>NC_134833.1:141064126-141664126 GCF_004210375.1 Tachypleus tridentatus
AATCTTGAAAGTAATACGAAATCCAATTACAGTTTCCATAACTCTCATGATTTATAAGATTAAAACGAAGTAATGCAATTAGACTTATCACAAGTGGATAATATGAGAACCTTGCATGTCGGGTATGTGTGTTTAATGGTCTTATATATAGTGAGTTCCTCGTGGCTTCTACAAAAGCAATCTGTATCTATACCTACGCATAAATCTCCGCAGCCTATAGTGTAGGTTTGAGTAATCTCATAGATTTCGACCGTTTTCTCCTTCGTGATTCGAATCACGAGAATTTCAGGAAGTTTTTTTTTAACGTGGCGCGTTCACCATCTCTGAATTTAAAGTGAGGCATTAAGATGAGCTAACTAACAGTGCTGTATTACGAGTTCATTACTTTAAAATATAGACAGAAACTAACAAGACTCAGTGGAATTAGGCGACTATGATATCCTGGAACATTTGTTTGGTTTACGACCTAAAAATAGCTTGCAATTTAAAAACAAATTTTTTTACGCAGATTCGCTACACGCAAACAATAACATATTAGCTCACCTGATGTGTAAAACTTGAAATGTGTCTTTCTTTAAATCACTGACAACATTAGGTAATGTTAGCGGCAGTTTTAGTTTATCTTGATTTGATTGTTGAAACAGTATTTAACTTTGTAGTAGACTTAAGTAACACATACACATCGAAACTGTTGGTTTATTGTGACTTCTTTTACAATTGTTAATACCTTTTGTCTTGTTTCTCTTATAAGTTTGAAGCTCGTGTTGATGCTTGCCGCTTTAGGTTCGTAATGGTAGGAAATGGGTTTCGAGTGACTGTTCTATGAATGTCCAGTCTAGTGAGGTCAAGTATTGAGTCACCAGGAGTTACACCAGTGAGTGAACAGTGGTACTCATCTCTTCAAATCGTTCAATTCACTAATACTTTTACTATGTCTTTTTCAGCTTCATTTCTTTTTGGGTTTTTCTTATCTAACTTAGGAATACTAGTATGAAAAGTCATATTTTAGGAGGAAGTCTGTATGGACGTGAACTGTGGTAGAATTTTTCTACTGAAAGTGAGAAATATGTCCTTTATCACGTATTCAATTGTAACGAATAGAAAGAAAAAAATAGTCATATCTCATGTAGTGCTTCTTTAATAGACAACCCAAACTGTAGGAAACCAACTCCAAAAGCGTTAGGGCTATCGACAAAACATTTTTTGTTGTTGTTTTTATCGGTCTGTTTACTAATTTTATGCTGTGATGACTTGGAAAATCACTGAGAACGAGATTAAACTTTTCGCCTCGTAACCGACTTTCATCTTTCGATGTCACAGGAAGAAATTTGTTCAATTTGTTTCGTTATCAAACTTAACCAGTTGTAAAAAACACTGTGTTATGTCAGTTGATTAGTTCTTACTGAAACCTTTATAGCGTTATTGTATTTTTCCGAGATTCTCTGTGTGTTCACGTTTAAAAAAAAACGCAATAAAAACATTCGTGTGTATCTATCAGTGCTGAGTAGAGGGCGTCTTGCTACTGTGGATCTGAAGCATATAGCAGACTGTAACATAAACGATTTAAACATCTGTCTTAGGCGTTTTAAGTCAGACGCTTCGCTAGCTATCGAAAGATTCAGGGCTTGGACCCCAAGAAGCAGCTACTACCCAAAAATATTAAAACGTAATTACAATGTAAAATATTTTAGTTTACGTCATATAGACTTGAGGTATTGTGAAATACATTTGATACACCAATGATTTTAGTAATAATGTCTTTATTAAAGCAGATTGTCTTATAAAGTCCACAAAATACATTATAATTGTTTACTTTGCTCTACAAGAATAATACGTTTATATAAATGTGATTGTACTATAGACTAAGAAAAGCCTAAAAGATAACGTGCTGAGCTGCATATTGAGAGGTCCGAAGTTCAAAACGAGAAGAGCTGCATATCGAGAGGCCCGAAATTCAAAACGTGACGATAGTGAATACACTTCGCAACTTTCAACTGTGGGCTGTTATAATAGTTGCAATCCCATTATAATGTGCAAAATAACCCGAAAAAATCCTTATGGTGGCTGGTGCTACCGACTAGCTCCCTTCTCTGTGGTCAGTAGTTCAAAATTAGTATCAGGCGTGACCTAGTAGTTAGAGTACCGAACTGTAAATCCGAAAGTTCTATAGCCAGTTGATGCTTCTGGCTCTGGGGGATGGGCTTTATAACATTAACAATCAAATCTCACTATTCTGCAACGCATGATTAAAATCCGTGAGATAATGGCGGATGTTGTTGAGTGTCTGCATCCTGTTTAGTCTATCAGTTCAAAATCAAGGATGGCTTTGCGCTAATATTCCAAACAACCAACCAACCATATCTAATCCTCAGAGAACCCTGACCTTTGACCTTTACTTTCCAATATTATTTCTTTCTTCGGTGAGGAATTATACGAGCTTTACCATTGCAAAAGCTGTTCTTGCGCTTGGAATCGACTAAGCGTATTTCCGAGATGTATTTGTTGGTTTATCAAAAGACAGGTTCTTCAGGACATTTACTGAAGCTAGTATCGATTTCTTTGGTTTTTTTTTTAGAATATGTTGCTGAATCGTCACACACTGGGATTGTTTCACGCCATAAGTTATTAAAACAATAGTGTGATTTTGTGCGTGTGAAATACTGATGCAGAAGCGACACACAGAAAAATGCAAACTTCGTCAGAAAAAATCATTAAACATTTACAATAGAATTAATAAACTGTAATATTAATAAGTTGCCATACTTTGTATAAGTAAGTTTAACTACAATTCTACAAACACTTTGAAGGGTTATTTTCGTCTAGTTCCCCGCTGAGACAGCGGTAAGTCTTCGGATTTACAATGTTGAAATCTGGGGTTCGATTCCCCTCGATGGACTCAGCAGATAGCCCGCTGTGGCTTTACTATAAGAAAAACATACACACATTTTTGTCTAAAGTTAGCCATTTAAAATCTTATATAGAGTAATGCCAATTTCGTAGGTATGTGATTTGGTTAAGAACTGTTTTTTATCCCATTTTCACACAGTACTAACACGACTTTCCATTATGTTTATAAACTCACACCTTCACACACAACAGGAGTTTTCTTATAATTACCTGTCTGCATCGATAGACTCTCTACAAAAAAATACACAGCCTGGCATGGCCACGTGGTTAAGGCACTCGACTCGTAATCCGAGGATAGCGGGTTCGAATCCTCGTCGCACCAAATATGCTCGTCTTTTCAGCAGTGAGAGCGTTATAATATTCGTTACTAAAAGAGTAGCCCAAGAGTTGACGGTGGGTGGTGATGACTAGAAGCCTTCCTTCTAGTCTTACACTGCTAAATTAGGGACGGCTAGTGTAGATAACCCTCGTGTAGCTTTGCACGAAATTAAAAAACAACAACAAAAAAATAAACCATTAGTAATTGTGTTTTATGGGTAAAGATTGCTTTCCAGTTCTTATTTAGCAACCATAAGGAGTATTTCGCTATTATTTCCCCGAAAACCGCTTGCAGGGATCAATTGTTTAACCACTCGCACCATTATATATTTGTGTTGTCTGTCTGTCAGTCAGTCAGTAGACACAAAATGTCGTCACGTAAGGGACGCTTAACGTTGAAACATGTACTGCCGTGATGTCGGTAAAACGTGCGCATGCCATGAATCATGAGAAGAATTATGCATTATGTAGGCTTTAACACAACGTGACATATGAACTTGAAAAGCAAGAAATAAAAATATTTGTTACTCTTAATTTTGGCTTTACTTACTCTTGAAACAGAATACTTTCTGGGCCACTGCAGAAGTACGTATAGTTATTAGTGTGTCCTTTCTTTAAGTAATTGACTTTAAATACGATTAGATGAATTTTTGATAATCTTACCGCGTGAATCTATTTTTATTACTTGAGACAACAATGTTCTTTTTTGTGATAAAAACCACGTAAACTGCAGGTTTTTCTCTAATTTTCTATCACAATTTTGGCGTATTGATTTCTAATGGTTCGCTAATTTTCAGTTGAACACTTAATGTATTGCTTTAAAACATTACGCTGCATATAAATACATTATATACATAGCGTTTCAGAGAACCTTTTCTCTCTTTCATCGCCCGGTTTGTTTCTTTGTTATTGGTGTTATTTGATAGTTATCTGCGTTTACTGTTCTTAATTTTGAAATGATAGACTAGAGAGAAGACAGCTAGCTAATTGCTACCACCGACCGCCAACTCTTGGGATATTATCTTAACAATGAATAACGAGATTGACCATTACATTATCACGCTCCCATGGCTGAAAGAACGTGTATATTTGATGAAGAGAATTAGAATCTGCGACCAGCAAATGCGCAACTCGAACGTTCGTCGTCTAGACCGACTGACGAATTCTGTCACTTAACGAAAGACCTATTAAGCAGCAGCTTATGTGAGACAAAATACAAATTATAAATTCAGTTTGTTTACGTGACTGACTGAATTTGAATCCAAAATAGACAAATGTAATTAGAAGAAACGTCTACAGTTTGCTGGATTTTTATCAAACATTTAAGGGCTACTAGTTTATAATGCTTCGCCAATTTTCGGTATTTAAGCCGTAACTTTACAAATTGTTTTGGTATAATTGTTCTGATAGGTCATTTGAAGTAACGTAAAATATCTTGTACCATATACATATTGTTTTGTATTTGTATCATAAATTCTGAGTGTAGTTAGTTTCTCAGTAACGGTAATTTTGTTTATCCGTCTGAGAATATATTTCCGGATATCGGTTTTGTTTTTCGTGAATGAATTTTTTTTTTTAGAATTCTTACAATGTCTGATAGATCATTACGTGCCTCAAAATCCATATTGCTTTTATAGATGAAAACATTTTTTACCATCGCACCAGTATTTCTGATAATTATAAACTACAATATCTAATCTTAAAAGTAATGTCTGTTTGTTTGTTTTCAATCTTTGATTTCAATACCTTCTTGCGTGGATTGTTGTTTCTTATAACGATGACTATCCATGATAAATACGCAAGGTATTTTTCTCTGTCTACAGCTTTGATACACGAACTTTCCTCGGTGGGTTAGCAGCAAGTTTAACGGCTTACAACACTAAGATCTTGGGCTCGATTTCCTGCAGTGGACAGAGCACAGATAGATATAGCCCACTGTGTAGCTTTTCGCTAAAAGTACAAAACAAACCCGCAAACAAATGATATCCCATCATAAATTCGGTTGAAAATATACGTGAAACTTTAACAGAATACGAAACCTGTTCTCGACATTTCTAAGAATTTATTAGAGAAAACAAAGAAGCAAATACATTATAATGCGCCAACCACACTACATCTGCCGCATCGAGTATCGACTTGGCCTTTTGCGATATTACATAGTTTCTCAGTACCAGCTGGGAAACGAAAGGTATATTAATGATGTAGGCCTTATTGAGAGTCGGGGCAAAAGGCACAGCTGTACCAGGACCTCATCCATTTCTAGGCCCCCGACGAAAAGAAATTTTGTAATTTTCATGCGTTTTATGCACTTGTATTTATTAGTCGAGGCAAAAGTGATGCTACCGCCCCATGCACCAACTGACTTAAGTCCACCCTTGTTCATGACAAGCAACTGTTATGGTGTGAACTAGATTACGTAAGAGAAGTATAATTATTATCCTGCTTAAATACGTCATAAACAAATCAGAGTTTTACAGTTAGAATTAAACACATAATATTATTTATTGTATTTGTTTCTAACGCCAGTTGTTTTGTTTCATTACTGATGTTTTATTTGAACGAACTTTACAAGCTAGTTCTCTCGTTCATGTTTTCAATTTCATGTTATATAATGTTTCCATGATATTTTTCATTTTGACCCATATCCAGTAATGATTCTTGTAAAGCTTTACATTACTATACTTCTGTTGTTTTCATACATTAGATCTTTCAGTTACGAATACGGCCCGGCATGGCCAGGTGGTTAAGGCGCTCGACCCGTAATGTGAGTTCGAATCCCGTTGCACCAAACATGCTAGCCCTTTCAGCCGTGGGAGCGTTATAACGTGACGATCAATCCCACTATTCGTTATTAAAACAGTAGCCCAAGAGTTGGTGGTGGATGGTAATGACTAGCTGCCTCCCCTCTAGTCTTACACTGCTAAATTAGGGACGGCTAGCGCAGATAGCCCTCTTGTAGCTTTGCGTGAAATTCAAAACAAACAAACAGTCAGTTACGAATGAAAGTGAAATAAAGAAAACGAATTTGAAGAATAAAGAGAAAAGACTTGGAAAGAAAACAACATTATCAAACAGTTTATTCGTCTATATTATTATTTAAATTTTTTATTGGTTTTTATTAGTTAACTAGCAACATGTGATTTGTAAACTACTGTTCTTGTACCAAACTCTGGTATCGTGAAACAATATGCATATGAATGTTTTCTTATGAAGTATAATTTCATTTTATGCAAACATGGCGATGTTAATAATGCCATAAATTGTCAACAATGCATTTTAAGCTGTAATTAATTAAATGGTTCTATTTAATTCTTATCACTACGGTATTGTTAAATTTAGGTGTAATTGGTTCGTAGGCTGATGCGAAGAAAGTATATAAACGCTTAGCTGAAAACTTGAGGCCATTTATAAAGTGTTTGAGACACCGATAATAATAGATTTCTTTACTTTCTTGTTTAATTTCATGTCGTTTTTTATTTGATACTCGCAATTTACTTCTATTTTCGACAGTGCTTGGTAAAAATATAGTTAGGTTTTAACTAAGGGGACAATCTTGCTGTACCCAATCTTAATTAAATTAGCGATTTTTATGTATTTTGGCTTAATTAACGTAACAGTTCTTGTGTAATTAGGCTTAACCAATACAAAAATATCGAAAGTTTGTTACAAACCATTTTCTTGGCAGTACTTAACTTGTTAGGCCTGACTTCGTGTGTTCCTGGAAACTTATTCTGTTTTAAAACATTGCATTTTATGTTCAATAACTTGATAGTGCAGGAAATATTTGTTTGTTAGAATTAAGCACAAAGCTACACAATGGGCTATCTGTGATCTGCCCACCACGGGTATCGAAACCCCGTTTTTTTGTGGCAAACATACTGCTGTGCAAATTGGAGAAGGCGTGTAGGAAGTAATATACATATTCAAGCTCACTGTGTCTGAGAATATTGAGAAACTTGTTATTTCACACTAGTAGTAACCATTTGTAACTGATCAATCAACAGTTCTTAACTGGTATGATACCGGTACAGATTTCGTGTACGTAACTACAATAGAGATATATTTAAAAAAAATATGCCGGAAAACCTCAGCTACTGCATGTTTATATTATAAACGTATATTATATTTTTATATATAAGTGTATATGCGTTTGTTTTAGAGAAACATTTGGCTATCTGCTGTGTGCACCACGGGAAACGAACTTGAGATTTTAGCGTAATAGGTCCGTAAATTTACCGCTGTTTGAATAAGAAATATACCTATGTATATATGAGGTATTGTGATTAAATTATTTATATAAGTGTGTGATATCGCTTTAAAGTGAGTTAGGTATTTAATTGTCTTTTTCAGCTTTTTCTTATATAATTTTCCATTTTTTTTTTTTTACTATGCGCTTTCCCAGATCATTTCTCTTTTCACTTGACTTTGTGTTGTTTTACCTGCACTATTGTATGTCTTGTTTTCCTTCTCTGTTTATCTCAATTTTTCACCCCTTCTCTAACCCCTGTCTCTCTTTGCCATCTACTGTCTGTCATTCTCTTCTCTCTTCCATTCTGTTATCTATTTTTTCCAGTTCTTTTTCTCTTCTGCTACTATCTTGTGTCTTCCCCTCCATCATTTCCTTCCCTGTGTGTTATCTACTTTCTTTAGTTACGTCACTTACCTCTCACTGTTTTGTCACCTTTCTTCAGTACCTCATCTCTGTCATCCACTCTGTCTTCCCTTCCACCTATGTGACCTGATTTCTCCAGTCCTTCCTCTCTTTATTGTTTTTTTCTATTCTTCCCTCTCTCTGTTTTATTAAATCCTCCTGTCTTTCTCCGTTTTCTTTAGTCACTGCTCTCGCAGTGTTTTGTCCACTGTTTTTCTCTCTCGCTTCTACCTGTTTTATCTTGCCATCCTCTCTTTATTAGACGCGCTCTCTATCTTCGACTTTGTGTGATTTATTTTTTTTCTGTTAATTATCTCCTCTAGCTAACACTTATCTGCATGATTTCATCTTCTCTGTGTGTACGATTTTGTTTTTATTTCTCCGTGTTATCTCTCATCATTTCGCCTTTTCTTAAGTTTAATAAATTTGCATTTGGTGTGTTAAATTCGAACGTTTCTGGTAGTTCAGGGATTTATTTCGCTCTCTCATAAAGGTTTTTTCTTTCGCTGAATTTCGAACAAAGCCATCCCTAAGTAACAAGTGATAGACTAGAGGAAAGGTACTTAATCAACACTACTCACCGCCAACCGTTGAGCTGCTCTTCTACCAAAGAATAGTGGGATTGACGGTCATATTATAACACCCCGCAGCTAAAAGGGCAAGCGTGTTTGATGACAGGGTTTGAACTCATGATCCGCCGATTGCAAGTCAAGTGCCCTAACCACCAGGCCATAGAGAGAAACAAATATTGCCTGGGTAAATCGATTATGCTGAATAAGGAAAGCCTTGTTACTTTTAAAGTGTTATCACATGTAGTCTTAAGAAATAAGAAAAGAACGTCACCAATATACAGCCACATTAGATCTTAAACTAGTTAGCATAAAGTAGATTCAACAGCAATCGTGAACCGACACGAAACCAGTTTCTTTTTGTGTGAATCTTACGAGATATATTTCCTAAATTGATAATATAATCCGTATAGAAGAGGCATGAAATATACACACAAATGTTACAAACAAACTTTTTATTTCGCTTGTTGATCTTCTGTGGGAAAATGTTTATTTCAAGAACCGAGTGAAGTTTTATTAAGAATGGTCTGTATTTTCCATTCGTTGTTGATTTATTCTTTCTTTACAGGGTTAGCTCAAATCGACAAGTTTCAGCAACCTGAATGTTATACGTCCCCTTGATGGGCGTGTTTTCCATCGAGGATATAAACTGTGAGAAAGCAGTGTAGTAACAATGCAATAGTTACAAATTTATCCTATATACATACCTAGCCATTAAATATAGCATAGGTTTGCATGACATCGTTGTTTTGGGGCACTTGTTTTATTTGCTATCAATGAAAAACAAAAACACGAAATACTTTAACGTCAGCGTTGTACTTTTCTTCTTTGTAGGGCAAGCTGATTACTTGCTATCAGTATGTTTCGGCGCATTTTATAAAACTCTAGAAATATTTTCTAGAGGTATGTGGGACATTGTTTGGGGACATTATTTAATACCCACAGTATGCAGACTACAGGTTTGAAGTATTTTTGAAAGTGTAAATTACGTAATTTTCTCTCAAAATGAAATAATATCTGTCGATAAACCTTCTTATTGTATGATAAAATAAAATGTTAACAATTTTCTTCTGCTACAGATGATCTAGTTTGTGATAACATTGTTTTGTTTTAAAGCATTCACACACAAAATAAGCTGTCTTTGCTTTGCTCACCACAGGAATCAGAACCTGATTTTTAGCATTGTAAGCCCATTGACTTACCCATTGATAGTTTATCATAATTCCTTTTGCAACTGTTTGATTCCAAATACGAATTAAAATCTACTTGTTTATTCCAAGTTTTGCTTTCTAAATGTTTAGGTTTCTTATGTAAGTAAAACATTTAGGCTTAGCATGTATCACTTTGTTACCATCTTATTCTTTTTTTCCTCCGTGCTATCTGTCTTGTTTTAATATATTTAGGTATATAAATAATTATCACTATCTTTCGTGTGGCTATTCAAAGGACTTTGATTGATTGCTTATCGGTCTTGTGTTAATTTATGTTCATAACTACATTTTGGACGGCGGCTTAACGTGACAACAAGAGGGGGTGTTTAATGACAATAAAGCGCACGAAATCTGAGTTCATCTGAAGGACTTTGTCACTATGCGCTGTTCTTCCGCTGTTGTAAGTGCCAATACATAGACGTGGCTAACAGATTTGACGTCAGTAGCACAAGAGAGGAAGCAACTCACAAGCACGTGCTCCCTTCAGCCAGGGAAAGGATGCCAGTGTATTGTCGTAAGTAGCGTTAGTATACTTTTAGATAAAGTAGGTAGGAGAAACCGCGCGATATAAAATTTAATTTAATATCCTTTTCCTCTGTTGCTCATATTATGATTGATAGATGTCGTTATGCATAAAGTTTACAGCATGTGTTTGGAACCATAGTGTTCAAAAGCTTCAACTCTTAATTTAAAAGTAATGATATATATATCTTATCTCTCTATCCTAGTTTAATTCGCGGAATTATCAAGGTAGTTAATTAACTGGGACTTTTGTCTGTCTATACTATTTTTAGCGTGTGAATGTTTATGTATTAAACTGACTGTCATTTTCTATCTATTTGGTTATCTTACTTTAAAAATGGAATTATCTGAGTTGCTAACTGTGTGGAACTGCCTATTTTTCACTCTGTTTATCTTACTTTAACATGTGATTACCTATATATTAAACTGATTGTTGTTATCTATTTGTTTATCTATGTTACTTTAAATGTAGTTAACTAAAAGGGACTGACTATCTATCTGTCTTTCAATTCCTCTATTTTATTTTAACATGTGGACATCTATTTATCTAACTGCCTCTGTTTTTTCCTATGGATTTATCATGCTAGCTACCAAATTATTTGTGCGTTTTTATGTTTCATGAAATACTACTGCCTTAAGAAAACAAAAAAATAAATAAAAAATCGATACATATAACTGAGATAATATATATCTCTAAAGAAAAACGTACTATTCATTAACAATAAAAAACAGTAGTGACTTTTTATACTGATGGCTTCTACTCGGAGCTTTTTAGGAAGTTGGGGAATAACCAGTTCGAGAGATCTCAACAACAAAATAAATAAAGATCTCTTGATCTTCTCTGTCTATTAACTTTGTGAGTTTTTCCTTTTTTAATTTCACCGTTTTCTTCCTGCACTTGTTTTTCGTTCTCTCTCCATTAGGTTCAATCATATTAATAACATCTTTAGACGTAATTACTTTTACTTTGGAAATATTAGTTTCTCCCCCCCTAGAGAACTAAAAGTAAAGTATGTGTGTTAAAAAATTAGTTTAAAAATGTGGAAGTAAGATCTAAATAATTAATGATTACTCTTAAATTAACTTCTTGCGGCTATACTTCTGTACCATGGAAAAGATGAAAACATCTTTCAAACAGGCTTTCGATACTCGTGATGGGCAGCGCACAGATAGTTCATTATGTAGCTTTGTATTTAACTTCAAACAAATAAACAATCTGTGAAGAAAATCCTTCTGACTAGGATCGGCAGATATGAGAAGCTTGAGAAGGCTTAGCCTCCCCTGGTAAGTGAAGGAAAGTTGTTAACCCTAACTGCCCAAGGGGCAACCCCTTTCAACACTTATCGTGGGCAAACAAACAGCCTCCCCAAATAACATGTTCCTTACAGAGCATTATTTTCACCAATACAAAAAGGTCATACAATATATGTCACAGAATACCTTACCCAACTAATGATTCAAGCACCACCTATTGTTCAGAATATTTCTTATATTACAAAATTTTACCGAAAGTAAAGCTTACGTTGAATGTGCAGATGAGATACTTGAAGCTTATCAAAGCTGTAATTAAGAATATGATTCACAACTTAAAGTTATTTATATATCTATATCTCACTGATGGCAGTTGATAAAATATTTTACTTACATATTTGTTACATGTTACTGATGCCGTCCTACTAAGAATGATCAAATCTATATAGCAGGTGCACACTACTATTAAAGTATAAATTAAATTTACTTAGTTTTTTTTAAAGGCTTTGTTTATTTTAGCATAAAAGTCATTTACATCAGTATTTAGTATTATGAGCTTTCGACATTTATGAATCAACTGATGGAATTAAAAGAAAAAAAAAAAAAACTGAGTTGACAAAATGCCACATAGCTTGGAATGATTCAACGTAATCTTTGGGGATTCATCTGAAGTTGTCTATAAGGCAGTTTGCAGCAGACGACATGATGTCACACAGCACGTGATTTTGCACCTGCCAATTCAAAGAGAGGTAAAAATGCAAATAGCAGGTGTTGTTTATACGTGGCGTTCGCTTTTGAAGGCTTGAAGCAAGCTACAGAAATAAAAATAAATGAAATTTGCTCAGAATTTCAGGAAAAAGTTCTGATCAACAAGAAATTTACTCGATAAAATTCATTTCTCAAAGCGAGATCTATAGCAGCAACAGTATGTGCAAAAATATTATTTTTACTTCGTAATATATACTTATTTTTTATATAGTCAAATACTTACAATATTCCATAGAACGGAGGAAGTCCAAACTTAAGGACAGAAAATCTGAGTTTCTTCCAATTTTATAAAATCGTTGTGTTTCTTTATTTTATTATTTAAAACGTTGCCCCCCCCTGAAAATGTATACACCTTAAATCTCATTGTACGTTAGTGGAAATGGCGATAAGGTTAGGAAAGTAATATAACAATAAAATAGAAAACAATAGATCTGAGGTCATCAAGCCAACGGTAAAACAGTGAAATTTCTGAGTGACTAAATTAACAAAGGAGGCGCTAATATGATAAAACGTGTTTTGCATATTTGGTAGCAGACTCGGAAAACATTTCTGGTGAAATTAGTAATTTTACTGCAACTGTATTTCTTTAAATACAGGACTTCAAGAATATTATAATCGCAGACACCACAATCTATATAGTCTCTTGTCTTAGGCCTAGCAGTACTTCAGTCTTTATTAAGTACAGCCTGTTTTCGATAAGGAGATACACTACATAGCCAAAAGTATGTGAACACCCCCTTCTAATTAGTGGGTTCGGCTATTTCAGCCACACCCATTGCTCTCAGGTGCAAAACCTGAAGCATACAGTCATCCAATCTCCATAGACAAACATTGCCAGTAGAATGGGTCGTACTGAAGAGCTTAGTGACTTTCAATGTGGTACTGTCATAGAGTGCCACCTTTCTAACAAGTCAGTTCGTCAAATTTCTGCCCTGCTAGAGCTGCCCTGGTCAATTGTAAGTGCTGTTATTGTGAAGTGGAAACATTTACGGGCAATAACAGCTCAGCCATGAAACGGTAGGCCACACAAGCTCACATAACGGGACCACCGAGTGCTGAAGCGCGTAGCGTGTAAAAATCGTCTGTCCACAGTTGCAACACTCACTTCCGTGTTCCAAACTGCCTCTGGAAACAACGTCAGCACAAGAACTGTTCGTCTAGAGCTTCAAGAAATGGGTTTCTAAGGCCGAGCAGCCGCACACAAGCCTAAGATCACCATGTACAATGTCAAGCGTCAGCTGGAGTGGAGTAAAGCACACCGCCATTAGATTATGGAGCAGTGGAGTGATGAATCACGCTTCACTATCTGGCAGTCTGGCGGATGAATCTAGGTTTGGCGGATTACAGGAGAATGCTACTTGCCTGAATGCATAGTGCCAACTGTAAAGTTTTGTGGAGGAGGAATAATGGTTTGGGATAGGCTCTTTAGTTCCAGTGAAGGGAAATCTTAATGCTACAGCATACAATGACATTTTAAAGAATTGTGTGTTTCCAACTTTGTGGCAACAGTATGGGGAAGGCCCTTTTTTGTTTCAGCATGACAATGCCCCCGTACACAAAGCGAGGTCCATAAAGACATGGTTTGCCGAGGTTGGTGTGGAAGAACTTGACTGGCCTGCGCAGAGCCCTGACTTCAACCCCATCGAACGCCTTTGGGATGAATCGGAACGCCGACTGCGAGCCAGGTCTTCTCGCCCGACCTCACTAGAGATACAACCATTACTGGTTGTTTGTGACACTTTCACAGAGAAGGGTTAGAACACTTTCACAGAGAAGGGTTAGAACACTTGGTGTTTTCAACCAATACTTTACTCGACACATGGACCAAACGGTCAGGTCAGAGGTCCTAAGTTTAAAGCACAACCGTTGATAACCAGAGGGGTGGTAATCAGTCAGCAGTTTTTACCGCTTTCTTAACCAGATAACAGGACTGACTGTAACGCGAACCTGAGATATACAGATTTACATCGTGGAACGCTAACCTTTAGGCCAGCATGGTTTAATCTGATGACAAGTATCCGTCAAAATACTGATAGTACAGACTCGGTCACTCGTAATGACGAGTAAAAATGTATTCTCAAGACGGCTGGTATGTGTATTAGAACTTTAATTAAGATAAAGTATAGAAGAACTTTTCGACCTTAGATCATTTTCAGGTTAACAAAGAAAGAGTTTGCAACTGACCTTTGCCGGATACATGTCTTAGGGACGAGAGGGTAGATTGGTACGAGATTGTAGGGGGCGTTACAATTAGATATTAGGCTATTAATTAGTATGGATATAAAGGTATTCCTTTATATTGGTTTAATTTTGGTTTTAATTGTTGTGTAAGTAGGGATTTTTTTCATTTTACGTTTGTTTATTTTTGTTTCACTACTTTGTATCTGGGTATTTTCTATGGTTATGTTGTGTTTATGTGATATGCAGTGTTCAGAAACGAGTGAAGGTTGTTTTTTATGTTCTTTGAATCTGGTTTCCATTTTTGTGCTTGTTTCTCCAATATAGAAGTTGTGGGAGCTGTTGCATTGTATTTCATAAATAATATTGATGTTATGTTTGTCAGTGTAGTTTTCACATAGTATATACTTTAGTTTTGTACTTGGTTTTTGAATAAATTTGGTATTTACTGCAATATCATGTTTTAAGTTTTTTCCAAATGTTGGTATTTTCCTCCGTCTTCAGCTTCCAACCTCATCTGTTGACGTAAGAACAAGCTATTGCTTTTACCTGATCTTAAATATTTACACAAGGCCCAGCATGACCAGGTGGCTAAGGCACTCGACTCGTAATGCGAGGTTCTTGGGTTTGAATCCCCATCATACCAAACATGCTCGCCCTTTCAGCCGTGGGGGCGTTGTAATGTAACGATCAATCCCTCTATTCGTTGACAAAAGAATAGCCCAAGTGTTGGCAGTGAGTGGTGATGACTAGTGGTTGCTAAATTATTGACGGCTAGTGCAGATAGCCCTCGTGTAGCTTTGCGCGAAATTCCAAAAACAAACAAACTTTACAGTAATGGAAAGTAGTTAGAAGATATCCTGCACTTAAACCTGGCTTCTTGGATCCTTTTCCTGACCGCTGAGCACGATAATCACACTACAGTTATTAGCTGAAGGTCATTCCTAAGAACCCAGTGCTGCTGGTGTGGAGTTTAAGGGTCAGTTTGCGCAGATATTGGTCGTATACTGCACTTCTATCCTTTTTACCTCCTGGTATATCCTGTTGACAACGGATTGTGACACTTCCATGACTTGTGTCACTTCAGTCTGGATGAGGATCTCCTGTAGCAGGTTGACGGCACTACAAATTTCAGTTTCGGTTTATTGGTTTCTAACAAGATTTACACTACTTTTGAAAAGTCACCACCAACAAAATTAGTCCATAAACCCAACATTATTTGAACAGTAGACATATTCCCTCTCAGTCAAAAGTAACATTTTCTTTCCGGAATTTGGGTCATTTCTCATAAAGGTCTATTACATAAGGAATTATTGATATATAAACTTGCAAACCGTAAGTAGGATTCGTGTAATCCTCTATAATAAGCAAACTGAATTTTTTAAAAATTTCATACCCTAAGAATATACAAAAAACAAAAATAAATCTCGTTATGTCTTACTTCTATGAACAGTGTATATTGATCATTGTTTTATACAATGGTTAAGAAAAGTGTGTGTGTGTGTGTTATAGCAAAGCCACATCAAGATATCTGCTGAGCTTACAGAGGGGATTTTAGAGTTGTAAATTTTTAGACTTACCTCTGTACTAACGGACACTAAGAAAAGTGTACGATAAAGTAATAACAATTTGTTTCGTTGTTTCACAATTTTCGCTCAAAGCTACACCATGGGCTACTTACACCATGGGCTACTTACGCATAACCGTTCCTAATTTTCAACTAATGTAATGGAAGGATAATTTGTTTCAGAATTTTTGTACAAAGTTACACAGAGTGTTGTCTGCGCATAACCATCGTAATTTGGACCTTATGATCGATCAGGAGGAAGCTTCTAGCCAACAACCACCAGCAGCAAATCTTGTACTACCGAATTGTGCAATTTTACAGCGTTCACACACCGCTCCAAGTTGCGGAGCGTGTGTGTGAGGCAACAGGATCCGATAGCATATCGTTAATGGAAAATTTGTATGTAAGAAAATTAGTTGTGTTTGAATAGAAATAACGATTATTTTCAAAATCTTTACTTTTACTTTTATAAAACATCATTAATTGTTACTTAATATTATCCATATTTACAGTAGTTTCGAAGAACCTGTTCTGAGAGAAATAAAAGTGAATTCAGTTTATGAAGGTGTAATCGGTGCGTCACATCGAACAGAGAAGTGTGTACATTTTCGAAATTGTATTAAAGTCCAATAATCTATGGATAATTCATAAAGGTGTTCACTCTCACACATATTCGTAATATGTTTGTTTGTGTTTTGATTTTGCGCAAAGCTACACAAGGACTATCTGCGCTAACCGCCACTAATTTAGCAGTGCAAAACAAGAGGGAAGGCAACTAGTTATCACCGCCAACTTTTGGGCTACTCTTTTAACCAACGAATAGTGGGATTGATCGTAATATTGTAACGCCCCCACGATTGAAAGGGCGAGTATGTTTTGGTGTGACGGGAATTTGAACCCTCGACCCTCGGAGTACGAGTCGAGTACCTTAACCACCTGGCCATACCGGGCCCGACGTGTAACGTATTGGCGTTTATATATGTATGTATGCGTGTGTGGTATCTCGTTGTTGTCTTGATGACAATTGTATTGTGTTTACTTTGCTGTGTAAATGAGATAATACTGAGTTGTTACTATTTATGAACCATTTCTAGTCCTTATAAATATAAATGCATAATTTATAAAACTCTAGTTTTTTGTGCACGAGTTTGTTTCCCCGCCCCTTGTTTCGAAACAGTATAGTATGTTATTGGTATGGTCTCTATATGCTCGCTTTTGAGTTGGAGATGTAGAGCACGTGGGTGGAGTTTCTCACGTTCTGCTGTCGTGTCAACGATGTTTGTTTGTTTTGGAAGTTTTATATATGAGTTTCGTTACTAGGAGCGTGCACGTGAATAGTAAGTAGTCCATTTATGGTTTCATTATGTAAGTAATTAATATAAACATGTTCGTGTGCCTATCCCTAAAAATATTTAAAATATGCAAGTAGCTCAATCATTATGACAAAAAAAAATTGAATAATTTATTTCGCTCTCCACTGGAGTGAAAACGAACTGTGGAATATAAATACCGTTTCACGTTCGACTAAGATTTTGACTTCGTTTCTCAATCGCAGTTTCGTGACTCTAAGAAATATACTCTAAACCTTCAGTTTTGCACGTAGTTAAGAAATAAATTAAATTTTCAATGTCACAGTTAGGTAAGCAGTAAACAGTGAGCCTTGTTACTGTATTTTACATTAATGGGCTGGGTTAGGCCTAATGGATGGTGTGATTTTAAATTCCAGTGTTCCTGTTTCGTTTTCCATTGCCACGAAAAACCCGTTCCGCACTTCACGAGCTTGGACTATAAGGATGTTGATCAAATCTATCTCTATTCGTTCAGATAATAAATTCAGGTTAAGTAGTTAGCACACAGGATCACCTACAGATTACGTTCAGATAATAAATTCAGGTTAAGTAGTTAGCACACAGGATCACCTACAGATCACGTTTAGATAATAAATTCAGGTTAAGTAGTTAGCACACAGGATCACCTACAGATCACGTTTAGATAATAAATTCAGGTTAAGTAGTAAGTACACAGGATCACCTACAGATCACGTTTAGATAATAAATTCAGGTTAAGTAGTTAGCACACAGGATCACCTACAGATCACGTTTAGATAATAAATTCAGGTTAAGTAGTAAGTACACAGGATCACCTACAGATCACGTTTAGATAATAAATTCAGGTTAAGTAGTTAGCACACAGGATCACCTACAGATCACGTTTAGATAATAAATTCAGGTTAAGTAGTAAGTACACAGGATCACCTTCAGATCACGTTCAAATAATAAATTCAGGTTAAGTAGTTAGCACACAGGATCACCTACAGATCACGTTCAGATAATAAATTCAGGTTAAGTAGTTATCACACAGGATCACCTACAGATCACGTTTTCAGATAACAATCGACAAAAAGGTGGATATGGGCGCTTTTTAGTAGCTGCTTTTCCTCAAGTCACTAAGCTCAAAATTTGGAACGGATACATGCAATCATTTGTGTAGCTCTACACGAAAATGTGAGAAAATATTTTCATCAAATAAAACAAAACAAAAGTCAGTTACTAGAATTAAACATCGCTTCTTGTGGTGAAACCTTTTGCGATTGAAATTGTGAATTTTTTTTTTATCTTTTTCAAAATTCCGCTGAAGATTTATCGGTGTGCCTCACTCTAGATAACTTGTAATAGGTGTTGTGGAAAAGCTCTTCAAATTGATTTATTTCGTTCTTGGAGACACTAAACGGAATTGTAGAGTTATTAAACCTGAATGTGTGTCTTCAAACTTTGAATCTATTTTTGAGTTAAAACTGATAGTATCAAAAATATGTGTTGCCTATTCTGCTACCATTGTGTATATAATAATTTCATACGCAAAACTGACATAATCACTTGAATATAATAGTGTTTATAAATACTTGAAGAAATGCTTTTCTCTTGTTAACGTGATTATACGTTTTTCAAATCTCATCTTTTGAAAGATTACGTCTATGGTTGTCATGGAAACAGGATTCTCACAGTTGCTTCGTTTGTCCCTCTCGATGTCATTCAGTAGAAGATAAGTGTACTTTTGACTAAGTAGTTGACTTTATAAGAAGAAAATATTATGAATAAGTAGTAATAGTTTGGGTTTTCTACGTGTTGTGTTGTGCAAGACCGAGTTAATTGATAGCGTTTCATTTCTTGGTGGATTACGGAATGAGTTTACTGACCTACACAAAGTGGTTGAAGGACAATCAAAATTGTTAGTATTACAGCACAGTCACTGTTATAAGATAGTCACGTACTTTACCTTCCTTTCAGGTTCATTCTTGTTTAAATCACTATGTAATGGTCAGTCGTGCGACTAACTTAAAATAGATTCTTTGGTCATTGAAAATATGACATAAAAAATGGTCTTGTTTCAGTTGTTGCTTTGAGGTGACCAATTTACAATGTTTAAATTTATTAACATTTTTTGAACTACGGCTAAAGATATTAATGTTTCATCAACGATGAAATACATCATAAGAATGGAGGTCAGACGGTCACATCAGCTTTGAGACGGTCAGATGTCTCAAAGTGTCGCTTGCAGAATGTTGAGCGTTTACAATTAATGGCACATTTACGATGTCCTGGTACTTAAAAACCATCATTCACTCCACAAGAAGAAGACCATCATCTGCTGATTGTTGCTGATGTTCAAGGTGCTGTGCTGGTGTGAAGATGGCTAGAAGCAGTTCTCCTAAAGTCTCCTTTTATTTGACGTTTAATGAGATACATTTCACTTGCAACAGCGCAAATACAACTCATTTGTAGTGGTACCAGGAATACATCCAATGGGCGGCACGTGGAACAAATTCTTTTAAACAATGACTAACGCTTTACTCTACAACCTGATAACTGCCACATGTTTGGAGAGCATCTAGAAGAAGATTCGATAATATTATTTTGCAGGAACGTGATACATGTGGCATTGGTGTTACTAAGATTAAACACTGTTGGACGTATCAATCTTTGGACTCCGAAGAATGATCCGCTAGTACCATAATATAAAAGGATAACATCCCACTATCCTTTTTACGAAAATTGACCTGACTTCATCCTGATGGACGGTAGTGTTTATCTTTATCGCACTAAATAGTTTAACACATTCCTTGAAGAAAATAAGAGGTAGAAGACATTGATGAACTCAGTTGCTTGCACGTCCATGGAAATTGCATGGGATACTGTTGATTATAATGCATGTCGTACTCCACCGAGTGACTCCAGATGCTAAGATATCCTGGAAACAACCCTTTCAGAGGAATGAATAATCCGAATTTAATAATACAACATTAGTCTAGACTGTTCTTGTTGTTTTTGGAAAATTTTTCTCTACTGAAATGAAAAGCTACAGTGCAAAACCACCTCCGTAAAATATTCATTTTCGTGCGTTGATTAAATGACCAATCATTTTCATTTCGAATTATTAGATGGCTTTATTTGCATATAAATTAACTAAGAAGGCGTTTGAAGCTATCTTACAATAGTGGCTTTGTCTTCTTCTATATATTTTCATTACGAATTTCATTTATTTACTGTATTCTTTAAGTGTGGATAGAAGTAAAATATAGGTAATCAGACCAGATGTTCTGTAAAAGTGTTGGTATCAGCAAAAAACAAATAAACACAAACTTTATAAACAGTTCAGAAAGTATACAGTTCTCTATTTTTAAGCCATATTTGTGTTAGTTATTTACATATATTTCAGTACTGAATTTTGACAATTCAAAATACAGTAAAACCTGTCTAGGCCGGAAATTGCATAAGGCGAAAACCTGCACAAGCCAGAAATATCAAAGTTTTGCAGCATTATCTTATGATTTTTCTTATAATTTTTCTTTTTGAATTTCGCACAAAGATACTCGAGGGCTATATGTGATAGCCGTCCCTAATTTAACAGTGCAAGACTAGAGGGAAGGCAGATAGTCATCACCACCCACCGCCAACTCTTGGGCTAATCTTTTACCAACGAATAGTGGGATTGATCGTCACATCATAACGCCCCCACGGCTGAAAGAGAGAGCATGTTTGGTGCGTCCAGGATTCGAACCCGCGACCCTAAGATTACGAATCGAACGCCTTAACCCACCTGGCCATGCCGGGCTTTTCTTATAAAAGGCACTCCATATGGCGGAACGTGAATAACGCGGACGGAAAACTATCTTTTACCTACCTCATCTATAAACAAGTAGGATTAGAACTTGAGTAAGGCGGAAAAATATTTTTTGATGAAATATTATTTTTTATTTAATTAATAGTTTCTTTAAATATTAATAAATTCTTGTTTAATTAATAATTTGTTTAAATATTAATAAATTCTCGGACGTTTTGTTACAGTAAGTGTTGGTTAAATATATTCTGTTCTTTTTTCTGGCGTCGTTATTTTTACAGTTAAGTCAGATTCATCATTTGTAGAAATATATTTGTCTTTTAAGTGCAAAATTCTACTCTTTAAATAATTCTCACGAAAAAAATGAATTCCTTGCTATCTTACCTAATTTTAAAATTTAGGGAAAATTTACCAAATACCCTCATTTTTTTTTTTAAAGTTGTTTGTTATGACGATTCTAGTGAAATTCAAACTCTGGTTGAGAAGACTGATGCAGATGGTTTTGTGAACTCGGAAAGTTTTATGAACGTTGACAAGAATGTTTTAACAGAAACTGATGAAGTTGATTTAAAATCTATAATAGAATCGCAAGATGGTAATAGTGTGAGAGATTCAGAAGATAAACAAAATGGAAAAGATAATGAGGAAATAGAAATTCCTACTTCACTGCAAGTGTTAAGTTATATTAATTTTATCAAACTGTATGCAAAAATGAAGTGGGAAAATGAACTTCATGAAAAGGTAGTAGAATTGGCGTTCTCTTTTAACCGCATGAGAAAACCCATTAACAAAACGAAACAGTTGAAATTGGACATTTTTTTTATTAAGATTTTGTGAACTTATGTATGTTTTGAATATCTATTTTTGTTCTTATTCTAATAAATATAGCATAAACATTATAATAACTTCATTAACAAACGTCTTACTTTCCTTGAGTCAAGCAAATATAACGTTCCACTCAAAAATTATATATAATCAAGGAAATGCATGTTCACTGTCTGAACCAGAAAACCTGCTTGAGCCGGACGTATTACGCGGTCCGGTGCGATTCCGCCTTAGACAGGTTTTAATGTATAAGAAATACAACAATGAAATAACAAAACACCATGTCTGCACAAATATTATTAAATTCACTGTTTTACTTTGTCATAGTAATAATATTATTAAATGAGAAGTAATAATAAGCGCAGCCCCCACACAATAAGTTTTTTTTGAAATGCTTTAAAGTTTTGTATATATGAAACCAATAGACTAATTTACGTTTCTTTCGGAACAAACATCAGTTAACAGATTCTAATTTCCTCTCTTAACTCAACAATCGCGTGTTTATTTTCCTTCACCGAAAATTGCATTTTTAAATATAACTTAGAAATTATATTGACTATTTCTATGATTCATGAAAACTGAACACCCTGAGGATTGATTTAAATATTAGTATCCTTTAAATCAACTGTGCCAAGTGGTAAGGGCGTTTAATTCGCAATCTGAAGGTTGCGGGTTTGAATCCCAGTTCGACCAAACATGCTCGCCCTTTCAGTCGTGGGAGCGTTATAATTTGACGATCAGTCCCACTATTCGTTGGTAAAAGAGAAGCCAAAGAGTTGACGGTGTGTGATGATGACTAGTTGCCTTCCCTCTAGTCTTTCAGTGCTAAATTAGGGACGGCTAGCACAGATAGCCCTCATGTCACTTTGTGAGAAATTCAAACAAACCAAACCATTATGGAACTGTTAAAACAAATTATGTTTTTACGCTGCTCATGTTGCATAAAGTTGAAATATTATATAATAAAGAGTATAAAAAAACGAGTTTAAGGTAGAATTAATCATTTGCTTGGCGTTATTTGTTATTATAGGAAAGGTACCAAGGTTTTATTTCGGCATCCCTAATTTCGAAGTACTGACCGGAGGGAAGACAGTTAATTTGTAGCACTTAACCGCTCAACGTTCTCACTAAGTGATTGATTGCCTCAGTTATAATGCATCTCACTCCTTAAGGTTTGGGAATACTTTGCTATATCGCACGGAATCAACCCGGGATCTCCAGTTCCGAAATCCGTAGCTTTATTACAGGGCTGCACTGCTAACCCTGAACTTTGATCGGACAATTTTGGCCTATTATGGCCTTGTTGCTAGGCCACTCGACTCGCAGTCTGTAGACCACGAATTCTGTTACCGAACAAGCTTAATTTTTCAGCGATGGGGGCCGTATTGTGACAGTCAGTCTTATTTTTTGTTGTTAAAAGAGTTGTTGGTATTGACTAGCTCCTTTCCCTCTAAATTAGTGACGGTTAACGCAGATACCTCTTGAAGAGGCCCGGGATGGCCAGATGGTTAAGGTACTCGACTTCTAATCTCAGTGTCGCGGGTTTGAATACCCGTCGCACCAAACATGCTCACCCTCTCTGCCGTTGGGGCGTTATAAAGTGACGGTCAATCCCACTATTCGTTAGTAAAAGTGTAGCCCAAGAGTTGGCAGCGGGTGATGTTGACTAGCTGCCTTCCATCTAGTCTTACATTGCTAAATTAGGGACGGTTAACGCAGATAGCCCTCGTGTATATTTGCGCGAAATTCAAAACAAACCAAACTTTCGAAGAACTTTGCACGAAATTCAACAAACAAAACAAGTCGTACAACTATCTAAAAATATAAAGAACCGAAATGAATTAAGGCATTTTAAAATTATTGAATTATACGAAACTAAAAATATCTACATCTATAACATTTGTTTTATTTAGATGTAAAACAAACAAGTAAGATAAAACGCGAAATTTGTCGTCCTATAAAGAAACGTCACCATTTGAAGGGTAAAAGTGGTAGTTAAAGGTAATACAGTAAGTATTGCTGTTAAAGAATCAATATGGTAATGGGCCTTTCATAAATAATGTTAAGAAACTGGTTACTGTTGTGAGATTTTCATAAAGTGCTATTAAGGAACCAGTTAAGTAACATACTTTTACTAAAATGGTGTTAAGAACCAGTTAAGTAAACAGCTTTTTACAAAGTGATGTTAAAGAACCAGTTAAGTATAGACTTTTTTCACAGTGTGGTGTTTAAGAACCAGTTAAGTGAGGAGCTTTTCACAAAATGATGTTAAAGGACAATTTAAGTAACAGACTTTTCGTAGAGTGGTGTTATAAAAAAACTAGTTCAGTAACAGGCTTTTCATAATGTTACGAAACTGCTCTCTCTCTATATATATATGTATGTATATATATGGTACATTTTAAAAAATTGTATGTACAAATTATTCGTTAGTTTTAAATATTGTGTCTAGAAATCTAACTATTGTTGAAGTACCGTACATAATGTAAGTAATACTTCATTATTTCAAACCCGTTCTTCACGTATGGTACTCAATGTGGGTGAGAACTCACTACTTCAAATCCTAATCTTGGAGAATGTTGCCATATGAACATTTCTTAAGTATTTTAATTTTCAGACTATATTCAACGGTATGAATAACCGTATTGATTACTTGTCATTTGTAATAGTTTCCTAAAATGACAGTCTACGTCATTTTTAAAATTTCTATTCGAATAAGATGTCTTTATTCACAAAGTACCAATGCTTGGCATTTTAAGAAAGACAAAACTTCACGAAGGTGGCGCTAATTTTGAGTATCGTGTCGTTTCCCTTAATCCCGCAACGTTACGAGAAGAACAACAAAAACCATGGGAATCTGACGTCTCATTTTTGAATTACAAATAGTTTTGTGTAAAATTTTCTGTAAACTACTTTCTCTGTAATCTAAGACATCCAACAGGTTACTAACACAAACAAAGGAGAAACATTGGTATGTTCCTCTTTGCAAGATCCTCATACAATGAGGAGAGACATCAGTATACTTTTCCTTGTAAAATCCTTTGATTAATACGGGCGAAAATAACTGGAGGTTTAAATTATCTCATGGCTTGTAGGAGAAATATGAACTTCATGTGTTTATGCTTGTTAAAATCTCGAGTTACTTAGACTACTGATGTATCGTAAAATATACAGATATTTGCTGAAGCTGAGTATACATTACAAAGTACTATTACTTTTTGCATCGCCAAGTAGTTAGGGTGCTCGAATCCTCGTCCCAGGAAACATACTCGCCTTTTCAGCCGTGGGGACGTTGTTATGTGAGGGTCAATTCTGCTATTCGTTGTTAAAAGAATAGCCCAAGAGTGTGCAGTGTGTGGTAATAACTAGCTAAATTAGGGGCGCTGTTGTTCGTAGAAATGCTATTGGGAATAATTGGTTCGTAAATGCTTTCTACTAAGTAAATACTTTACTTATAAAATGGAATTACATATTTTCGCGTTCGATTTTATCGTCAAGAGCTGGTAATCCAGTGCAGCGTAACTACCGTGATATCGTTATTACGTGTAAGTATAGTCAATTACCGTGTGTTCTATTATACCTATTCAAATCTACAGAATGTATAGCAATGGTTTAAATCGGTTCTCTCCAGACGGGAAGGGAGATATAGAGTATGATAAAATGTGACATTCATTTTTAACATATCAAAGTCACGCTTGAACGTGGTAATCAGTCATTAACATCCAACCTCACTTACCTAACTTTTATAACATTCCACAGACAAAATATTACGCTTTGCTACAACATGTGCAGTATCATTAGGCAGCACGGCATTGTAGATTATATTGGATGAATTTACTCATAATGGTTTAAATCTTAAAAAGGAAACGTACGAAAAATTCAAGTAAAAGACGGAAAATATTTTTTTCCAAGTTTAAAGTACGTACTGAACAAAATTGTTCCCGATAATGTTGTTTGATAAAACCTCTAAAATGTTGATTGTGAACAAACTTAAATTTGTCTTTATAATTTCGTGAAAAGTTGGTAGTTTTTCCCTCATAATCGCATTAATAAGCATATGAAAGTTTGAATTAATAATAGATAAACGTTTGAAATTTTGATTGTGTGCGAGTTTAAATTTCTTGATAATGAAACTTGATAAACCTGAAGCATTGGTCATCTGTGATTCCGAAATTTTACGATAATTTTGCTGCTAAGTCTCCAAAGTTATGTATGGACTCAAATTCAATTTTATAATGGAATTTATAACATTCTGAAACAGCGAAAGGCAGACAATTTACGGCCCGGGATGGCCAGGTGGTTAAAGTACTTGAATCGTAATCCGATGGTCGCGGGTTCGAATCCCCGTAACAACAAACATGCTCACCCTTTCAGCCGTGGGGGCGTTATAATGTAACGGCCAATCTCACTAATCGTTGGTAAAAGAGTAGCCCAAGAGTTGGCGGTGGGTGGTAATGCCTTCCCTCTAGTCTTACATTGCTAAATTATGGACGGCTAGCACAGATCGCTCTCGTGTAGCTTTGCGCGAAATTAAAAAAAAACAAAACCATTCAGTCAAAGCAAAAAACTAGGTTCGTTATATCCACTACTACAAATTCACTCTTAAATTACCTTCACTACGTGACTATCACAGCTCGGCACAAGAGATCAGAATGTATGGCTTATACCATTGTTACCTTGTTCCTGTGCTCGTTGTGAGTACTGTGAACGGCGCGTGAATGTTTGTTCTTCTGTTTTTAGGCTCTACCTCTTTCATCTTCATTATAAGTGAATTTTCCTCTTTTTTAGTTTCTTGAACAAGTGCACATTAATTATGAGTGAATGTAATTTGTCTTTGTCTGAGAAGCTGCGGGACACACAGTAAATCGCTCTCTCTATATATATATATGTATGTATGTATGTATGTGAATGAATATGAAGGAGCTAGAACTGATAACCAGAAATTATCCCATGGTATTATTTAAATAGCTAAGAAAATACCACAATTTATAAGGTGCCACGTTGTCCGTTGGACCTCCAACAAACTTATAAATATTATTCACGGATTGACGTGAACAAATATTTTCAAATTAGAACACAAAATTAATAGTTGGTTTTAGATTTAAGACCAGAATTCCAACTCCATAACGATAACATGTTATCTGTAGTTATGAGTTTCCTTTATGTGAACAATGGTATCTAGGTTCCACTGTTAGATCTTTCAGACAAATGTTGAAAAACACAAACTTCTGGCTCGGCATGGCCAGGTGGTTAAGGCGCTCGTCTCGTAATCCAAGGGTCACGGGTTCGAATCCCTGTCACACCAAACATGCTCGTCCTTGCAGCCGTGGGAGCGTTATAATGTACGATCAATCCCACTATTCGTTGGTAAAAGAGTAGCCCAAGAGTCGGCGGTGAGTGGTGATGACTAGCGGCTGTCTTCCCTCTAGACTTACACTGCTAAATTAGTGACGGCTAGTGCAGATAGCCCTCGTGTAGCTTTGCACGAAATTCCAAAAACAAACAAACTTTACAGTAATGGAAAGTAGTTAGAAGATACCCTGCACTTAATCCTGGCTTCTTGGATCCTTTTCCTGACCGTTGAGCACGATAATCACACTACAGTGGTTAACTGAAGGTCATAAGAACCTAAGAACCCAGTGCTGCTGGTGTGGAGTTTAAGGGTCAGTTTGCGCAGATATTGGTCGTATACCGCACTTCTATTCTTTCTACCTCCTGGTATATTCTGTTGACAACGGATTGTGGCACTTCCATGACTTGTGTCACTTCAGTCTGGATGAGGATCTCCTGTAGCAGGTTGACGGCACTACAAATTTCAGTTTCGGTTTATTGGTTTCTAACAAGATTTACACTACTTTTGAAAAGTCACCACCAACAAAATTAGTCCATAAACCCAACATTATTTGAACAGTAGACATATTCCCTCTCAGTCAAAAGTAACATCTTCTTTCCGGAATTTGGGTCATTTCTCATAAAGGTCTATTACATAAGGAATTATTGATATATAAACTTACAAACCGTAAGTAGGATTCGTGTAATCCTCTATAATAAGCAAACTGAATTTTTTAAAAATTTCATACCCTAAGAATATACAAAAAACAAAAATAAATCTCGTTATTCCTTAGTTCTGCGAACAGTATATATTGATCATTCAAAACAAACCGATAATTTACGGATTCCAATATTTTTATGACAATAGAGTTACTATGCCTCCGAAACGTTATGTACAGACTCATATTCCTCTTGGTAACGGAAATGATAAGTTTCCGAACTGTTGGTTGAGTACGACTTATAGCATTTTATGACAACAGAGCTACTAAGCCTCCGAAACGTTTCGTATGAACTAAACTTTTTCCTGGTAATGGTTTTAAATAAACCTTCCAATCGTTATCGACTCATCATGGTCTAGTGGTTAAGGCAGTCTGAGAATCAAGGGTTCGAATCCGTGACACACCAAACATGCTCGCCCTTTCAGCCGTCGGGGCGTTATAAAATAATGGCTGTTTGTTTGTTTTTGAATTTCACACAAAGCTACTCGAGAGCTATCTGTGCTAGCCATCCCTAATTTAGCAGTGTAATACTAGAGGGAAGGCACCTAGTCATCACCACCCACCGCCAACTTTTGGGCTACTCTTTTACCAACGAATAGTGGGATTGACCGTCACATTTTTACGCCCCCACAAAATAATGGCCAATCCCATTATTCGTTGGTAAAAGAGTAGCCAAAGAGTTGGCGATGAGTGGTGACGACTAGCTACGTTCCCTCTAGTCTTACACTGCTAAATTAGGAACGGCTAGCAAAGATAGCCCTCGTGTAGCTTTGCGCGAAATTCCAAACAAAACAAATTTCTAAAAAAGCAAAATTATTCTTGAAACAACACTCAAGAGCTTTTATTGTAATATGTAAGACAATTAATAATAGCAGAAAAAAGGTGATTTTTTAATTGTTAGTCAAAATTCACCCATTTGTTTGTCATATTCTTATTATTGTCTCACGAGCTTAAAGAAAAAAAACAACGACTATGGATATTTTTCTCAAACTTGGACAAACCTACTGAAAAAAACTGCGCCGGTTTTATGTTGATACTTCAAAGAGAAAGAGATATTTTATCAGTTTGTTTTCTTTAAATCGCTACTGGCCATGCTTCTCTTCGAGGTTATTCAAGCATCGAAACCTATGGCAAAACGGCTAGAAATTCTGCGTTAATGTCTGTTCACAGCTACTAAACAAACTCATGCGAAGGTTAGTAAGCTATTTAAATTTTTTTCTCTTGAGATTTCCACCCTCATTCAAGCATTGCAAAAATGTAGAAGTCATTTAAGCGCCATTATATTAGTCGGAAAACCCGCACCCAGCAGTTTGTGAGTAGAGTGCCCTAACTTCTTGGCAACATCAGGGTTTCGATGATGAGACGGTTATGACGTTTTAAGTGGTTTTAAGTTATTGAAATAAGTATTGATTTGGTGTCACGTATTTTTAGTGGTTCGGTCACACGTAACGTTTAGAAGTTGAATTACATAACTAAATTACAAATTTGCAAAATGCGGACATGGAGTTGTAGAAGCGTGTCGATCTGTGAATTCAAGGTTCGCTACCCGTTACTGCAAAATCGCGTTTCGCACTTTGAGCCAGGAGTGCGTAATAAGAGCCTAATCGTGAATTAGAGTAGTTCCAGGGTTGGTAGTGGGTGTTGTTGATTAGGTACACCCGCTCTAGTCTACCTTC
Source organism: Tachypleus tridentatus (assembly GCF_004210375.1). Lineage (NCBI taxonomy): Eukaryota > Metazoa > Arthropoda > Merostomata > Xiphosura > Limulidae > Tachypleus > Tachypleus tridentatus. Next base: position 141,093,738 of record NC_134833.1, read on the forward strand.
CCCTCAGTAGTACAGTGGTATGTCTGCAGACTAACAGCTCTAGAAACCGGGTTTCGATATCCCGTAGTGGGAAGAGCACAGATAGCCTATTGTGTAGCTTTGTGCTTAATTCCGAACAATATAGTCTACTAGGTCTCAAGTTTAGCTCGGATAGCGCAGATAGCCCTAGTATTGAATTTTTTTTTTTCCTATTTCGTAAATATCTGAAACGTTTAAACAATTTTGTATGACTTCCAAAACGTATATTACATTTCAGTACATGTTTTTCACTAGTATATATGCTTGTTTTGGGTGATTCGTTTTTGTGGTTTCCCGATCAAGCGGGAACGGCTCAATCAATATAGCTTCGCCATATTCTACATGAATCATAAGTGTTTATAACACCAAGCACTTACCTATTTTGTTCTGTTTTTATTTTGTTGTTGTTCTTTTTAATGTGTTTATAGCATTTCTTGTTTACATACATACAGCTCTATATGTAATAGAAATGTTAGGCTTACTGGTAAAAAGATCGCTTGTTTTGAAAATGTTTATTTCTGAACACTCGTTCATGTCAAAGATGTGGCATTAGATAGTTTTCTTGTTTTTTGCATCCATTCTAAATTATAAAAAATAAAATTCAAATGAAACTGAAATGGACTTTTTAAAAATATAATTGTAGTTTAGTACTAATGTGCTTGTTCAAGCTATTGAAACCTCGGTCCGCATTAATTTAATTAGCATCGTTGATTTGTGTAAAATGTCGAAGTAAAGAGGGGGTGAGTAAACACTGTTGCCGTACCATTGTTTAGGGTGGGATGTGGGGGAGAGCGGGTCACCATCTCGTCGTTGCTCACCAAGAGTTTTATTACTGTACTATAGTTTTGTTTAAACTGTTAATGCTGATTTACCTGTTTTGTTTCCAGAAACTCAACATGAGCTGAAGAATGGGATGAAGGGGCTACAAAGATGGACATTCAAGGTAGGGCAGATTTAGTAGTTTATTTATTGGCTATTAACTTAATTCAAAGTCCTTGTGTAAACTCATTAGTTTACAAGCGAGTGCTACGCGACCATCCACGTGTAATTCACAACGCCTTTCGCTTCGTAAGGTTTGGTTTGTTTTGAATCTCGCGCAAAGCTACTCGACGGCTATCTGCGCTAGCCATCCCTACTTTAGCAGTCCGGCATGGCCAAGTGGTTAAGGCGTTCGACTCGTAATCCGAAGGTCGCGGGTTCGAATCTTCGTCGCACCAGACATGCTCGACCTTTCAGCCGTGGGAGCGTTATTATGTGACGATCAATCCCACTATTCGTTGGTAAAAGAGTAGCCCAAGAGTCGGCGGTGAGTGGTGATGACTAGCGGCTTCCTTCCCTCTAGACTTACACTGCTAAATTAGTGGCGGCTAATGCAGATAGCCCTCGTGTAGCTTAGCGCGAAATACAAAACAAGCCAAATGCTTCGTAGGGACTAGAATTTAAGTTACAGCACGCAACACGTTTCGAGTGCAGTAAGTGAGATCTAACTTTATGGTATATTCGTGTGATTTGTTGTAACTTCAGTAAACATCACATGATTTCCTGTATAGTTTATTCATGTGTGTGAATTTACTTATGGAAGGTTTTAAAAAGGTAATATTCTAATTTTGGCTGTTTACACTAACTTTGTTATAGTAATGGTAAAATGACTACGTGAAATGGTCTATTTCGTGTTCCAGTAATTCGCCGTGTCTCGGTTCTGTTTTGATTTTCATCACGTTTTTAATGAAACAAAAAATACACACCCCGAACTAAACAGCTTGTATTTTTTAGTATAGAGTGTTACGAGTCTGAACAAGTTTTTTTTGTATCAAATGTGTTATTTGTATCAAAATAAGGTCATTATACTATGTGTTTTGTAATATAATACAACATCCTCTGCTATGTATTGTAATTTACTATAATATTTTACCGTCATTGCACTGTAATCCACTACATTTTATGTTCGTTTGTAATCAACTGAAACTTTCTGTGTTTATAAACTAGTTAATACTGTAACCTATTACAGTATCATATGTTTTGTATTGTAATATACTGGAAGGTTCTATATTTCTCGACTGAAGTGTTCTGTACTTTTTTCGAAATATCCTAGTTTCCTAGACAAGGTTTGCTGTAATTCATAAAAACATCCTAGGGTTGACTAAAGTGTAATGTGATTCACTGGGACTTACTAGGTTCCCAGACTAAGGGTGTATTGTAATTCCTCAAAACATCCTACGTTTATAGACTAAGTGTGTATTGTAATCCCTCAAAACATCCTACGTTTATAGACTAAGTGTGTATTGTAATCCCTCAAAACATCCTACGTTTGTAGACTAAGGGTGTATTGTAATCCCTCAAAACATCCTACGTTTGTAGACTAAGGGTGTATTGTAATCCCTCAAAACATCCTACGTTTGTAGACTAAGGGTGTATTGTAATCCCTCAAAACATCCTACGTTTATAGGCTAAGGATGTATTGTAATCCCTCAAAACATCCTACGTTTATAGGCTAAGGATGTATTGTAATCCTTCAAAATATCCTACGTTTGTAGACTAAGGGTGTATTGTAATCCCTCAAAACATCCTACGTTTGTAGACTAAGGGTGTATTGTAATCCCTCAAAACATCCTACGTTTGTAGACTAAAGGTGTATTGTAATCCCTCAAAACATCCTACGTTTGTAGACTAAAGGTGTATTGTAATCCCTCAAAACATCCTACGTTTGTAGACTAAGGGTGTATTGTAATCCCTCAAAACATCCTACGTTTATAGACTAAGTGTGTATTGTAATCCCTCAAAACATCCTACGTTTGTAGACTAAGGATGTATTGTAATCCTTCAAAATATCCTACGTTTGTAGACTAAGGGTGTATTATAATCCTTCAAAACATCCTGCGTTTGTAGACTAATTTAATCCATTAAAATATCCTACGCTAGAATACCTGAAACAATGAAACTGACATCCGAACATTCTGTGTTTCTAGGCAAATGCAATTTATCATTTCATACATGTTACAGTTCGTGTGTGTGAGAGAGAAATAGAAATATACGTACTTTTAGAAATCATGTCATATTCATGATCGGCACTGCTTTAATTCACTCTGTTCTGTATATATCTGTTGATGCTTTTTTGATGAAAAAATGGTGAAATAAAAAAAAGACTTTAAAATGTACCGTGGAACTATCGAATGCTAAACTAGACCTCACAGAAGCAATTAGCTCAGTGGTTTAGATGTGAATCTATCTAAATTAACTCTGTTGACAGCAGGGGGCGATACTTTTGAAGGGTGAATCAGGACTGAAATAGAGAAATTATTTTGAGGTGATGTGTAATGACCCATTATCAGCAACTTGCATTGCATCAGTGGAAGCACTCGGGCAACGCCCTATAGACATATGGTCTTCACACTGTATAGTAAACCTACTTGATGACTTCTGGGAAATCGATGCACTATCTTCACTAGGTGTCACATTTTGCGCAAATTTCTTATTCAACTCAAATAATCTCTGAATACTCACACAGAGAAGATTTCACCTCCCCCATGACGATGTAACATACGTTTACAGGACCAGGTAGTCTGTCAAGCAGTGAGATCAGGAAATTCAGCTCTAGTTTCGTATTCTAACTTCAGTCACGTAAACAATTTTCTTGAAGCTGTAGTTTCGTATTTTAATTTCGGTAGTGAAAATAACTTTCATGAATCTCTAGTTTCGTATTTTCACTAGTAATGAATCTCTAGTTTCGTATTCTCACATTAGTAATGAATCTCTAGTTTCGTATTCTCACTTTAGTAATGAATCTCTAATTTCGTATTCTCACTTTAGTAATGTAAACTTTTTGGAAGCTCTAGTTTCATATTATAACTTCAGTAATGCAAATTACTTTCTTGCCCGTCAGGCCTTATGATACAGACGCTGGACTCATAGTCTGCGGATCGCGGATTCAGATACACTGAACAAACAAACAAAAAATTATAATTTAAATATTGCTTTGAAGACGTATTTGGCAATAACAACCCTCGATCTGGCGCGAACACAGTGTGACACAGGCATTATTCCTTTTCGTCAGGGGTGGGTAAGTGTTAGCAATCGTAAACATGTTGAACATACCAGCACACTTTCAGAAACAAATACCTAGCAGTCATTTTGCATTTGTGTAATTATTTTCAACCTCAACGACATTCTATATGGGTCCCATAACTAGAATTCCTAAAATTCAAATATAACAGTTCCTAATTTTGACTACTGAACAGAGTAGAGGAATTCAGTCAGCAGCACTCGCCGCTAAGAGGGTTTTGTCCGGTTCTCTGACATAATACTGTGATTAACTGTCTCTTTTGTAATGCGTTCATAGCTAGAAATGTGAAATTTTTCTGGCATATCGGCGTAAACATTCAATAATCGAATCCGTAGCCATGCAAACTAACCACTAGGCCACTCCTGGCCTTTTTTGTTATTGAACTTTGCGTCTGGTTCCTGCGTAAAATACGTGACAAGTTGGCTGGTGGTCAACTTCGTTATTTGCTGGTAAAGAATACAGTAGTTAATTAATGGTGGGTGACGTTGACCAGCTGCCTTTCTTCTAGTCTACACTTCAAAATTAGGAACGACCAGTACAGATAGTCAGTCCTCTGGTAGTTTTGCGCAAAAATTGGACAAAAAGGGAACAAAAAATAAATATGCAATACAGTTTATAATGTATCTTATAATGTTTCGACTTTCTGAAGTCACCTTCAGGTTAACCTGAAATGTTGATCTCTGCTTTATTTTGGTAAAAGTATCATATCCATACCAGCCGTTCTGAGATACGTTTTGACTTCAAGTGAGTTTCTCGTCATCAGGGATAGTTTACAATAGATAATAGTTCAGAGGACTTGGTAAACATTCAAATGTCAGTATTAACACACTTAAGACATTCTATGTAAGACTTGGAACTTAGTGTTATTGTAATCATTTAGTTTTATTATGACGTTATTGTGGAAACTTTAATTAGTTGTAATGTTTCGCATGTTTTGCGTTTTAACTCAACAGTATCACTGTCTTTGGTCCCTAACATCAAATTTCGGAAATCTGTAATTGTCTGAAATAATTTCACTTCAACTAGTTATGCAAGGTATGTGGTTGTTCAAACAGATTTTTAGAATTTGTAATGGTCTGAAACAATTTTACTTTAACAATGTATGTAGTCATTCAGCCAAACTTCAAGAATCTGTAATGGTCTGAAATAGTTTCATTTTAATAAGATATATGGTCATTAATTCAAACTGTGGTGTTTTAGAGGAACTGATCTGATTGATGTGAAATGGTTTGTTTTGTTTTAAAGTTCACGCAAAGCTACACGAGGGCTATCTGCGTTGGCCATTCCTAATTTAGCAGTGTAAGCACCAGAGGGAAGGTAGCTAGTCATCACCACCCACCGCTAATTCTTAGGCTACTCTTTTACCAACGAATAGTAGGATTGACCGTAACTTTATACACCCCCCACGGCTGAAAGGGCCGGCATGTTTGATGCGACGGGTATTCGTACTTGCAACCCTTGAACTACAAGTCGAATGCCTTAACCTCCTGACCATGGCGGGTCCAGCTGTGAAATACTGTGGTACTGCAAAGGAACTGATCTGTTTGCTTTGAATTCATTATATACTGTGGTGTTTCAGTAGAATTGAATTGTCTGCTGTGAAATATTGTGGAGTCCCAGTTACAGCTCAAATAGATGTGATAAAACTTATCCGTTAAATAGTTATTCTGTCCAAGATATAAAAACAATACATTTGTACCCGCCTTCCAGTGACTTACTTGTATGCTCCAACTCATGCAATGCTAAATTTTTGTGCTGGATTCCAGTGTGGGCACAGCGCTGTGAAGCTTTTTTTTATTTAAAGTAATAATTGACAGACAGTAAAGGTATGACAGAGTTGGTATGCTAGTATTTAAGTGTGTAGTAATTACTGTAAAAAACAAAATGACTGACATTTTCTCCGTATGAACTTGTGAAATAAAATCGTGAAATATTTTAAAATAACTATTATAAATAATTCATAGAAGAAAGATTTTTAACAATAAGACATCAAAGCAAATCTAGTTTATCGTGGCAATATAAACCGACGAAAGGAATCAAATTCAAAAAGGGTCTGAAAACAAAAAACGAATTTACGAACTCAAATAACTACTCATCATCGGTAATAGTGTAGGTTATATGCGTTATTCTTAGGTAGTATTGCATTGTAATGAGATTATTAAGTAGCTAGCAACGCTTACCTATCACCTTTAATAATACATAAAAATAAGTATTTTACATAATAGAACCTTCTCAGTCACAATAGTAACCCTGAGAATTAGGGATATTATAAACAATCTCCAGGTCCGAGCGCAGCCTAATGGTTAGCGTGTTGAATTGAAGATCCGGGTTTACGCTATGTTACCACTGGAAAAAATATCGCGCTCCGTACTTTGGAGCCGTGGGTGCGTTATAAGAGTTACAGTCAAATTCTACTATTCGATTAAAGTTACCCACGAGTTATCGGTGGATGCCGACTAGTTGTTTTCTTTCTAATCTATCACTTCGAAATTTGGGTTTGCTAGCGTAGTGAAGATAATCTTTGACTAGCTTTGCTAGAGTAATTAATATCGCCACAAACTTCGGTAAATATACTTTCCTTCCTCTGACAGATAATGGTGGGTGAAACAGTAGGAAAATCACGAAAAATAATTATCCAAAGTCACGTGTTCAATTACTTCTCGGAAGTATTTGTTAGAAGATTACAATAAATAAGAAAAAATAGGAGTTTCGAACCTGCGTAACTTCGTTCGAACATTTATCATCAATGTTTAAGGTTGGCACAAATTATTTTTGCCATGTTTCAAAGGGCTGAAATGCTAACAGTGTGTTTCTTGATGTTAAGCCTCAACAACAAGCCAACAAAGGACTCTATCAAAAGAATTTGCTCTACATCCACCCGGTTTAAATGATCTATATCAACACAGCCCTACAAATTATAATGTTATTGTAAGATACACCATCTTTTAGTCCCCTGTTTCTTATCTGCAGCGGAACTACGCCCTAATATGACCCAGGGGAGAACCTTCTCTTAATAAACCTTTCTAGAAACCCTAACAACGTCACAAGTTTTCGGATTACCCGCCCTTGCTTAATTATCTCCCTGGAGCTATCAGATCTTACAAGAGATCACTGTGGAAAGAATTCTTCTTCCAAGGATTACACCAGGGAGATTATCCAATATTTCTGTCGAAAAATGGAAGTAAAACTAAGGGAATAATTAGAAATTTCAAGCGGTACGTGGTACTGGTTGTGATTGGTGAACGTTATACATGTGTGTTAAAGTCAAAACTAAGGATTTCAACCAACCTTGTGAGCATTCATATACATGCATGTGTGTCTTTCCTTTAAGTACAAATTGCTTTGGGTTCCAACTTAATAAATGAATATATTTGTGTGTTTTTTAAATACTTCCCGAACTATTTTAGTCTGAGGTTCCCTTAATGTTAATAAAAAACATTTGAGGTCCTTATCGTATAACTTTAGCTTGGTGATTGAAAAACAGTGCTCTACTAAAAAACAGTAACATCTCCTTTTGACATACTGTATCATTTAATTAATTCAACATAATTTTTATGATTTAATTGTTTACTTAGTAATAAAATTAATTCAGCATCTTTGTTTTCGGCTGCCCCCAGGTGGACTTTAGGATACGCTGCTCTTGGGAATACAATCGCACGTGGCGTCTGCATGAATATGCTACATCCTCTCACAGTAAATTTTTGTGTATCCAAACTTAGATTGGCTAAAGACCATAAGACAATTTTATACATATATCGCAGTAGTGTAAACAACTGAGAGAGAGTTTTACGTGCCTCTGTAAAGCCTTCTGAAACACCAAACTTCCAACATTCCAAAACTTCTCGTGAATTTTGCGAACACATATCCAAACTCTTTCACAAATCGAAGTAACTTATTATCATTAAAATACTGTTCTGAAGGTATTGCATATATATATTTGTTTATTTTTTTTAATTTCGCGCAAAGCTACATGAGAGCTATTTGCGCTAGCCGTTCTAATTTAGTAGTGTAAAACTAAAGGAAAGGGAACCAGCTAGTCACCACTCACCGCCAACTCTTGGACTACTCCTTTATCAACGAATAGTGGGATTTACCGTAGCTTTATAACGTCCCCACGGCTGAAAGGGTGACCATGTTTGGTGCGACGAGGATGAAACCCCGACACCCTCAGACTGCGAAAGTGCCCTTGCCACCTAGCCGTGCTATATACATATATATATATATATAACTAGTTTAAGGTATTATATTATTGATCATAAACAAACTAGGTAAAGGAAATTAAATTTAGTTTAGTTATTTTTCTGCATATGAGTGGGTTTTTTAAGTTGCTCAGTTTATTTGGTTATGTCACCGTGTATGGGTGGTCTCTTTAAGTTGTTTAGTTTGATTGGTTACGTTTCCGTATATGCATGGCCTTTTTAAATTGTTTGGTTATGTTTCTGCATTTGGGTGACCTCTTTACTTTGTTTAGTTTCTTTGGTTATGTTTCTGCGTATGAGTGGCCTTTTTAAGTTGTTTAATTTGTTTGGTTATGTTTCCGTGTATGGGTGGCCTCTTTAAGTTGTTTAGTTTGTTTGGTTATATTTCGGAATATGGATGGCCTCTTTAAATTGTTTAGTTTGTTGGGTTGTGTTTTTGCATATGGGTGGCCTTTTTAAGTTGTTTAGTTTGTTGGGTTATGTTTCTGCATATGAGCGGCCTTTTTAAGTTGTTTGGTTATGTTTCTGCGTATGGGTAGCCTTTTTTAAGTTGTTTAGTTTGTTGGATTATTGGTGGCCTCTTTAAATTTCTTAGTTTATGTGGTTATGTCTCCGTGTATGGGCGGGCCTTTAAGTTGTTTCGTTTGTTGGTTATGTTTCTGCATATGGGTGGCTTTTTTAAGTTGATTAATTTGTTTGGTTATGTTTCCGTGTATGGGTGGCCTCTTTAAGTTGTTTAGTTTGTTTGGTTATATTTCGGAATATGGATGGCCCTCTTTAAATTGTTTAGTTTGTTGGGTTATGTTTCTGCATGAGCGGCCTTTTTAAGTTGTTTGGTTATGTTTCTGCGTATGGGTAGCCTTTTGGCCTCTTTTTTGTTGTTTTAGTTTGTTGGATTATTGGTGGCCTCTTTAAATTTCTTAGTTTATGTGGTTATGTCTCCGTGTATGGGCGGCCTCTTTAAGTTGTTTCGTTTGTTGGTTATGTTTCTGCATATGGGTGGCTTTTTTAAGTTGATTAATTTGTTTGGTTATGTTTCCGTGTATGGGTGGCCTCTTTAAGTTGTTTAGTTTGTTTGGTTATATTTCGGAATATGGATGGCCTCTTTAAATTGTTTAGTTTGTTGGGTTATGTTTCTGCATATGAGCGGCCTTTTTAAGTTGTTTGGTTATGTTTCTGCGTATGGGTAGCCTTTTTTAAGTTGTTTAGTTTGTTGGATTATTGGTGGCCTCTTTAAATTTCTTAGTTTATGTGGTTATGTCTCCGTGTATGGGCGGCCTCTTTAAGTTGTTTCGTTTGTTGGTTATGTTTCTGCATATGGGTGGCCTTTTAAGTTGTTTAGTTTGTTTGGTTATATTTCTGAATATGGATGGCCTCTTTAAATTGTTTAGTTTGTTTGGTTATATTTCGGAATATGAATGTTTCTGCATATGAGCCCTTTAAATTGTTTTTAGTTTGTTGGGTTATGTTTCTGCATATGGGTGGCCCCTTTAAATTGTTTTTTAAGTTGAGTTTGTTGGGTTGTTTTTTGCATATGGGTGGATCTTTTTGTTTAGTTGTTTAGTTTGTTGGGTTATGTTTCTGCATATGGGCGGCCTTTTAAGTTGTTTGGTTATGTTTCTGCGTATGGGTAGTTTCCTTTTTTAAGTTGTTTAGTTTGTTGGATTATTGGTGGCCTCTTTAAATTTCTTAGTTTATGTGGTTATGTCTCCGTGTATGGGCGGCCTCTTTAAGTTGTTTCGTTTGTTGGTTATGTTTCTGCATATGGGTGGCTTTTTTAAGTTGATTAATTTGTTTGGTTATGTTTCCGTGTATGGGTGGCCTCTTTAAGTTGTTTAGTTTGTTTGGTTATATTTCGGAATATGGATGGCCTCTTTAAATTGTTTAGTTTGTTGGGTTATGTTTCTGCATATGGGTGGCCTCTTTAAGTTGTTTAGTTTGTTGGGTTATGTTTCTGCATATGAGCGGCCTTTTTAAGTTGTTTGATTATGTTTCTGCGTATGGGTAGCCTTTTTTAAGTTGTTTAGTTTGTTGGATTATTGGTGGCCTCTTTAAATTTCTTAGTTTATGGGGTTATGTCTCCGTGTATGGGCGGCCTCTTTAAGTTGTTTAGTTTGTTGGTTATGTTTCTGCATATGGGTGGCTTTTTTAAGTTGATTAGTTTGTTGGGTTATGTTTCTGTGTACTTTCATCTTTATAATTTAGTGTTACTGCTTAGAATGTACACAGCTAGAGGTTAGATATACGTTAATAAACGTCTGTGTTAAATCAGAGCCATCGGTGGCCATACAGGTTCGATTTATTATATTTCCCTAACTCCGGATCACCAGTAACACTTAGCACCACAACCGATACCCAATAACCCTTTCATGAAGCGGAAGTTTCTTCGTTCTGGGCAGGCGCTTCTGTTGTTCACATTAGTTTGGTTTATATTGTTTTGATTATAAAACAAGTGACGCTTATATCATAAATGATTAGTTTCGCTCCAGTTCGGCGGTATTTTATTCATTAGATGATCCAAGCTGTTAATAAACACATCTGTTATAATTTGTGCAATATGCATCTCATTAATTGAACGTTTAATCATCGGACACTAACAATACCTTCAGACTTGCTACTCTAACCAGTCCTTATATCCCTCCAGAAAGTCTAATTAGATCAATCCATCTAGGCTTAAGAACGCGATCTGTTCTTACCGTCTCGATTTATCGCGTCGCTGTAGTATCGAGATGGTAATAAACGATGCGTCGTTTGTATGGTTCTTCCTCGGGTCGTGATGTATGAGTTTAATTAGACACGGTTTGACCGACTTTTGTGGCTTCGTCGTCTTTTCACCGAAAGAATCGGTTAGCATTTTCTAAAATCTAAAGAAATTTCATCAGTGAAAGCACTGAATATTAATACTGCCTGGTACTACATATATTACAGGTGTTCGTGATGAATATAGTTATTCAGTGTTTTAGTAAAGTGACTAGATAAGAAGGTATCCTAGTGTTTTAATGTAAGTTTACGTGTAAAGCCGTTTTGACATTTTTTTCAGAAAACTCTTTGTATCGAAAGCCGGGTCGGCTTTCAGTCACCGGTTGTAAGTCTTCGGACATACAAAGGAAAATTTAGGGGTTCGATTCCCCTTTGTGGACACAGCAGATAACCCGATGTCGCTTTACTGTAAGAAAAACACACAAATAGTTTCTATTACAAATACTTACAATCAAAATGTGTTTCAGAGTTTTAATTTAAGTGGTTTGGACGCTTGAATCACAAGTTACAAAATCAAAACAAAACCTAACCCAATTATTAACCACAGAAATACCTTAAAACAATCACTTAAACCATACGTATCGACTTCCGAACTGTGCTGAGCATTATTTAGCTAGAGAGATTGTTTTTGCCAAAAGTTAACAAATCACTAACATTCACACTGCATAATAAAAGAACTCGATCTTTCTACTTTGGTTTTAATCTATTAATTATAAGACTTTCCATCATTCGTGGTTCTTATTCGCTGTTGACCGTGGCAAGGATGTTTAAATTGTCTGTTTATAGGTTCGTTACATTTGTTCAACACATCTTGTTAATAGTTGAGCCTGACGTAGGTCTTAACAAGTTTTTGTATGCGAACAGTTAACCATCTACTGGTGTAACCAGTATAAACTTAAAAAAAATAACACATTTATATTGATATAACACATTCAAAGTTTTGAAGATAGGTTTATGATCTTTATATCTGAAATATACTGTAGTCTGTGTATATCACTTGAGGGTATACTCAATTACACAACTTTTGTAACGAGTTTCTAATAAAAAAGTCTACTTTCCAGCGTATGGGAAAACATAAGTTGTTGTTTTTCTACTTTCCAGTTATGTGAAGTTGAAAAACAGATGTTTTAAATAATATTTAATTATTTGATTTTTAAAGCATATTGGAAAGGCATTTATTTTTAGTTGTTTAATATATTTTGTGTCTCTGTGAAACATTAATATTTACATGTTAATTCATGTGTTCGACGAACCAGTGTGTGTATTTTAATGGCTAAGCCTTATGAGGCTATCTGCTTTGTCCAAAGATGGGAATCGAAGGCTCAGTTGTAAATTTGTAGATTTACCGCTGTCCCATCGGGAAACTCGACGAACCAGTTTTTTTTTATATACAGGTTTTCTTGGTATGAACCATCAAATTCAGAATATAACTGTCTTATTGAAATCTTCAAATTCCAGTTTACACTTTTAATGGTATGGATATAAGGGTAGGGGTCAGATTAATGAATTAGGTGACAGAATGAAACTGGAAATGAAGAAATTGCATTAGAAGAAGTTGAAAGATTTCAAAAACAAATTAAAAAAAAATAATTACTTATAAAGTTGTTCGAAGACTGAGTGATACTTTAGAGAATTATTGAGTTATTTAATGCGGCGTGGATAATTGAAAGTATTCCATATGAATGGAGTAAGACCATAATATGTACCCTAGTTGTAAAGGTGTAGAGAGCCATTATTGTAGGAACAATAGATCATCATTCTTATTACTTCATGAAACGGATTTAATACTATTTTAATATCTATGTTTATTTCAGCTTAATATATATTTAGAAATCGATGTAACGTATATTGTTAAATGTGTATTGCGCAAGTCTCGCCTGTATCAAACTGGCAATAATTCATTGAAAGTTCCTAAACAATTCTTTCGATAACTTGCGAGATCTCCTGTAAAACAGATCCCGTTTCCTGTATAACAACGAGTAATATTTATAACAAACTTGAAGGTGTTGTTAAGAGCCTATATTACTTCACCATCACTCACTAACTTGTTATTATGTCATATAAAACCCTGGCTGGAAGAATGTCTGTAACATTTCAAGCCATTATATTATAGAATAGCTCTAGATAGGGACTGATAGTTGGTTTTTAACATCCTAATATTACTTGTTGAACACCAACAAAACCAGCAGCTCCCCTTAGACATTTTTTACACATAATAAAGATGGTAGATTTTAGTACAAGTTTTCCACAACAATACATTTACTAGTTTGTATTTTAGTTATATAATACTGTCTTAAAAATTAAATTTTGTTAAATTAGTAATTCTTCGAACGCACATATTAACTAGAATATATTACTTTTTTTGAACAAAGACACATAAAATATTAAACAACTAAAAATAAATGCCTTTCCAATATGCGTTAAAAATAAAATAATTAAATATTATTTAAACACCTGTTTTTCTACTCGATATAACTGGAAGATAGAAAAACAACAATTTCCTTGTATTCTCCCATACGCTGGAAAGTAGGCCATTTTGATTAAAAACCAGTTACATTGAGTATACCCTCAAGTCATATATACAGACTACAGTATATTTCAGATATAAAGATCATAAATCTATCTTCAAAACTTTAAATGTGTTATATCAATACAAATTTGCTATTTTTTCAGATTATACTGGTTACACCAGAAAATGGTTAACCGTTCCCACACAAAACGTGTTGAACGAATGTAACGAACCAATAAACGACAATTTAAAATGCTTGCCATGGTCAACAGTGAACAAAAACTATGGCATAAGTGTTCATTTGAAATCCATTTCAGTGTTCATAATATAAGTGTTCGTATTGAAAACCGTTTCAGTGTTTACAGTATAAGTGTTCGGATTGAAAGCCGTTTCAGTATTTACAGTATAAGTGTTGGGATTGAAAGCCGTTTTATTGTTTATAGTATAAGTGTCCGTATTGAAAACCATTTCAGTGTTTGTAGTATAAGTGTTCGTATTGAAAACCATTTCAGTGTTCAATGTAAATATTCATTTCGAAACCCGTTTCAATTTTTAGTATACGCGTTCATATTGAAAGCCACACGGAGACCCTGCTGTATATTTCTCTACATACAAATACAGATCAATACACACAAACCCAGCTCTAGTCAAACATCATAGAGTTCGTTATGCGCAGACTAAACCCTTTTCTTTCTTGCGAACATTTATCTGAAGTAACGCGTCTGCTGCGTTTTTTCATATTGACCGTTCGGTCTCTTGATGAAGAACCTTCAGTGACAAATATTTGCTGAAAATCAAGAAGTTTTGCAGTAAGAAACGCTAGAGGGCATGACATATTAGTTTTACTAGGTTAGCGATGCAGTTGGAAATGAACTGAAAACAAAAAGCAATAGTAAACTTAAATTGAAGATGAAAAACTCGAACAGTGAAAGCCCGTTTCACGCATATAAGTGGGAATCGTGATACAGGTCGTTCGTGCAATTCAACACATTGGAACGTATTTGTGATATGGTTTCTAGAATGTGGAGCTTTGGGTGGGGCGTTATGGCTTTACATATTGAATGCGATGTTTTGTTCGATCCTATACACAGCTATTTATTGACAGTACTAAAACATGCTAGGGGGTAAAATCGTAGCATATATTTTGTGATAAGTCACGTTTGTTGCTGTTCTAAAACTTTTTGTTTGATTCAATACTGCTTTCTGAGATAAATATTATTCGTCTTTACTGCTAGTTGGTTTGTTTTTGGAATTTCGCGGAAAGCTACACGAGGGCTATCTGCGCTAGCCGTCCCTAATTTAGCAGTATAAAACAAGAGGGAAGTCAGCTAGTCATCACCACCCACCGCCAACTCTTGGGCTACTCTTTTACCAACAAATAGTGGAACTGAACGTGACATACAACGCCCCCACGGCTAAAACACTGAACATTTTGGTGTAACGGGCATTCGATCCTGTAACCTGTCGAATTACGAGACGAGCGTCCTAACCACCTGGCCATGCCGGGCCGTTTTACTGCTAGACCTCAGAACAGAAATTCGGTCATATTTGTTATCAGGTAGTTTTCTCTTTTTTGTTGTTTAAGCATTCTTGTTTCTGTTCATTTAATATATTCATTCTTGAACATGTGAAGTACTTAGCATTTCGGGCTGCTTACCGAAAGATTTGGACTCAACATGATCTGCAGTTTGAACTGTGGACGTGTTATAAATGTGACCGTCAATCTCGTTATTCGGTTAAAAATAATCGGATGAATAAATCCCTTATGGCGGTTGCTACTAACTAGATGACCACTTCTTCTTCTGGTTAGTAGCTCATAATTAGGAAAGGCTCTACTTATATCTTTCGTGTCTTTTCACCGCTCCTTTAAGTTGAAACTTCTAATTATATCAGGACGAATTCCCCAGTGGCAAATGGTTCCACTAGTTAGTGTTTTCTGTCAACACTATCGCATGAACGTTATAAGTGATTATTTTATAGTTTATATTAATTAATTCCTGAACTTTAGCTAACATTCGTGATGGTTTAAATAACTTAATTAACGAACACTTACTAACATTTGTTGGTAGTTTAAACGACCGAGTTCACGGACACCTGAGTAAATGACCAAATTTTCAAATACCAGCACAGGTTCCTTGACAGTTTTAGTGACTAAATTCAAGTGTAGCACCTACTTTTGCTTCAAAGTTTTATGGTTGAATTAGAAAACATTAACTAACATTATTTGATAATATTTATTGACTGAATTTATGAACTCAGCGATGGAAAGCTTGAGTGATTTTACCACAAAATACGATGATCACGGCGAAAATAGCCCACTGCGTAACCTTGTGTTGAACACAAACTATTTTTACAACCACAACAAATCTTGAAAGTTTTAATAACGAAAAACTCGAACACTAACTAATATTAATTGATAGTTTTAATGACTGAATTTATGAAAACTAACTAATATTAATTGATAGTTTTGGGACTGAGGTTATGAACTTTGATTAATATTTCTTGACAGTTTTAATGACTGAGTTTATGAACATTAACTAATATTAACTGATAGTTTTAATGACTGAATTTATAAACACTAACTAATATTATTTGATAGTTTTGGGACTGAATTTATGAACATTAGTTAACATTTCTTGATAATTTTAATGACTGAATTTATGAACGCTAATTAATGTTAATTTATAGAGTTTAATAGCAGATTTACAAACACTGACTAACTTTGTATAGTTGTTTTAAGGAACAAATTATAGCGGTAAGACTTTGTCGAAATTAATGACTTAACAGATTAGTTCGTGAAGAACATATTTCTGTGAGATAGGATGTAATAACAGTTAAATAAAACATAGTTTTGAAGTTGACTATTTCTAACTGTGTTTTACATGTATCAGTAGGTTTCTGTTCTGAAGTCTGTATATATATATATATGTCTTCTTTACGACGACCTCATTTAACTTGACGTTTCTCACAAACCACTTTAATTTCTCCTAAGATTCACTTCTGAACATTTAATTATTCTTTGATATGGTCATAAGTAGAAAGTAGGGGCGATTAATTACTGTGGACAGCTGGTACTGATTTTACTTAATGTGAGATACTTTACAAAAACAAAACAGGGAACAGAAGTACCTTCTTTACTACAAGTTGTTATATTAATAAATAAACAGACAGATAGATTGTTTGTTGGGTTTCGTGCGTCATCTACTGGACGACTACCTGCGTTAACCGTCCCTAGTGATGGGCTAAAGGGAAAGGCAGTTAATCAACACCACCAACCGTCAACTCTTGGGCCACTCTAATCGAAACAAGGATTGACCGTAACATTATAACGCCACCCATGACTGAAAGGGCGACCATGTTTAGTTATGAGATTCGAATCCGCAATCCGCAGATTGCGAGTCGAGCGCCATATCCACCAGACCATGCTAGGTCCGATAGATAGTTAAACACACAGACAAAATGAGAAGTCAGGAAGGAGGAAGACAGATAGAATGGTAAATTTATAGACAGACATATAGATAACAGACAGGAAATTGGGTAAAATAAAATAGTTAGTAACGTTTCACATGGAAAAAAATCCATTAGTAAACGTTTGATGTAAGTAGGTAATATTCTGAAGCTTTTTTAGTCGTCAAAGCTTTAGGTAATTTCGGAGAGGCAAAGAAACTCACCAACACAATTGTGTGGAAGATATGAAATGAGGGCTGTGAAAGACGCTAAGAGTTATTGAAAAAGAATATTTAGAGATTATCACTATCTCCAATTGGCTACTCAACTAATTTGACGTAAAGGTTACCATAATCCGGTTGACTACAGGTTCGAACCTGATCTATAACGTTATGCTTTCATTTTTCCCTGGCTTGGCATGGCCAAGCGTCTTAAGGCGTGCGACTCGTAATCTGAGGGTCGAGGGTTCGCATCCCCATCGCGCCAAACATGCTAGCCCTTTCAGCCTTGGGGGTGTTATAATGTGACGGTCAATCCCACTATTCGTTGGTAAAAGAGTAGCCCAAGAGTTGGCGGTGGGTGGTGATGACTAGCTGCCTTTCCTCTAGCCTTACACTGCTAAATTAGGGACGGCTAGCACAGATAGTCCTCGAGTAGCTTTGTGCGAAATTCCAAAACAAACAAACAAAACAATCATTTTTCCCCTTCGTTTATTCCACCAAGATCTTTAAAGAGTTACGTTATATTTCATAAAATGGGTGATAGGCAGGGAGAAAATACATATTTCGTTTTTTGTTTGGACCGGTACAGCAGTTGTTAATTTGAGAAGGAAACTTTTCTTACTGTAAGTGTTTTGGTATTTTCACTTTTTGCTGTTCACAACTTCATTCCGTCAGTTCGTGCGTCTGATGGATCTTTCTACATTGTTGGTTATTAACGTTTTGAAGTTTGATGCTACTGATTAAAAAAAGGTACATTCTATATTGTCTAGAGACATGTTGTTCATAATGAAACACTTTCACCTCTCTCCTACCAAATAAATTTATCGAGTTTAACTTTTTGCTCTTTTTTAAAAAAAAATTATCTATAATATTGTGTCGGGTAGTCAACATGTATTTCTTATCTATTTCTCCAACGTTTATTTTTCATTATAATTTTTTAAAGTTTCGTTTAATTTTAATGTAATAATGTTGATGACAAAATTGATTTTATAATCGGAAAACTGAACCTTTAATTTTATTTTGAGCCCTCTATTTCACTTTGTCTATTTTCTTATTGTTTTTTTTAATTTCGCGCAAAGCAATACGAGGGCTATCTGCGCTAGCCGTCCCTAATTTAGCAGTATAAGAGTAGAAGGAAAGCAGCTAGTCATCACCATCCACCGCCGACTCTTGGGCTACCCTTTCACCAACGAATAGTGGGATTGACCGTCACATTATAACGCACTCATGGCTGAAAGGGCGAGCATGTTTGGTGCAATGGGGATTTGAACTCGCGCACCTCAGATTACAATTCGAACTATTTAACCACCTGTCCATGTATGGATATTACTTCCTATAGCTTAAAGTTAATAATATTCACAGCTTACACTTGTTAAAAACAATTTTAATTATATCAACTTCAACTTTCATAATCCGACTCTTCATTTTCTAGTTCGCCCTACAGAGTGGTTTTAGAGTTTCGGCGATTTCTTCTGTCTGATCTTTCATTTCATAAACATAAAAATTGCTAGATGTCGTCTTGTAATCCTGTCAATAACAAGGCGCAAGTTGAGTTACAGAAACGTAATTACTTTTATTTTGTCAAACTATAAAATCAGACAATAAAGCAAGAAATATTCTTCTTCTGAGAAACGTGTACTAGCAAGAGATCAGTTTGTTCGGATCTAAAGTTTTATTTCGCCAAGGAAGACATCCATTTTGTTAGGGCATGGTCTGTTTTATTATTGTGTTTATATTTTTATCTAAGTATAGTCTGTTTTATTATTGTTCTGATAATTTAATCAGAGGATAATCTGTTTTCAATGTTATCATTACTTTATCAGTGGGTTCTGTTTCATTGTTGCTTTCATCACTTTATCAGAGAATGTTTTGTTTTTTTAATGTTATCATTATCTAATCAGACGACATTCTGTTTTTAGTGTTATTTTTACTTTATCAGTGGGTATTTTGTTGTTCCCATAACATTATCAGACAATATTCTGTTTTTTAATATCATTATTTTATCAGAGGATATTCTGTTTTTAATGTTATTTTTACTTTATCAGTGGGTATTCTGTTTTTTTGTTCTCATTACTTTATCAAGGAATATTCTGTTTTTTTAATGTTATCATTCTTTTATCAGAGGATATTCCGTTTTGTTGTTGCTTTCATCACTTTATTAGAGAATATTCTGTTTTTTTAATGTTATCATTTTTGATCAGAGGATATTCTGTTTTGTAATGTTATCATTATTTTATCAGAGGATATTCTGTTGTTAGTGTTACTTTTACTTTATCAGTGGGTATTCTGTGTTTTTGTTTTTCTCATCACTTTATCAGAGGATATTCTGTTTTGTTGTTGCTTTCATCACTTTATCAGAGAATATTCTGTTTTTTAATGTTAAGATTATTTTATCAGAGGATATTCTGTTTTTTAATGTTATCATTATTTTATCAGAGGATATTCTGTTTTTAGTGTTATTTTTACTTTATCAGTGGGTATTTTGTTATTCTCACACTTTATCAGAGAATATTCTGTTGTTTAATGTTATCATTATTTTATCAGAGGATATTCTGTTTTTTAATGTTATCATTATTTTATCAGAGGATATTCTGTTTTTTAATGTCATCATTATTTTATCAGAGGATATTCTGTTTTTTAATGTCATCATTATTTTATCAGAGGATATTCTGTTTTTTAATGTTATCATTATTTTATCAGAGGATATTCTGTTTTTTAATGTCATCATTATTTTATCAGAGGATATTCTGTTTTTAGTTATTTTTGCTTTATCAGTGGGTATTTTGTTGTTCTGACACTTTATCAGAGAATATTCCGTTTTTTTAATGTTACTATTATTTTATCAGAGGATATTTTGTTTTTAGTGTTATTTTTACTTTATCAGTGGGTATTCTGTTTTGTTGTTGCTTTCATCACTTTATCAGAGAATATTCTGTTTTTTTAATGTTATATTATTTTATCAGAGGATATTCTGTTTTT
Source organism: Tachypleus tridentatus (assembly GCF_004210375.1). Lineage (NCBI taxonomy): Eukaryota > Metazoa > Arthropoda > Merostomata > Xiphosura > Limulidae > Tachypleus > Tachypleus tridentatus. The sequence goes on from NC_134833.1 coordinate 141,113,931, forward strand.
AGTGTTATTTTTACTTTATCAGTGGGTATTCTGTTTTGTTGTTGCTTTCATCACTTTATCAGAGAATATTCTGTTTTTTTAATGTTATCATTATTTTATCAGAGGATATTCTGTTTTTTATTATTATTTTTACTTTATCAGAGGATATTCTATTTTGTTGTTGCTTTTATTATTTCTATCAGGGAGAATTCTGTTTCAGTATTGATCAACTCACTTTCTAAGAAGATAATCAATTTCGTTATTGATCGCTTTATTTTATTAGGGAGATAATCAGTTTTATTAGTGATTGCATTAAGATAGTTTTTTTTACTCTTTTTTTATTTTTTAACTTTCCACGCGTGTAAGAGCTGATAAAAAGCAGCATAGCGAGACAAAACAAATGGTAACTGTTTATCAAATGATTTGATACGAGTGAATCGCCATGGTAACAGTATGTATTGTACTCGCTGATTTTTAAACGAAGAAAATTCAGCTTCTAAACAAAATATATCATGCCAGTGGGCCTGGCATGGCCAGGTAGTTAAGGCGCTCGACTCGTAATCTGAGGGTAGCGGGTTCGAATCCCCGTCATACCAAACATGCTCGCCCTTTCAACCGTAGGGGCGTTAATATGTGACTGTTAATCCCGCTATTGGCTGGTTAAAGGGTAACCCAAAAGTTGGCAGTGGGTGGTGATGACTATCTGCCTTCCTTCTAGTCTTACACTGCTAAATTAGGGGCGGCTAGTGCAGATAGAGGCCTGGCATGGCCTAGCGCGTTAAGGCGTGTGCTTCGTAATCTGAGGGTCGCGGGTTCGCGCCCGAGTCGTGCCAAACATGCTCGTCCTCCCAGCCGTGGGGGCGTTATAATGTGACGGTCAATCCCATTTTTCGTTGGTAAAAGAGTAGCCCAAGAGTTGGCGGTGGGTGGTGATGACTAGCTGCCTTCCCTCTAGTCTTACACTGCTAAATTAGGGACGGCTAGCACAGATAGCCCTCGAGTAGCTTTGTGCGAAATTCCAAAACAAACAAACAAACAAGCGCAGATAGCCCTCGTATAGCTTTGCGCGAAATTCAGAAACAAACAAACAAAAATAATAATTATAATATTTACAGTTATGTTTATGGGTGGTCTGGATGCGTGAGGCAAGACTAAGGAATTACCCAGATTTTCGGGACAAAAAAGTCAGGAAGAAATGCGATCTACACTAAATAAGAACATTTGTAAACACCATTCTCTATGTGTCCTATTTAGTTTGTGTTTGAATTGTTATATTCACTGGTCTGTACTAGGGAAACTGTGTTGTTACAGTTCGACGTTTCGTTGTAACCCAGTACTCATTAAATAGCTTTTGTTTTTATCTGTGTGCTTGTAATTTAATGTCTTTTACGTTTACTGCCATTGTGATTATTTACCGTCTGCAACATTTACTGACATCGTAATTACTCTCTCCAATGTTTACTGACATCTTAATTACTCTACAACGTTTATTGACAACATGGTCATTTACTGTGTAGATGTAGTGTTTATTAACAACGTGGCTATTTACTGTCCGTAAAGTTTACTGACAACGGTCCCCCGCTGGTACAGCGGTAAGTCTACGGATTTGCAACGCTAAAATCAGGGGTCCGATTCCCCTCGGTGGACTCAGAAAATAGCCCGATGTGGTTTTGTTATAAGAAAGGCACACACACACGTTACAGATAACGTGTTTATTTATTGTCTACACTATTTACTGACATTGTGATTATTTATTGTCCACAACGTTTAATGACATCATAATTACTGTCTAAAACCTTTACTGATAACATGATTATTTATTATCACCAAAGCTTACTGACATCATGATTTTTTAGCTCATATAATGTTTACTGATATCATGGTTATTTATTATCACCAAAGCTTACTGACATCATGATTTTTTAGCTCATATAATGTTTACTGATATCATGGTTATTTATTATCACCAAAGCTTACTGACATCATGATTGTTTACCTCATATAATGTTTACTGATATCGTGATTAGTTACTGTCTACAACATTCACTGACATTATGATTATTTACTGTTTTCAACGTATTCTGACATCGTAATTACTTAGCATCATAGCTATTTGAAAAGCTGTACTAACATCCTAAGATAAAAAGAAAAAAATGAAGTCATGTTATATAGACTACGCCGGTAGGGTTCGGTAATAGGTCCTAAAACCCAGATCTGCCCCGGAAATCTCCACTAACAATAAGTAGCGTGAGGCCCAGCTGAGCTGATGGTATCGTCACGGACGATTAACTTCGTCGGAAGGAGCTTTGATCAAATAATACTCTCCCTGTAATGGACTATTTATTAATGAATTACATGTGGTTAGACATTTAGTAGCCCAGCTTAAATGGATTGGACGTCCTGTTCTGTTGCGTGAGACTTCGTTTCATTGTCCCGCGTAATAACTAATGACACACTCCGAAAACTTTGTTTCACGTCTGTCTGCTTTCCCTCCATTTTGAGTTACGAGACAATTAGTAATAAATACACTATGAGGAATTCGACTTTAATACAATTCATTCTGGCTTGGTTGAGCTAAACGTATGGTTTTCTCATCTGGACCTTGTCGTTAACACATGCGAGATAGATACGGGATTTTGCCGTCTCAACTCATTTTCAAAATGAAAACGAATTTAAATTACCATTTCTATAATCCTTTTGTTGGCGTGTCTTAGTAAGTAGCTCGTTTGGATTATGACTACAAAGATTCGTGGTTCGCTTCTCATTGTAACAAGACACCCTCTACTATTTGGGGCCGTGGGTGCCTTACAAGGATGACGGTCAAATCTCACTATTCTCTCAGACAAGAGTAACCCAATAGTCGGCGGTGGGTGTCGTTGACTATAATTACCTTTCCCTGCTCTATCAGTTCGAAATTATGAACAGCTAACGGAGACAGCAGTTGAATAGCTTTGCGTGAATACCCAAAAATAAACAGAAACTATTTAAATTCAATATCTGAAGGAGGAAGATAGGTCTACCTGAGTTCTTCTACCAAATTTAATCTAAGCTCGATCAACCAGTTCCTCACAACAACTAATGATACCAAACAGGCAGATCAACAAAGCGGTATAAGTATCAACACCTCACACTTCCCAAATGTAATCTCACATAGTTACGTCTGTAAACTCTGTTCAGTTTGAAAACTTGCGTTTATTTATTCAAGTGACGTAATCTCACATAGTTACGTCTGTAAACCCTATTCAGTTTGAAAACTTGCGTTTATTTATTCAAGTGACGAAATCACATAAAGGACCATCTGTGCTCTGTCCACCACAGGTAACGAACCGTGTTTTCTAGCGTTGTAAGTCCGTAGATATTCTTCCGCTGTGCCACTAGGTAGTGTATCGAAAGGAACAGTTACATCGATTTCCTTGATTATTGCCTGTTCAGTTTATAAATTTAAGTCCACTTAGTGCTACGTTAGTTCGTTAAAAACATAAATCCAAGACGTTGTCTAAAGACCTGAAGGTACTATCATGTTGCGAATGAAAACAACAAAGTGGTCAGCTGCTGAGTAAACTGAAACTGAAATCCAGACGAAATTCCAGGTACCCGTTGTTCGCAACATCACCAAATTGAAAACGTTGTATATATTATAGTTGTATACATATAATTATTTGGTTGCTCTGTTATCTTCGTGAACGTAGCTCGAGAGAAACAACAACGAAAGATAACAGTAAAGATAGATAGCGTAAAACTTTCCTGCATGGGAAGATTGGGAAGAAGAATGCAAGGAAAGATAGGGAAGAGGGGAGGAAGAGAAAAACATCATAAATTAGAGTTTAATCTATTCTTTGAAGTGCTCTGTCGGAAGTAATTATGGCGCTGTTTTCAGGAACGTGGAGAGACATCAACTCTTATTCAGTGCGCGCGCTTTGCTCGAGCATCTCAGTTCTGGTTTCATCAACTGGGAGTCTTCTACCTTCTGTTGCCAAACCAGTGGGAGAGAGATATTACATCGATTAGTTTATTATACACCTCCTCAATCATGTGTAGTCTGGAAAGATGCACGCACAGTAATCTTAACTCTTTTCTGATTTGTACTAGTAGATTATTTCTAACATAATATATATTTTATAATTCTTTGTTCGTTATTTTATTATACCATCTTTCCAATCGGTACTATTTCGTGGAATCTCTAAATCTTCACTTTGGTGCTAAAGTTCGCCTTATATTCTACCAGACTTCTTTCAGTATAACTGTTTTCTCATGTTCTCCTGAGAAACAAAAAAGAACAACAGGGGAACGATACGTTTATTTTTATTTTTTGTTTTTAGTTAATAATAAATTGTATCCTTCTCTCCATCATTGAAAACGATAACACCTTGACAATAAAGCAATAAGAGGAAACACTTTGGGCACTTTTCGCATTACACGCTTTACGTGCTTAGGTTCCAGTGTGTATTGAAACAAACCGTGTGGAGCCACGTTACTTCCTGTAGCGCTTGGTGGAGCCAGCCAAGTGGAGATAACTTAGGACATTATTTGTAGCTAGCTGCACATGCTTTGGAATATTATACTAACCAGCACAGATGCCTGTTAACACCGTAATTAAAAACTAAAGTAAGTAATAGTGCCAGGTTTACAAAAAGCAATAATACAAATTGGAGCGAGGGCCGCCATTTCAAACATTTTGAGACGTGGCATACAGTCCGTTCTTTCGGTGTTGTACAGGAGTTGATCAAGAAATTTATCTTCTCAACTCGTCACTTTCAAGTTATTTATTCTATTTGATATTTTTGCTTTAGAAGTGGAGTTAAATATATTTAGCCACGAGGCTCGATTTTTGTTTTTAAACAACTACACAATGGGCTATCTGCGCTCTGCTTATCACAGTTATTGAAATTCGGTACTTCTGAGCCACCTGAGAGTGCCACGAGGTTTATTTATTGTGTGTATGTGTGTGATTTCTTATAGTAAAGCCACACCGGGCTATCTGCTGAGTCCTCCGTAGGGAATCGAACCCGTGATTTTAGCGTTGTAAATCCTTATACTTACCGTTGTTCCAGTGGCGGCTTATTATTTACTGTAATATGTATTTATTTTAAAGTATCATAATTATATGTTTATTTTATTTGTATGCGATTTGTACGCTTAAGTTTCTTGTAGTTTATTGTATATTTGTCTTTTATTTTATCTTTTTATTTTTTTGTTTCATTTATTGTAATTTTACAAACTTTTTGGAACACTAAATAAATAAGTAATTATTTACGCATTAAATTATTTACTTCGTTGAGTTATGGAATCGAACAAAGAAATGTTTTAGAAATTCAGTTTGTCTGACATTGCAGTAATTTTCGTTATGGAAAAGATACCAAAGTCCACAGTGGTTAAATAACTGGTTTTTTTATTGTTTAAACGAATCACACGTCTATTATTTACTAACCCTGGATAATTTGTTTTTTATTTCTCTACTCGCAGAAACTAGAGAAACATAAGAAAAATGTAAATGTTAAGAAGTCTGAACTTTAAAGGGTAGAATCGAGTTTGAATGATAAGGCTACAGATTAATATCACTTTTAATTTTTTTATTCCCAATAGTTAGCTTTAGGACTTATAACACTAAGATTTATGGTTCGATTTCCAGGGCTGATTTACTTTAGGTAATCTGTAATGTGGGTTTGAAACAAAGAAAATCATTTATTCTACAAGGCATTGTGGGTAGTAGCTGAGTTCTGAACTGAATTATAGTTGATGCTACCGATGTTGGCGAGCCAGAAATGACAAAAGAAGTTGGAGTATTTTTAGCATGTTAATTGTGTAAGCATCATTACAGATGTCCATACAACATCTTACGACATGCTCCTTGTAACTTTTAACCAGAATTTTAAAATTCTTTTCTTACTGTTTGGCTTCATCTCATTTAAGAAACCTTTAACGATTAGGTCACTTTCCAAGATTAGTTTTTTCCAGATTTATGGTGATTTCCTTCGAAAACGGGTAAGTTATCAAGTATTCCACCATACTCAACGTGTAATATTATCATTTAATTTTCTAAATACTGGATTGGGCTGGATCAGAATCAAAAGGTTTATGGCTCGTTGCTGCAAAATCGTTCTCCCTACTTTGGAGCCGTATGTGCATTATAAGAGTGATAGTCAAATTCCACCATTCGACCAAGCAAGAGTATTTTAGGAGTTGATTGTTGGTGGTGTTGACATAATATTTAGGGACAACAAGGAGCTTGTTGGTCCATCTTGGCTGTCCTATCCTTTAAGCGAAACTAGATATATTAAGTATAATAATTATTTAAAGCCAGCCCTTATCATTTATATATCTATCATGCTTTAAAAAAAACAAACTTACTCAAATTCACTCACTTTATAATGTCCAAAGGCAACCTATTCCATACGCCAATTACCCTATTTGAAAAATAAAATTGTCTTAGCTGAAGACGGCTTCTACTAAATCTATATTTGTGTCCTCTAGTTCTGTAATTTTCGCTGCTAAGTATGAAAAATGTAATCTTTTATTTCAAAATTAGTGATGGAAAAGAGCAGTTAGCCAGCTCTATGTGTGCATTTGGGCGAAAATTCTGAAACGAATAAACATGTCAATTCTGTATTTTCGAAGTGTAGTAACATTACTTCAAGATGAGACTGTTTTTGTTTTGTTTTTAATTTTCGATGATAAATTTTAAAAAAGCCCATTTTTTGTAAATATTACTTGCATGTCACGACTAGCTTACTTCATAATACAGATAGACATCAAGGGACGCCATTTTTTCTGCCAAGAGGCACGTCTCGAGTTTGTAGGTATCTCTCTTTAATTATTTGTAACGACTATTCTTGTAGCATTACAGAAGACAACTTATCATTGGTCGGTAGTTTTATCCTTCTACGACAGAAAACAAGGGTATTAAAAGAGAACGAGAAACAAATAGAACACAAAAACTAGTAATTTACTTCAGTGCAATCGTCTATATCCAATGGTTTTCCGAGTAATGATGATGCACAGATTGTGTGTTGTTTTTTATGATCAACTCGAACATCTTATCACTGTCTTTGCCGCCTTTAACACTGCTGACATGGCTCTCTGTGCTGGACTGACCAACTGCCCTATTGTCCCTGTAAATGTTTTATTGACATACGTAGACCATCCAGGAGATGTGAACGTTAAAGTAAATGAATCACTAAAAGACTTAACGTTATATAAGGTTCTTTGGACCCCAAATCTTAGTGTTATAAGTCCTAAAGCTAACTATTGGGAATAAAAAAATTAAAAGTGATATTAATTCTGTTAGTAATTAAGTAGAACTTAAGAAATTTTTTAATAACTTCTTTTTGGATTTAAGTATTTAAGCCTGATACGTAAGACTTGTTTGTTTTATTTCTACATTTATATTAGTTTATTCGGAATGGATGAATTCTGTAGAATAGAAAATAACCGTATAATGAGAACCTCTGTATTATATAGACATTGATCTAACATGAAACCCTCATATTATATAGACACTGATCAAACATGAAACCCTCATATTATATAGACACTGATCTAACAATGAACCCTTGTAATATAAAGACACTGATCTCACATGGAAGTACTAAAATCTGTACGTAGGGACTTTTAGGTTCCTAATTAAGAAGAGCTTAATTATATTCCCAGAAACACTGAGCTCTGTATCACAAACAAAACACTGGAATATGTCTCATAGGAATACTGGAGTCTGTATCCTAGGCACATTGGACCCCGTATCTCAGAAATACTGGGCACACTGGTCTCTGTATCCTAGAAACCCTATGAGTCTGTACTATAGAAATGCTAGTGCTGATATTCTAGAAACATTGGCGTCTCAATCCTAGAAACAAATGGAATCTGTATCATAGAATCTTGGAATTCATTATCTTCGCGTGCATCTCGTGCTGTGAAGTGTTTGTCTTCATATGATGGCTGCTAAGATTGGGCACTTAAGACTATGAGTGTTTTTAATATAAACCTTTATTAACTAATGGAAGTTATATAAAGAACGTAGAAGTGTAATAAAGTACTGAAACGAAAAAAAAGGTTTTTGGCTGCTATATCGTCCAGTTTGAATATGGAAAAAAATTACAGTAATATAACAATTAGCTACTGTATCGTTCAATTTGAATATGGAAAAAAAATTACAGTAATATAACAAGGGGAAAAGTTGATTTTATTTGTAATTGAAAGGCAAGCTTTACAAATCATTAATGTGATCTGAAGTTTTAAAATATAAATAAATGAATGAAATGTTTCTGAAGGAAAAACAGAAGATAGAAGTTTATATCTATCAAGAACTATCTATATCGTAAACCTAAAGTAGGGATACTTTTTTCAAAATTTGAATGCTTAGTGTAAAAATGGCATAGTTAAAAAAATACCATTGTATGGGTACATGTTTTTGTGAAGAAATGTGGGTGCTTAAGTCAACCTTTATAATCTTCAGAAGTGGGTGCTTTCATAATATTCAACCCATTTTGGCCCCTCTCCCACACGATGACTCAGCGTTAAATCTGCCAGCTTATAACGATAGAAATCTGGTTTCGATACTTTCGGTGGACATAGCAGGATGTCTTATTGTTTAGATTTGTGCGTGATTGTAAAAAAAATAAAATGAGTTGGACATATTTGAAGATGTGTGTTCCAAAATAATTGTAGATCCTATTAAACATCTTGAAGTACTGGATAATCACTTTTGTGGGTGCCATCGTGTTCAAGCTGTTAAGCATATGAGGAAGCTTTCAGCCCCCTCCTGTATAAAAACATGAGAAATCACTAATATGTGAAACGTCTCTAACGTGAAAATATTGTCATGCCTCGTCCTGGACCACAAACAAGATTTGATTTTCGTACTTTGGCTCAACGATAAGGCTAAAGGTTTACAATGCGAAAATCCGGGTTTGGATACCATTTGTGTAGTCTTGCGATAAACAACAAACAAAAATTTGATACAAATAGTGTTTTATGTATATTAATGAAGATAACCTAACTCAAACATTGTTCCAGCTGAATTTTTTTTTTAGTAAATAACGTGTTGAATGAAAACACTGCCTTATGAAAAAAACACAGAACACATATGTATTTTTCCTAGAAACAAATATGTATGTATACATTACAATAAAGTATAATATTTTTACTAGTTCTATGAGAAAAGGTTAATTTTAGAGATAATGATTGATTGAATGATTGTTTGGAATTAAATACAAAGCTACACAGTGGGCTATTTGTGCTCTACCCATAAGGGGTATCGAAACCCAGTTTCTAACGGTGTAAGTCCGCAGACATGCGGCTGCGCCACTAGGGAGCTAGAGTTAATGTACATAAATTGTTCTTTTAAATAATCAGTGAATTTAATTATTAGAAAACATACAGTATTGGAAATTATTTTGGTTTGAATTTCGCGCAAAGCTATACGAGAGCTGTCTGCATTAGCCTTCCCTAATTTAGCAATGGTAGACTACATCGAAGGTAACTAGTTATCACCACCCACCAATAACTTTTGGGCTACCCTTTTACCAATAGGTATTGGGATTAAGCGTCACATTACAACACCCTCACGTCTGAAAGGGAGAACATATTCTTTGTGACGGAGATTCGAACCCAAGACCTTCAAATTACAAATCGAATGGCCCAACTGCTGGACTATGCTAAGCCGAAATAATTTAAAAACGGAAAATATCAATTCCTGATGATAGCTTACAGTGTGATTGTTGCCATTCAACCAGTCAGAAAGTGCCACATCAGTAAAAAAACGTATGAAAGTACAGAACTTGTATAATGTCCAGAATAAGTAGTATGCAAAAAAACTGAAGGGGGAAGTAGTATTGTTAATAATATAAGAGGGTACATGGAAGTAGTACTGTTAATAATATAAGAGGGTACATGGAAGTAGTATTGTTAATAATATAAGAGGGTACATGGAAGTAGTACTGTTAATAATATAAGAGGGTACATGGAAGTAGTACTGTTAATAATATAAGAGGGTACATGGAAGTAGTATTGTTAATAATATAAGAGGGTACATGGAAGTAGTATTGTTAATAATATAAGAGGGTACATGGAAGTAGTATTGTTAATAATATAAGAGGGTACATGGAAGTAGTATTGTTAATAATATAAGAGGGTACATGGAAGTAGTACTGTTAATAATATAAGAGGGTACATGGAAGTAGTACTGTTAATAATATAAGAGGGTACATGGAAGTAGTACTGTTAATAATATAAGAGGGCACATGGAAGTAGTACTGTTAATAATATAAGAGGGCACATGGAAGTAGTACTGTTAATAATATAAGAGGGCACATGGAAGTAGTACTGTTAATAATATAACAGGGTACATGGAAGTAGTACTATTAATAATGTAAGAGGGCACATGGAAGTAGTACTGTTAATAATGTAAGAGGGTACATGGAAGTAGTACTGTTAATAATGTAAGAGGGTACATAGAAGTAGTACTGTTAATAATATAAGAGGGTACATGGAAGTAGTACTGTTAATAATATAAGAGGGTACATGGAAGTAGTACTGTTAATAATATAAGAGGGCACATGGAAGTAGTACTGTTAATAATATAAGAGGGTACATGGAAGTAGTACTGTTAATAATATAAGAGGGTACATGGAAGTAGTACTGTTAATAATATAAGAGGGTACATGGAAGTAGTACTGTTAATAATATAAGAGGGTACATGGAAGTAGTACTGTTAATAATATAAGAGGGTACATGGAAGTAGTACTGTTAATAATATAAGTGGTTTGGAAAGTTAAAAACCAAAATTCTCTAACTGAGGATGTCGCGTTTCTTAAGTTATATTCTTTGTGATACAGATCTAACCAACGATATCACTGTAAATACAGATGTTACTGTGAATATGGGAACAGAAAGATAAATTAGGATCAAGTGGATATGTAGCTATTCAAAACTCGCTGCTGAGAAGAAGTAATCAAACCCAAAGTTGAATTGGATTCACGTGCTCTTTACGGATGAATCCAAATTCGAAATGTTTATCAACAGTTAGTAACAGTTTATTCGAAATAAGAGCAACATGTACGGTGAAGGATAGTGGCTATCAGTACAAGTTGGATGCTATGTCTCAACCAACAGTGTCGGTGAACTACACAAAACTGATGAAACCCTAACTGCTGATAAGTACAGACAAGTCCTGATTCATCGTTCCATTGTCACAGGAACAAGGTTCATCTTCGAGCAAAGCTGTAATCCCAAGCTTACTGCGGGTGTGATCAAATAGTATCTTGAAGGTAAACAAACCGATATGAACTCCGAAAACCATTGTTTGTTCTGGACAGAGTCCAACAATGACATTATTGAGGCTGTATGTGTTTGTGTATAAATTGAGTAGGTTATCTTGACCGAACATCTTGGCTAAATTATGGGAAGTAATACAGGACATTTGAAAGAACATTTCACAATCTTAAGTTGATAACCTGTACTGCAGCGTGAAAACAGTGTGTATATACTCTGTGTAAAGCAGAGAGCTCACGCATAAATTACGAATCATTACAAAAGTGTTTGCTTTTTCTTTTGTGTTTTCTATGGTAATTTTTGTATCATTACTTAATTCAATATCTAGCTTCCATGTGTGCATGTGTGTGTTTTCTTATAGCAAAGCCACATCGGGCTGTCTGCTGAGTCCATCGAAGGGAATCTAACCCCTTGATTTTAGCTTTGTAAATCCCTAGACTTGCCGCTGTACTAGCGGGAGACCCTAGCTTCCATTCATTATTCGTTATTTGTGAATCCTGTGTGTGTATCATTTGTGTGTTTTTACGATTATTTCCATTATTATGTGTCTCTGACTTTTCTTTATTTTTGCAAATTTGTCTATAACGTTTATAGTTACTCAACTTTTCTGCACATACACAAAATAAAAGCTGGAAATGACATTCACCTTATATTACGAAAACATCAACATATCAGTGTTTGAGGAAGGTTTACATATATTCAGTGGGTATAAATCCACATTAAAAATCGGTTTCATTTTAATTTCTGGTTTAAATCAATGCTAGTTTTTAAGTGTTACATTTGTTTAATTGCAGATGATTTTATAATTGTACTTTTTGTTTGTTTTTGAATTTCGCGCAAAGCTACACGAGGACTATCTGTGTTATCCGTCCCTAATTTTGCAGTGTAAGACTAGAGGGAAGGCAGCTAGTCATCACCACCCACATCCAACTCTTGGGCTGCTCTTTTATCAACAAATAGTGGGATTGACCGCACATTATAACTTTCCCACGGCGAGCATGTTTGGTGCGACGGGGATTTGAACCCGCTCTAAGTTTATATTTATATGAATATTTTAAGAATGTTTAACGTTAATGTTGTTAAGGTATTCTTCTGAGCTATTTAGCAGACAAATTATTCAGAAATAATGAAACTTTTTATCTCTCTCAACCTGTCTCCCGCTAGTACAGCGGTAAGTCTACGGATTTACAACACTAAAATCAAGGGTACGATTCCCCTTGGTGCACTCAGCAGATAACCCGCTGTGGCTTCGCTATACGAAAAAACAAATTTTCTCTACCTAAACTGTGAGAAAGTTTTATCAAAGAAAGACGGAGTATTCTAAAACTGATATAACATAGTGGTGAATAGTCAATCAGAGAAAAGATAGAACTTCGCGTTTGGTGCTTTGCGTCTCAGACAATTAAATTCAAAGTTTATTTTAACAAATCTTACACTCGCGGCTTTAAATATGCCAAGCGCGCTTAACGTTTCAAAAAACAACCCGCTGACCTAAATATTGTTCAACAAAGTTTCTCATTTGTTTTTTTTTCCCAATGGCTTTTACGTATACTGTACCTGAAAGAAAATATTACTAATTACTAGTCAAAACATTCCGATTGACACATGTTCGGGTTAGTCCTTGACTTTCACCTCAGTCCTAAAAGAGAACCGGCGCAAGTTGAACAATGACCCACGTTCAAAAACTGCCTCCCCCTCCAGTAACACAGAAAGAAGTATGTTGCTGTTGTTGTTGTTTTGAATTAAGTACAAAGCTACACAATGGGCTATCTGATATCTGATATCTGGTTACCGTACCCCCCCCCCCCCCCAGTGGCTCAGCGATGATGTGACCTGCTGAAAGACTGGGAGTGGAGTTGTTGTTGTGTAGGGTTGTAGAGTCTATGCTTATTTTAGGATGTCTTTAAAAACTTACCGCGCCATTCAGTTCATTGTGTGGATAGATAGAGAACTTATAGGCAGAAAACAGATAAACAAACTTATAGCAAGGGAGGCGGACAAGAAGAAATATAGGTGGAGGTAGGCAACACACGAACATAAAGACAGATACTTATGTAGGTAGTTCATAAGACAAATGAATGAAAAATTAAATAGCTGGAAAACCGGTCTGAATGACGATAAAATCAACTTGATTATTGGGTTCGGTTTTTATTTTGTTCTTAATAAAATATTGTTAGCGTGACACATGTGCGATCGAACTGGGTTTTTTAGTTTTGTTTGTTTACCGAATCCTATTTAAAGTGGCCGAAATAGGGATTAATAATGTTTTTGTTTTTTTTGTGGGCTCTTGACCCCTATGTATCTACTTAAAATTAGCAAGTCTGACATTATTGTTTGTCAATGTGTGGGGACTGTCAAAAAGTATTGTTGTACCAAATACCATCTAAATTGGTCAAAATGTGGCCGAGTAATTAATCAGAAACCCCCAAGTTATGCTCTTTGTGAGTTAAAACACTCATAAAGAGATTAAAAATTGGCAAATCCAACATCTTCTGTAAGTCGATCTCTTAGGTGCATGAAAATTTATATTTGTGCCAATTTTCATCTTGATTACTGTAAATATGACCGCACAAGAGCACAAAGTGTACATTTTGGCATTGTTTCATCAATAATCCCATAAAATCCTTAAAAAGACCTAAATAGAAAAAATAAAAAAGACCTTTTGTATTGGTCCAAGGTCCAACTTTACCAAGTTTCAAGTCTTAAGTCAATCCGCCAAGAAATGAAGGAAAGGCAATAGATTGAAAAGTGTTTGGGTAAGAAAGAAAGAAACAATAGAAAAACCGCATGTCTCTCTGTGAAGACATAATCATAGATAACTGGTGTTATCCATCCTTACCATAATTATTATTTGTAAATGACTTAAATAGATTGATAAAAATTACACTTCACCAACTTTTCCACCGTAACAACTGTTGTTCATGCAACTTGAGAACGAAATCAAGGTCTCAACCACTGCTGTGTATGTTGTATCCCAGTTGGCCTGCTGAGTAGTGGTATTAATCGAAAGGGCTCATCGGCACCACATATAGTGAGGTTGACATATTACTATACAGTGTTTATTACTTTCACTCATTAAGCTCTTACAAATACTGACGTGTACCTTATGCAATTTAAGTCGGTTTATATTTGGGAAATTATGTAAACACGGGATTCGTTTTTTCTTCCTTCGTTAACTAATAAAAATACCAACGTCGGGTCTGATTGACGCTCATATACTATTAAAGAGTTTTTGAACTTACGTATTTCGTCGGGGCTCCTGTTGAGTCTGAACATACCTTTGTCCCCCTCACTAACCTCCCTACGGTGAGTGATTTAAGAAGTCAGCGTTCGGATCTAACTCCTAATGTGTCTTCCGTAAGTTTTGTCTCCTTATAACTGGTGAACTGTTAAACCGATTGTCATCATACCTGACATGTACCCTTAGGGCCTCCCTGAAGAGTAACATAGTTGTTCAGGGGTTTGGGAGTGACCCCCCCCCTTCTTCGCGCGTTGAATGAATACGTCAGCTAGTGTTGAATTGGTTGGTTGGTTGTAATTAAGCACAAATGGGCTATCTTTGCTCTATCAACCACGAGTATTGAAACCCGGTTTCTAGTACTGTAAATTCGCAGACACTCCGCTGTGCCACTCGGGGACTTACTGGTGTTGAATTAAAAAATGAGTAAAATCAACCACTCAAAAATATCTTCTTTTACATTTTAGTTCAAAGCTCAAAATCATTTTCTCTAATAGCGATTCAGCCGTTTCACAAGCATTTTAACATATGTAAAAAGAAGTAAACGGGGAATGTTCTAAATCACATAAAGATGTAATGTAAACAAAAACAACTGTCATAATGACGACGAGTTGAAAAATTATATTTATTAAGAGAAAATTCTATCAGGCTTTACGTTCTGAAACAGCAATAAATTTTCTACTTTATTGAATCGTCAAATATCAAGTGTTTATTTTATCAAATACGACCTTAATTACCACAATTTGTAGCTTAATATTACTAGCGAAATACGAACGACGTACTTATTTTTTATTATATGCCAAATAATTAAAAGCTATCCCTATTATACTCCATATTGAATCTCCATTGGATGAGAAAAAAAACCAGAGATCATAGCTCGTCTGCCACAGACTGAATTTCATATCATTTTTAAAAGCAAGTGCCTGCGCTACTTCACTGAAATCGAAATGTTTCTAGCCATTTTTGTTGTTGTTGTTGTTGTTTTCTCTTTCAACGTTTTCTTTAACGTGGTGTGGGGATTAAAGTGACTGTCAGTTATTTTTCAGTATGCTTATAAGCCTTATTATCTCAAACTCTGCAGGGAACGTGGGGGAGGTTTCGGAAGTACACCGTAAACAAAGTTACTTTTGATTTATTAGTTTGTCTATTGTATTCAATAAATAGTGAGTGTTGTTACTGTTATATAAAGCGTTTGTTTCTCAGCTTTATTAAACTGTTGGTTCCAAAAATAGAGATTTTTCAAAAAAGCTCAATTAATATTTGCATTTATATTTGAATTGTAAAAATAATAATAATCTTAGCAAACAGCAGGTGGTGTTAATGTTTGTTTTGGTTTTTTTTTTTCGTTACATACGAAATGTAAAAGTATTTAGTTTATCATTTCTACCATTCAGTGAGCCTAATTCTTCAGGATAAAGATTTGTAGTCAGTTAAAGTAATTGGTAAAAAGTTAAAACTTACCTTATATAGATATTACAAAATGCATGGAAATAATTTATTATATAATGTTTAATAGTATAAATGATAGTCAGTTTAAATCATGAATTACGTTTCGTGAAATATAACAAATATAATATATGTGTATATATAGTTTTAAACTAGGGAGGACTCATGTGACCAAGTGGTTAGGACACTTGGCTCGCAAGCTGCTGGCTCGAATCTCCTTTCCACCAAAACATGCTCGCCCTTTCAGCCATAGGGTCGTTATAATATGACGGTCAACCCCACTGTTCGTTGATAAAATAGAAGCCCAAGAGTTGGCGGTGCCCTCTAGTCTGTCACTGCTAATCCAGGAACGGCTACTGCCGATAACCCTCATGTAGCTTTGCGCAAACATAAAAACAAATTGAAACCAAAACCTACTCCGTCTGTTGAGCTTACAAACCATACCATCAGTAACAAGTGGTAAATGATCCATTTATAATCTGCATGACAAAAAACTGTATATCTGTATACTTCAGAGTTTCTTTTACAGCAAAGAAATACACAACAGCACGTTCCCATGTAACCACCGTTGTACGAGGTTTCCCCACTTACTCGAATGTTAGGCAGTGAAGCCTACTTCCGCAAACAAGTGCATTTTGTTTTTTCAGTGGTTTAGCTTGAGAGTTTCTAACGCCAAACTTCGGAGTTCGATTCCGGCACTGGATACAGCATGTATAAGTTCATCGTGCAGCTTTAGGCTTAAACAAACAAACACATTATTCTCTGTTTTCGTTATTTTTCAAACCTGTTGTAACATCTCTAGTCCAATCTGTCATATTTTTCCACCGAGCGGAGTTTTAAAGACACCGCATGGAATGTTTACTAAGCCTTTTCATTTCTTACATTTCATTACTCGTTCTAATATAGTATCGTTGGTGAAATGATTCGACATTTATTCTCCAATAAATAACGTGGGTATGAAGTATGCAGAAGTTCAGTTTCAAAAATAAAGGTCAAACACAACGAAATCAATATGATTTGATATATTTTTATGTTTTTTACTTCATGGTTACATTTATTTGCTGCCACTCTATTGCCAAACCAATATAAATCTTGAAATTATAGTATAATTAAGTGCAATCTATTATTCTTACTAGGAAAAAATAATAGTTATAACAAACACTAGGTGGTACTAATGTTTGGGTCTTTTCTGTTATATGTGAATTGTAATAAATAATAGTTATAGCAAACACTAGGTGTTATTAATGCTTGTTTTTTTACTGTTATATATGAATTTTAAAAGTAAGTTTTAGTTATATCTCCGTTTTTTTACTCGTAGTTGTGATGAAAACAGCGATTTGCAATCCCTTCCTAGACAGATGTGGTACAATTTATAAAGAACTTACCTTTTTTTAGGAGCCCAAGGCTATAAACCTACAAATATCATTGTTATTAAACCTTAGGATCAAGGCACATGTATTTGTAAACAAAATTTCAATTCTGAGTATTTACATTTTGTGCTTAACGTAGCTTCTGGCAACCACTAGAGGGCGCCAAACAAACTTATTATGAAACAGCCACTGTGACTAAAACTGAAATATGAAAAATTAGTAGATTGTAATAACAACAATATTGCGACTGTAACAGCAAGCAAACAGTGTAGAATAGTGGGTATACACAATGAAGAAAAATAAACAAAGTTTTTAATATTACGTAATTTATCTCAACCAACAATCTGAGTTGCAACCATACCCAGGATTCTTTGTTCGTCATCTATAGTCTGTCAAATTAACAATTTCATTGAAGCGATAAATGCCACTGTGATAGATACACTCCCACTATTTATTTCTTTTGTAATATACCTTATAGTGTAAGAACTTAAAACTTTACGATTGCTTTTATCATATGTGCCTCATACATAGGCCGATATACGAAATTGTTTGAAACAACACGTTTTAATTTCTACTAAGTTAAAAAAAGATCAATTTTAATTAATGCTAAGTTAAAGGAAAGGCGGAAATTAAATATGTCTTATTTTAATTTAGATTGAAGAATGTGTGGTTATCAAATAGCTCAAATAATTTTATTATGTTTATGCACTACTGATATAAAGAACAAAGTAGTTTAAAACCGACTTACGTCGCTGTTAGATTGAGGAATAAAACTGTTGAAACAGCACATTTTAGTTATTGTAGGAATGCTTGTGAGATTTGATATCAGGGCCTCAAGACTTACTGGAACAGAAAATGGGAAAACCAAAAGAAACTGACAGCGTTACCGAAATATTAATGAAAAACATTATTTCAAAGACTGAACTGAAATGAGATGGTAACTGAGAAAATATCACAATTATACAGACACTCATCACCTGAAACAAACTTGAAAATCTGTAAACCACATAATATCAGAACAGTTTTCAATAGTCGTAACATCTAAAAATCTTGCTCGATACACGATACTCGATAGAAAGTCTTCCTTTGGTTCATTAGAATTTAGAGTATAATTTATAGAATTCCATGTGAATCTGATAATGAATACGTTTGTCAAACAATCACACCAATAAATTGAAAGTACAAGAATGTTAACAATACACAAGACGCTGTTGCACCGACGATTCAGCAGGTGTATTACACACTAAAGGAACAGAACAACCTAATACATCGAAGAAAAAGACCTAAAAAGACTTTATACACGAGAGTAATTAAGATGATTAATTAAAGACTGTTTATTCGAGATGACCTAAGATGACTAATGAAAGACTTTTTACTCGAGATGACCTAAGATGATTAATTAAAGATTGTTTACTGGAGATGACCTAAGATGACTAAATAAAGACTGTTTACTCGAGATGACCTAAGATGAGTAATTAAAGACTGTTTACTCGAGATGACCTAAGATGACTAAATAAAGACTGTTTACTCGAGATGACCTAACTCTGCTTTTCCATTTCTTTCATCTATCACTAAAATGTGTACATTAGCTTTCTTTTATTTAAAACCATCCATCCAGAAAGTACATTTATACAACTTCTAACGCATTAAACGTTACTAATTTCTATGCGTCTCTATAAAAACATGTTTATAAGGTTTAGCGTAAACCTAACAGTTATTTCGGTAAAACACAAAATTTAGAACCGTGTGGAAATAACAAAAGAAAATATTTAAATTGAAGTGCAGTGTCTTGCCGGTTTAGTTTTTCTTTCGTAACTTTTTCATTTTGTAAAACTTTCGATGCGAATGAGTTAATAACATAATACACTTTCACGTGTCTTGTTGAGCTTTCTTCTTGTAAGAAGCGTTTAATTTTTTCTTCGGTGACTCGACTGATGCTAACGTATCCACACCCTCCCCCTTTTCTCAGAAGTTTATTACATGTTATTAATTAAACGTTTGCTCACCAGTAGGCAAATACAGGGAAAGAAGAGTTCTGAAACGTGAAGTAAGCTCCATCATTTTGTCCATTTTTTTTTCTGCTTGGGATGTATGATTTACCAGCTCACCCGCTTAATGAGATCTATTAAGAGAAGAAAGAAAATAGGGAGCCAGCACTATTATAGGACTTGTAAGTTGCTTAGGTCTGCTAGTATCAAGCTGTTCTCAAACAGCGTCCTCTACTATGATTAAACGGTACGAAATAATTTTTAAATGCTTCTATTTGTGAGATGATGTGTATGTTTGTTTTGTTTTGTGTGTGTTTTTTTTAATTTCGCGCAAAGTTACTAGAGGACTATCTGTGCTAGCCGTCCCTAATTTAGCAGTGTAAGACTAGAGGGAAGGCAGCTAATCATCATCACCCACCGCCAACTCTTGGGCTACTCTTTTATCAACGAATAGTGGGATTGACCGTCACATTATAACGCCCCCACGGCTGCAAAGGCGAGCATGTTTGGTGCGACGGGGATGCGAACCCGCGACCCTCAGACTACGCACGCCTTAACTCACCTGGCCATGCCGGACCGATGTGCATGAGATTAATATAAAAAAACTGGATTAATTTTAGCGGACGATATGTAAATTTTGTAAAAGAGAAATATGGCTAAGATAACCATTATTGTAAGAACAGAGGTGTTTCCAACAAGTACTGTTTTGTTACGGACCGTGTCAGTGTATATTTTAATTTCATAAAATACTTCCGTTTTTATAAAGATTGTGTGTAATGAAAATAGGTTACATATTTCTATACGATTGTTAGAAAACAAATATTGAAGATAAAAGCTTGTGACAAAAGCAAATGATTTCCGTATACTTTATTCCAAATCATGTGTCCCCCGCTGGTACAGCGGTAATTTTACGGATTTACAACGCTAAAATCAAGGGTCCAATTCCCCTCGGTGGACTCAGCAGGTAGCCAGATATGACTTTGCTATAAGGAAAACACCAACACCAACTGATGTACTAAAATGTTTGTTTTTTATATATATTATATAAAGCTTGTAGCAAAATACAACTGACTCTCACGGGCATTATTGTAAAACATGTAATAAATGTAACTGATTCTTTTGAGCATTGCTATAAAAATTATACCAAATACAATTATATGTAGTTATGCTTTTCTTGTAACTAAAACAGTCATAATCTTCATATATATATTGCTTTTATTTAAAAAAAAAAAAACAATTTATCTCCATAGATCACAAAATTTGTAAAATGTAGTAAGCTTAATAGAACTTTATAAGAACAGTGTTCTAGTCCCTACATTGTCTTTGGAATTACTTCCTTCGACGTCGATCATGCTTAGTCACGTGGCCATAACTACTCACTATTGACCAACGCCACAACTGGCGTTATAACAAGATTTCACAGAGGACCGCTGGATCGATCTTGGACAACACATCTTGACCGACTTTCAATGTGAACGTGGACATCACCTTCCAATACCAGCTTTAAGCAAACTAAAAGCACAAACATCCAAGAGGTTAATTTGAGGACTTGACAGTACGTAGTCGAATGGAAGTACAGTGATTCCAGGTTATTTGGCCATCTTTCTCATAAAAACAGCCATTGATTTCAAGATGGGCAGAAGCTTGTGAACTTTTAACATAAGGGCTTCCATTAGCTTTAAATTCTTGCTTAATATAACGTTAACAGAATCAGAAGGTGTGTCCAGTTTCACCACAACAGGTATTGGGTCAAGTGGTTCTCTCTCGTTGCTCCAGACTAGCTTAGAGTGCGTTTTTGAAGATCGTTATTATCCTGTATATTCTGCTAGTTCAATGCTTCTGTGGAGAACACTAAATGTTTCTCCTTTTGTTCATTTTATTTCACTGTACATTATTTATTATATAATAATATCCGTATAGGAAAACCTTCGTTAGAAAAGGCTGTGGCCGATCATTCCATTCATAAGCCTACTCGTTAGGTTACTGCACTGTCAAGTGTCCGGAATTCGCGTTGAATCAAATATGTGTTTATAGATGCTAAACATTTCTTCTGTGACGCCTTACCACTCAATAGCGATTACAACTCACTGCAATTAGCATATCAAATATAATTAACATTGTGCATGTCCGATCCTTCTGTTGTTTTTAGAAAATCTAAAACACTGAAAACGTTAGTTCAGGTGGGCAGAGTTCTTAAGCTCATAACCTCTTTTAATGTAGACTATTGTAAAGTTTCATAACGCTTGTTTTGTGTGTAAAAAGGTGTGAAGTTCGTCAGAGATAACCGATACTTTAGACGAATTTGTGTTAATAGTGTACTTTTTGTTTGTTTTTGAATTTCGCCTAAAACTACACGAGGGCTATCTGCGCTAGCCATCCCTAATTTAGCAGTGTAAGACCAGAGGGAAGGTAGCTAGTCATCACCACCCGCCGCCAACTCTTGGGCTACTCTTTTACCAATAATTAGTGAGATTGATCGTTAGATTATAATGCCCCCACGACTGAAAGGGCGAACATGTTCGGCGTGACGGGGATTCTAACCTGCGACCCTCAGATTTAGAGTCGAGCGCCCTAAGCACCTGGCCATGCCGGACATATGTCGTTCAATATAAGTTGTTAAACAGTCAAACTTTAATCTTAGAAACGAAAGATGTACTTATTCCATAAATATTTTATTTAAATTTATGGTTTTTATTTTCGTTTCGAATGAAAGAACTTCAGGCTTGCATGGCATGTTGAGTTTTTCAACGTGTATGAAACCACATCAGATGTTCGTGACCTTTGTTACAGAGATTGTCTAGGAATGATAGAATTCACAAACTTTTGCCAAATCACGTGGTGAAATCTTAGTGAAAACAAGATGCGTGTCTTTAATACAGTAATTTGCTCACCGCTGTGGAGGCACGGCAGACTAGAGCCGTGCAGAAAATCACAAGCTGTACACGTTCGATCTCGAGTTTCGAAACAAACCATGCATCACCCAAACTTATCGACCAACTGAAGTCAGTCTGTTGGTCTAGTTTGGCTTTACACTTGCTTATGCCGTACAAACGTATAATATCTTGTCTGCCAACATTTCAGTTTTGTCTACGAACGAACATTATTAGAAGTGTGCAAGATTAAGTTCCACACAAGATATAATAATAAAACCATAAACGTTTCAGGTAATTGAATCATTGAAATCGATTCTTGAATTAGAATGTTCGTCACAAATATTTAGATATAGTTTCATGTTTCTTTCACCGTTAAATAATACATATGTATCGGCATTACTGTACCGTTTCTGTGTCGTTTAGTATTCTATTTGAATCCTAAAGAACACGACGTTTCAAATTGTAACAGCTAGTGGCTTATAGCGGTAGAAATCAAGTTTCGATACCTGAAATGGACAGAGCATAAATAGGCCATTGTGTAGTATATAACAAATAACTTGTAACAGTCCACGTTTCTCTCAGTACAACAGTACAGACCCTATAATCACGTGATGATGCTGACTTTAGCTTCTGGTAACTATTAATAGCTGGCTAAACGAACTTTATCAATAACGCCCGGAAATTACTGGACATACAACGGAAAACAGAGCTGGATATATACAGACATACTTGATTTTATGAAACATACTGTAGAAACTTATCTTTACTATGTACAATTGCAGTAAGTGTTTAAAACTAGAGTTCAGTAACATAGCGAATACTGTTATATATGATTCTACAGTAAAAGTCGCAGAACTCTCAGATTCCCCTTCCCCCCATGAACAACTTGCAAAAGTTTGTGAACTTTGAATGCTGGTGATCAAGAATCAGCTAGTTTCTTTCATAGGCTTAGGAAAAGCGAATATCGAAGCAGTTTTCAGAAATAAAACCCCGCAGCTAGCATGTAATAAGTTAATTCGAATTGCTTGTTATCCTTCGTGCATACAGATCGATTACGTGAGCTTGCTTTTACCACTAACAAACGGGTTGGTGCGCGATCTGAAATGTTTTTTATTTCTTTTTGTTTTAATTTGTTTTTTATTAAGCACAAAACTGTGCAAAATGCTTACTCTTTTCCCTTCCCACCGCGGGTAATAAAACCAGATTTTTAACGTTATAAACTCTCAGACGCACCGATTGGCCTCCAGAGTAAGATGGCTTTCTGCACGCTTAACAAAAAAGAAAAAAAAAATTCCGACATGTTGAGCGTGAAGCAAGAGAACCAAGTAAAATGACAAAAGAAAAAAGTGTGTGTGTTTTTACAGCAAAGCCACATTGTGCTATCTGCTGTGTCCACCGAGGGATATCGAACCCCTGATTTTAGCTCTGTAAATCCGTACACTTACAAATATCTCAACGGGTGTCTTTTCTTTTCTTTGTCCCCCGGTTTATTTACAGACCTACAATGCTAAAATCAGGGGGTTTGATTCCCCTCGCAGGAAACAGCACATAGCACAATGTGGCTTTGCTTTAAAACAAGCAAAGGCGTCTGTTGGCGCGTGGTCCGGCATGGCCAGGAGGTTAAGGCACTCGACTCGTAATCTGAGGGTCGCGGATTCGAATTCCCATCACACAAACATACTTACCCTCTCAGCCGTGATGGTGTTATAATGTTACGGTCAATCCCACTATTCGGATGGTGGTGATGACTAGCTGCCTTTCCTCCAGTCTTACACTGCTAAATTAAGGGCGGATAGCGCAGATAGCTCTCGAGTAGCTTTGCGCAAAATTCAAAACAAACCAAACAAACTGTTTGCTCGTGACAAACATGTCTCGTGGATTGGCAGATTTCAGCTCCTTTTTCTCCACTGATTATTTGTGAACTAAATATATTTACACGAAGGAGAAGAAAATTGCTGATAATATATAATAAAAAAAGGTTTTATTTCGTAACTCTAACTAGTACTTTACGTTATCTGTTATTGTCATAACTTCCACTATGGTTAATACGCGTCCAAGAACTCTGGATTATTGTAATCCGTTTAGATCAGAGGATCATTTGCTTAGCGAAGGATGCCAAACGGAATATGCTCAGAATGGTTAGATGCTTTATGTAATAATTTACAGTAGTTTGTGTGTTAACCACTGCCGTTGGAAGGTGACATTACACACACACGTCTACATGTAGAAACCTTGTTTATAAAATCAAACTAAACAGTTCACCTGAGAATCACTCTATAGTATTCCTTATTCTCATGTGTTATCAAGTAAATTTTGTTTCACAATATAATTTTCTTTATTCCCACGTGTTACCAAGTAAAAATCACTAAGTAGTTTTTATTCTCTTGTTATGGAGTGAAAATAAGTATAATATTTGTTATCGTGTTTTGATATTTGTTTTTGAATTTCGCGTAAAGCTACTCCAGGGCCATTTACGCTAGCCGTCCCTAATTTAGCAGTGTAAGACTAAAGGGAAGGGAGCTAGTCATCACCACCCACCGCCAACTCTTGGGCTACTCCTTTACCAACGAATAGTGGGATTGAAAGTCACATTGTAACGCCCCCACAGCAGAAAAGGGGAGCGTGTTTGGTGCGACGGGGATGCGAACCCGCGACCCTCAGATTACGAGTCGCACGCCTTAACTCACCTGGCCATGCTGGGTCGAGGTAGTAAATAAATATCACTATACAATAGGCTTTCTTCTCTAACGTGTTATCAAGTAAAGTAAATAAAAATCACAATACAATAGGCTTTCTTCTCTAACGTGTTATCAAGTAAAGTAAATAAAAATCACTATACAATAGGCTTTCTTCTCTAACGTGTTATCAAGTAAAGTTTGCTCTAAAATTATATTTATTTACATGGGTTCTCAAGTAAAACTAGCCCACTCTCTTTCTATCAACCGAAACGTTGTTCATATCTTAGTGTTCCATGTAGCAGGCCTCGAAATTTGAGTGTCGCGGGTTCCAACCCATGTCACACCAAACATGCTCTCCCTTTCAGCCTTGGGGGCGTTATAACGTAGCGGTCAATCCCACTATTCGTTGGTAAAATAGTAGCCCAAGAGTTGGCGGTGGGTGGTGATGACTAGCTGTCTTCCCTCTAGTCTTACATTGCTAAATTAGGGACGGCTAGTGCAGATAGTCCTCATGTAACTTTGCGCGAAATTCAAATCAAACCAATCTGTGTAGCAATACCATAAGTATAAAACAGAGCACTACTTTTGGTATTATAACTATACAAATGTAACATGATTGAAACCCTAGCTTTTAGCGATGATGTTAAAACATGTAGCGCGTTCACTTAATGATTATTCTTGAATCAGTTTTAATTCCGGTTTCTCGAGATAACAAAATTCCCTAAAATACGATGTTCAGTTTTCACATCATCATATTCGCTTCTAGAAATTGTAATGTTGTGTAGACTTGGGCCTAAAGAAAAGATAAATGGCTTTAGTAACAGCTTCAAAACTCGTTATCAGAGGTTGACCGTTTTGCTATTTTTAATGTAAAGTTGGTCACGAACTTGTATTTGTTAACACGTGAATTACATCTTCAAAAGACACTAAGAAATTTTGTTTTCGAAGCATACGAGCTTTCCTTCTTGAATGTGTCTTTCACGTTTGGAAACTCTTTGATAACTTTCTTCCTATGAATATCTCATCGTGGAACACACGTCGATTGATGTTTGTTTTTAATTTCGCACAAAGCTAGACGAGGGCTATCTGCGCTAGCCGTCCCTACTTTAGCAATGTAAGACTAGAGAGAAGGCAGCTAGTCATCACCACATACCGCCAACTCTTGGGCTACTCTTCTATCAACGAACAGTGGGATTGACTGTCACATTATAACGCCCCCACGGCTAAAGGGGCGAGCATGTTTGGTGCGACGGGGATTCGAACCCGCAGCCCTCAGATAACGAGTCGAACGCCTTAACCCACCTGGCCATGCCGGACCTTGCACACATCGACTAAATCTATTAGCCTTGAAACATCTATCCAGTTGTAAGCACAGGATCATCTCCTTGCGTTTTCATGTCTTCTGGATTCATTTCTTTGCTTGAAAACAGGAAATAAAAATATTGGTGAAAGTTTTGGACTTATTTTCAGTTTTACACAAAGCTACACGAAAACTGTCTGCGCTAGCCGACTCTAATTTAGCACTGTGAGATTAGAGAGAAAGCAGCTAGTACACAACACCTATTGCCATCTCTTGGGCTACTCTGTAAACAACGAATAATGCAATTGATCGCAGTTATAACTCCCATATGGCTGAAAGGACGAGTATATTAAATAACAGGGATTGGTCGAAAAGAGAGAAAAAGAATCTTGAATAATTCTCTGTTGAAGTAATATACTAACATCTTGTTTTGATACGCTTTAGTTTGTTGAAGTAATTAATATACTAACATCTTGTTTTCATACGCTTTAGTTTGTTGAAGTAATATACTAACATCTTGTTTTCATACGCTTTAGTTTGTTGAAGTAATATACTAACATCTTGTTTTCATACGCTTTAGTTTGTTGAAGTAATATACTAACATCTTGTTTTCATACGCTTTAGTTTGTTGAAGTAATATACTAACATCTTGTTTTCATACGCTTTAGTTTGTTGAAGTAATATACTAACATCTTGTTTTCATACGCTATAGTTTGTTGAAGTAATATACTAACATCTTGTTTTGATACGCTTTAGTTTGTTGAAGTCATTAATATACTAACATCTTGTTTTCATACGCTTTAGTTTGTTGAAGTAATATACTAACATCTTGTTTTCATACGCTTTAGTTTGTTGAAGTAATATACTAACATCTTGTTTTCATGCGCTTTAGTTTGTTGAAGTAATATACTAACATCTTGTTTTGATACGCTTTAGTTTGTTGAAGTAATATACTAACATCTTGTTTTCATACGCTTTAGTTTGTTGAAGTAATATACTAACATCTTGTTTTGATACGCTTTAGTTTGTTGAAGTAATATACTAACATCTTGTTTTGATACGCTATAGTTTGTTGAAGTAATATACTAACATCTTGTTTTCATACGCTTTAGTTTGTTGAAGTAATATACTAACATCTTGTTTTCATACGCTTTAGTTTGTTGAAGTAATATACTAACATCTTGTTTTCATGCGCTTTAGTTTGTTGAAGTAATATACTAACATCTTGTTTTCATACGCTTTAGTTTGTTGAAGTAATATACTAACATCTTGTTTTCATACGCTTTAGTTTGTTGAAGTAATATACTAACATCTTGTTTTCATACGCTTTAGTTTGTTGAAGTAATATACTAACATCTTGTTTTCATACGCTTTAGTTTGTTGAAGTAATATACTAACATCTTGTTTTCATACGCTTTAGTTTGTTGAAGTAATATACTAACATCTTGTTTTGATATGCTTTAGTTTGTTGAAGTAATATACTAACATCTTGTTTTCATACGCTTTAGTTTGTTGAAGTAATATACTAACATCTTGTTTTGATATGCTTTAGTTTGTTGAAGTAATATACTAACATCTTGTTTTCATACGCTTTAGTTTGTTGAAGTAATATACTAACATCTTGTTTTGATACGCTTTAGAATGTTTGTTGTTAAACGCAGAGCTGAAAAGTGATTAACTTTTGCTTTGCTCACCGCGAGAAAAGAAACTCGATTTTTAGCGGAAGAAGTCACGGGACTTACTGACGATTTATCATTGTAGCGTATTTTGTCCAAAATCTAGGGGCGGTTAAATCGCGAATTGAGGGTTACAAACAAACGAAGCACAATTAAATGTTAAAGGTAAGTAGTGCAGCAAAAATAAAAAAAATATTATAACTTCTCAAGTTTATCCGTGTTGTGAATCTGAAGACTCATGGTTTGTGTCTCATTGCCGCAAAAATGCTTTTCGTATGTTAGATCCTTAGGTGCTTGATAATACCGACACTGAGATACCATTATTCGATTATCCCAAAATAGGCTAAGAGTTGGCGACGGGTACTTTTGAGTAGTTGCTTTCTCTGTACCAGTTCAAAATTATTGACTCATATGCGCAGACAGAACCTGTATAAGTTGGGCGAAAATTCTGAAACCAAATCTACGTTTGTCTCACGCAACCCTTTGTGTTTATAATATGTTGTTGCACAAGGAAAGCGTTATGAGTGTTTTGTTTGTTTTACGTACTCAAAACCAAAAGAGGAAGCTGAATGAAAGATTTTATATGTTCTGGCCCAAAGCTACACAGTTGGTTATGCTGTCTGCACCGTGTCCACTACTGATATCGAACTCAGGTATTTGGCGTTGTAAGCCCTCACGCTTACTGCTGAGTCATTGTATGATGATGAGACACCCACCTGAAGTAACAATGTATCTCAAGATGACTTGTATGGGTATTAAAAGTGTTACTCTTCATGTTCATACCACGCCCTGAAATACATTGAGTCATTGTATGGTAAGAGGAAAAAATGGAAGTTTGATTATCTGGATCTTTACAACTTCATTGGAGTCATCAGAGTTAGGATTAACTATACTCAAAATCGTCGAAGATAAAAATAGTTTCATCTGCATAATGGGAAGTAGAAGGAGTGATCTGTTAACTCTCTGTCAATACGTAGTAGGAAGTGAAAGGAGTGATCTGTTAATTGTGTGTCAATACCGTAGCGGGAAGTGGAAGCAATGATCTGTTAACTGTAACTACATAATCGGAAGTAGAAGGAGTGATTTGTTAACTGTCAGAACGTAATGGGAAGTAGAAGTGGTCTATTAACTGTCACTACCTAATGGGAGGTAGAAGGAGTGATCTGTTAACTATCACTACATAATGGTAAGTAAAAGGAGTGGTATGTTAACTTTCAGAACGTAATGGGAAGTAGAAGTGGTCTATTAACTGTCAATACATAATGGAAGTAGAAGGAGTGATCTGTTAACTATCACTACATAATGTGATATAAAAGGAGTGGTATGTTAACTTTCAGAACGTAATGGGAAGTAGACGTAATCTATTAACTGTCAATTAATAATGGAAGTAGAAGGAGTGATCTGTTAACTATCACTACGTGATGGGAATAGAAGGAGTTGTCTGTTAACTGTCAGAACGTAATGGGAAGTATAAGTGGTCTATTAACTGTCACTACGTAATGGGTGGTAGAAGGAATGATTTGTTAACTGTCACTACGTAATGGGAGGTAGAAGGAATGATCTGTTAACTGTCACTGTGTAAATGGAAGTAGAAGGAGTGATCTGTTAACTATCACTGTGTAAATGGAAGTAGAAGGAGTGATCTGATAACTATCACTGTGTGAAGGGAAGTAGAAGGAGTGATCTGTTAACTATCACTGTGTGAAGGGAAGTAGAAGGAGTGATCTGTTAACTATCACTGTGTGAAGGGAAGTAGAAGGAGTGATCTGTTAACTATCACTACGTGAAAATCAAAGCATTCCAGTTTCCACGAGCAAGTCCTCGCGTTTTTCGTCACATGCAGTCACTCATTTGGGGTATGTGGGGCGCTGGAGCGGCTGGGGACCCGGCCCATATATAATGTATTGTATTGTGTGATTTCTGGCGTTGATGCAAATGGCGGTTAATATTAAACTGGGGCCCAGCATGGCCAGGTGGTTAGGACGCTCGTCTCGTAATTCGACAGGTTACAGGATCGAATGCCCGTTACACCAAAATGTTCACTGTTTTAGCCGTGGGGGCGTTGTATGTCACGTTCAATTCCACTATTCGTTGGTAAAAGAGTAGCCCAAGAGTTGACAGTGGGTGATGATGATTAGCTGCCTTCCCTCTAGTCTTACATTGCTAAATTAGGAACGGCTAGCGCAGATAGTCCTCATGTAGCTTTGCACAAAATTGAAAAACAAACAAACATGTTAAAGCGTGTTATTTCATTCTAGATAAATAAAAATTCCTTATTGTTTTTTTATAAAAAATACTTTCTTTCGACCTGCGGGGATCTGTGGCGCGGACCTTGGAGTATAGCCCATCTGAATGCTCCCTTGGCTAGATGGAAACATTGTAAAAACACGTGCAAGTTTTTATTTACTGGAAATATTAGATCGTTACAATTAATATGTTTTTTTTCTTTTGTACCAACATATGAACACAAAGACTGTGACGTCACCCTGTATAAACCCTTAAATTTCACTTCTTCGTCACGTGAATGTATTTGTTAAATGTGAATAAATCAATAGCTCAACTAGCTTTCGACTGGTGTGGTTGATATTTACAATCAACAGCTCGCGGTGTTTTGTTTCTACAGTTCATACATTACACCCGTAATTATTTGATAATTACATTAAGAAACAGACAGTCTTCTTTTCTCGTACTCATAAACTGAAGGTTTGTTTTTGTTTGAATTTCGCGCAAAACTACAGGAGTTCTATCTGCACTAGTCGTTCCTACGTCTGAAAGGGCGAGCATGTTTGGTGCAAGGGGGATTCGAACCCGCAACCCTGAGATTACGAGTCGAACGCCTTAACCCACCTGGCCATGCCAGGCCCTAAGAATGAAGGCTAACAACCTAATTTTTGTATCAGTGGTAGGCACAGGACAGATAACCCTTTATGTAGCTTTGCGCTTCGCTACAACCAAACTGATATATTGGATGACATGTTTCATTAGAAAATTATTTCCGTTGTAATAATTACAATCGGAGGTGAAAATAAATCGCCAATTTTATTTGGACTTTACTTAGTAAGTGAAAATGATGAAATTTGATCATAACGTGATTATTGTTGTTCTTCATACAATGTGGAATAGAACGAATTATGCAAGTAAGAGATTTTAAAACTTATCTCTAACTGAACCATATCAAACAATGGGAAATGACTTTCGTTTGTTATTTAAAGTCTCGCCGGAAGCACTTTCTCCAAGCGTGGTATCGTACCGGAAATGCCAGTTGTTGCTCGTGGTTGTAAAACGTCCATGTTGAGTGAAAATGAATCTCTGCTGACCTCGTTTGTTGACAGCATGGTCGAGGCGCAAGGTGGTTTATGTCTTTGAGGGTGAGGGACACTTTGCTCGGTGACAGTTTAAATGAGGTCACGGTTATTATTTTCATGCCAATATGATTCCCCCTTTTATTTTTCTAAGCACTAAAATAATGCTTTTTAATAAAGTTGACATTAGTAAATACGTAACGTGAAACTAGTTTCTGTTGTCTTATTCTATTGGTACTTGGTTTATCTTTAAGCCTGAAAGTCTCGGCTGTTATAAAGTTTTAGCAAAAGGTTTGCGCTAGAAGGTTAACTCACGCAATAGTTTGATTCAGCACATAGAGAGTGAATTATCTGGATTGTATGTCTTTTGAAAACTTAACGCGTTCTTTTACAATATGTCTACGCAAACTGCGACCGCATCCAACTTTTTTGCTTCGAACGAAGTTGCCTAGATAGCACAAGCCTTCAATTAAATATACAACTTATCTAAACCAGACATGCAAAATATAATAGGTTAGGATTTCACTCTGTGATTTGTTTAGTAATTTATTTTTGACAATATTTTAGGAAAATAATACGTAGCCGTATTACTATTTGCTGTTTGAAGTGATTCTGTACACTTTGATTTAAGTATCTGTCAATAGATGGCGCATATTTAAAATATGTTTGTGCATTTTTGTATTGCATTAAACAATAATTAAGATTAACTTATCCATTACTTATTCAATTTTTATACATTTCATACAAAATATCTTTAAAAATAATTTGAAATGTAGACAATTACCATACTGTTTCTCATTTGTTTTAATTATATTCTTTGAACAATATCTTATCAATAAAACGACAGAATAAGTTACTATCATAATACATTATTAAGTTTTATACTAAATACACATTCGTATCTCTTTAGAGAAACAGGGACAGAAAGTAAAAGTGAAATTTTAAAAGCCAATTTGTGTAGTGGTTGTCTTTTTTATGTTCTTTTTGCCTAACCGTCTCTGTTTGGTTAGTGTATTCACGTTCACGCTCTATGATGTCATGCGTCACGTGATTGAATACAGTAACTGGCAGAGCAGCCAAGGTAACGCTTGCATTCCGGCCCGCGGTGTTTCGATAGGCTGAGGAGTAAGTTAACACTATTGTCTGGCGTGCGATAAAATGTAACAAGCCTTACACATTTGAACTTTCAGTGCCTTTTCAGCCCAAAGTTTGTAGTTTTTACGCGATAGTTTTATTACACCACAGAGCAGTTTTATGATGCAAGTTTTAATATTTTAACCCGAGTAAACTACAAGCGGGTTATTTTGAAACTTCACCTGGGATAGGATACTTCTACAACGGTTACCTGTGCGCGAATGTTTCCATGGCAACCATTCTTTGAATCTTTGTCGTGAGCTGCTGGGTGAACCCCCTTGTTTGAAGACGCAGCCAAAGCAAGCAGCGTATACGAGGACACGTGGAATATTTCATCAGACTGAGTTTTGCTATTAAACCGGCCTCGAAAATGGTGCTTGTAAGTAAACTTGTGTTCATTATTTAAATAACCGGGTGTAGCCAAGTGATTACTTTGCCGGAATATGGATTCTAGGGTCCCTTGGTTCGCCTGCCGTTGCTACGGCTTTAGGCCATGGGCGCATTAAACGTGATGACTAAATCCCACTGTTAGGTTAGGGTGGCCCAAGAGATGGCGGAGAATGTTGTTGCTTAACCTGTAATCCTGTACTGGGGACGTCAAGTGCTGGCACTCCTTGTGTAGTGTTGCGTAAAACCGAAAGAAAGGATTAGTTCAATAGTCTATAACTTATAGCTATTCTTAAGATAACAGCATTTCCTTTTCATTTAATATTTGGGGTAAAAACCATTCTTTATAATTAAAATCAGTGTACACATCTAAAAATACTACGGCCATTTAATTACCTCCACCTTGACTTAAAGTCCCTTCAAGTAATATCCACAAAGGTGAACTTCTGAAAGTGGATAGTGTTACTAAACTCGGCTGGTTATTAAAGTATGAGATTTCTTACTCAAATCATATTTACTGATACATTCCGTGTTACATTAAAAAAATAAGAAAGAAAGAAAAACCGCGGTTATTTTAAAAGTCTACAGACAGATTTGCTAGAAAATAAGTTTATTTTTTTTCTCAGTACAGAAGTGCTCCAAACCCTGAATAATGCAGTACTAAAAGCATGGGCTCCCAAAGAAATATTTTCGGGAGGGTGGGGGCATGTAAGTTGGGGATAAAGGTTTTACAATGTAAGTCAACAGACTAAAATATATGTTTCGGGTGCTTAAACGCAGACATAAATTTACAATTTTCGTAAAAAGTACCAAAATATTTAGTTTAACTACAATGTTAAGTTTACATTATAAATTTAGGTTACGTTTATCATCATTTTTGTCCATACGATACGTATCTAGATACTAAAGCTTTGTCATCCGTTTAACAAAGTTTAACAGTCTTGTCTGTAATTTATTATCTATATTACTGACATTGTCTTATTTAGGTACTTCACACTTTAGTGATTTTTAAAATTCTCATGTTTGGTCAACTAAATGGCAGCTGGCAAGAGAAGTAAAAAAAGTAATATTCGTCTGTTTATTTTGTAATTGTAAATTTGTTACAGTTAATAATGAAGATGAATACGGTTGACTAAACCTACAACATTTTGTTTACAAGTTCGAACGTTTCGGAAAAACTTATTTCAGATTTAGCTGACGATGATATGTAAACAAACACAATTATTCGTTGTGTTACTTTGCATGTAATATTTTTCGATTAAAGAAATGAAGACAATATGTAGTAGACAATACTCATCTTCCGTTATTGAGTCATTAATTTTTAGTAAAAAATACTTTATTAGAAATTCTGATTTTGTCTGTACAAAACACTTCTAAGGTTTACTACAAACTTGCAAAATTTCGTAAAGATGCGTTAATCGTGTTAGAAGATTTATCGATAATATTGTATCACCACACCTTTAATCATAATACGTGCAATTGTTTTTTTTTGTGTGTGTGTATGTGTGTTTCTTATAACAAAGCCACATCAGGCTATCTGTTGAGTCCACCGAGGTGAATCGAACCCCTGGTTTTAGCGTTGTAAAATCGTAGACTTACCGCTGTACTAGCGGGGGACTTTTTGTGTGTGAAATGTAAGGAGGGACAAATCCCCTCTTTTGCCCCTTGTTACGAGATCCCGTGACTAAAATTAATTTGTTTGCGGAGATTACTCAGTCTGTGTATAGATTTCTCTGATACGTGTGGCGCTGCTAATCGTTAGCTTAAAACTGTTTAGATATATATATATTGTAAACGAAAACTATCACGGTGTCTTGTTTTCTTTCAATATCGCTGATTTTGAATATAATTTACGAAAAAAAATGATTTATTTAATGTGTCCTGATCACATTACTGTAGTCCATTACAAAAAGTACTTTAAAATTGTAGCGTATACGAGTCAAATTACTATTCTTCTTTTCTTTTCTGTTTTTTTGCTGTCAGATTTTTTTTTTGAGGGGTAAGTCTTTACTCTAAAGTGTGCATAGTTGTAAATTCCTGAGGGTTGTTACTTGTATACGATATAAATATGGTGAAAAACAGCCATTATCGTAAACATAACTTATCATTGGTAAAGTTAGGTTACATTTCACACGCTTCTTCTAATTATTAGTTGTGGTTTAGCGTTCAAATTTAGGCCCGATGCAACTAGCATGGATCTTATTTTAGTACTTTTATAAACCTAAAAATAAAAAGCGTGAATTATTATGTATATCTTGCTTTAATCACACCACAAATGAGTGAAATGTAACAATATGGAAAAGTTAACAAAACTCCCGACAGGTGTAATTCAGTAACTTGATAGAAGTAACAGAAAGAAAGCAGTTATTTTAGGCCTCGTGTCGTACCCTTGGTGCATGCACACACGCAGAGGTCATGTTCCGGGTTTACCACCCCAAAGTTCTTCCTCAGACAAAACTTTTTTAATAGTTGACATCAATATAGCTTATCTATCATTGGTAAGCCTAAGTTCGATGTTTTCTTTGGTAACGTGAACTATTATATATAATACGACGGTATAGCCACGTGTTTGTTGTCGAAGTTTTTTTGTTAGTTTTTTTTTTTCTGTGAGTGATTAACGGCTGTAATGAGATATTTTACAGCTAGTAAACTTCGTAACTAACGCTTTTGAAAAGCTGAAAATTGAAAAAAGAATTGCACATTTACAGACTTTTAGCTAATAGTTTCCCAAAAATACAGTAATATAAATTTTGAGAAGTTCTGAAACGTAAATATATGATAAAATATAATAACATGTCAACAGATACATCGAAGTGTTAAACTTTCGTGTTCACTTAAATATATGTTTTAAAAACTTTCATGAAGCTCGCTTTATATGTGATTATTCTAGGATTTTTATTTTATTTTATAATCAAAATTAGATTGCGAAAAGTTATGTATATTTATATATATTGTTAGGAAATTGTACTTCGGAATGCTTTTAATAACATTTGTCATGCAAATCATGGAACTGTTTTGAAACTACAGAATTATTAGAATTAGATTAGGTCAATTCTTTAGAAACTCGAGAAAGTGAGTGAGTGTTTTACTCGTATCTTTCCATTTAGTAAATTTAAAATGTTAAACTGTAATACGGTTCTGTTTCTTTCTTTTTTTAATACAGCAAATCGGATAGTTTTGCAGAATGGGTTAACCATTTTTTGTCGTTTTTGGTTTTCTTTTCGAGCTCACAAGTATATAATGATGTTAGTATTTAATGAGTTTTTAATTATTTGTAGAAAAACGGTAAAATTAATATCAACATTCTTGTGTAGCTGAGATAAAATTGATTGCTTGTAAATAATACATTTTAGCACTTTTTGAAACAGTTAGAGATGAATATTAAATAATTTATAGTTATTTGACGAAGTTGATTCTCAGAAAGAGAACAAATACTTTAACTCTGCGAAACGTCACTTTTAACTAAAAATAATATCGTTTTCTTTAACTTGATTTATGTTATTCATACTTGATAATCTGTCCGTTTATTACAGGGCGCAAGCTGGTTCTGTGATAGAGCTCTGTATTTCAGAGCTCGCGATCTGGGTGCGAATCTACGTGACACCTAAACATACTTCTGCGCTTTAAGTTCTGGGTGCAATAATAAGTAGGGTCAATCTGTTAACGTGGACGCTGTTGACTGGCTATCCTCTGGCCAGTAGTTCAAAATAAGGGAAGATGAAAAATTGCATTATTTGTGTTTATGTATTGAAACAGAAAGTAGATAATGTTTGGTGTTTATGTATTGAAATATGAACTAGATAGTTTATGGTTTTAATTCTTCTAAACTTTGGTAATCAGTATCTCTCTTTCTCTTTTATGACAAAGACAATTCTGTGGTATAATATTAGTATCTCAAGATGTGATATAAACCGTGTTTTATAAAAAGTAAGTTATATACTGTTTTATGAAAAAAATATTTTAAAAATTCCTTTCATTATAAAGACTAAAATGAGCAAGCGAGGTTAACAATATCAACTAATGCATAAGATCTGCTCATTGCCTCAAAAGCATTGATGAAAAGTATTATGTTAGGCCTGTTTTACCGATGGAAACACGAGTGAAAGTGTCAGTTAGGCCTACTTTATACCAGAAAATACAACTAAAAGTGCTGCATTAGGCCTACTCTGTTCTTGCTGGTTTGTTTTTTTTCTCTCTTCGTAATCCATTCCAGAATTTTGATTTCCTCTCTCTCTCTTGGTTCCTTGAATTAAAATTACAAAATGTATTGTGCATTGGAGTTCATAAATATGACTCGTTTGTTTTTCTGGTACAGTTGTGCAGAATAATGTAAAAGTCTTTTGAACTTTACGTTTAGTAAATAACAATAGGTTTTTATTGCGTAACATGCATAAATTTGATTGATACAGTTTTAAAAGGGAAAAATGAATTATTAGCTAATATTTTTCCCACAATTCCTATTGTCGCCTTACTTTCAATATTGGCCTTGGAAGTCATTAGTGTAGAACAGATATGAACTGTCACGGTTTTATGCGTCCATATGTTACATCTCTATTGTGAGAAAAAGCTTTACATTATTTAACCTTTGTGTTTGTTTACCAGGGGTATGAAGAGAGGGCATAATGATAGTGTTTGGTCTGGTGAATAAATAAAAATTACAACAACAAAACGTGTTTTAATTTCGCGCAAAGCTACACAAAAGCTATTTACGCTAGCCGTCTCTAATTTAGCAGTGTGAGTCTAAAAGGAATGCAGCTAGTTTGTGTGTGTGTGTGTTTTTTTTCTTATAGCAAAGCCATCTCGGGCTATCTGGTGTGTCCACCGAGAGGATTTGAACTCCTGCTTTTAGCGTTGTAAATCTGAAGACTTACCGTTGTCCCAGCGGGGAACGACAGTTAGTCATCACCACCCACTGCCAACTCGTGGGCTACTCTTTTACCAACGAATAGTGGGATTGACCATCACATATAACGCATCCACGGCTGAAAAAGCAAGCATGTTTGGTGAGACAGGGATTCGAACCTGTTACTATCATATTTAGAGTCGAGCGCCCTAACCACCTGGCCATGTCGGGCTCAACAAAAAAAAGTAAAAGGTGTTACGTGTAATTTCCTTGACTTAAAATCTATGAGCGTACAGTAACGATTCTGAGACAATATTTTACCAAGAGGTCAAGTTATAACCTGATCTATGTTTGTATCCTACAAAATAATTCAGAACTAAAACATTTTAATGTTCTTTGAAAATAACACATGAAGAATCAAAGAAATGTGCAGCAGCAAGAGCAAGTTTTAAGTGACGTAACGTCCCAAAATCAACATAATTGGGTTACAATTTGATTTGATTTAACCCACATAGCAAAAGCTAAAAAAACATTTACCTCGGTATTTTAAAGAATATTTTAACCAACTCTTGTTAGTTTAATTTGATGTCAAAATGAGAACGTTACACCGGATGATTTATCCTCCATCAAAACAAGGACCGAGTAGGGAAGCTTTGACAAAATAAGGACTGACTAAAAAGGTCTTGGGAAATAAGGACTGATAAGGATGTCTTGGTCACAAACTTTGCAAGCAGTTCTTCGCTTTGTTTTCTAAAGTGTGGCCCTGTGCCTCTACAAGTGACAATAAAGCCTGAAAAAATCTTTATAATTTTACAAACGAATAACTAACACAATGAGGAGTTGAAGTTTTTCTTTCACTTTTAAAATCGCCCATTAATATTTTTTAAACGTCACGAAAAGTAAAGGTAATTGATATGTTTACCATCGGTTCTTGAAAGCTAGTGTTTGTGTTACACGAGCCAGCCTTGATTGATATCTTACACTAATCCACGTTTCAACTGGCTTGTTTGGTGCGTCGAACCCCTAGCACGAAACGTGTTCGCGAATTTTCTTTCAACATCACTGGCAACGTCGGGTTTCAGGTTACAAATCTGGATATGTATACAACAGTTCCCGCGTGTCTCTAAAAATATAACATGCACATACATTGTAGATTTTTACAGTAGGGCAACACGTACATATGCACATTGTGATTTTTAGCAGATGTAACATATACACACATTGCGATTTTTAGAACGTGTAACACATACACAGATTGTTGTGAACTTTAGAGCATATAATATATACAGTAAAACATGTCTAAGGCGGAATCGCACTGGACCGAGTAAAAGTTCCGGCTTAAGCAGGTTTTCTGGTTTAGACAGTGAACATGCATTTCCTTAATTATGTATAATTTGTGAGCGGAACGTTATACTTGTTTGACTCAAGGGAAGTAAGACGTTTGTAAATAAAGTTATTATACTGTTTATGCTATATTTATTAGTATAAGAACAAAAATAGACATTCAAAATATACATAAGTACACAAAATCTCAACCAAATGTATTTAAAGAAAATGTTCAATTTCAACTGTTTCGTTTTGTTAATGGGTTTTCTTATGCGGTTAAAAGAGATCGCCAATTCTATTGCCTTTTCATGAAGTTCATTTTCCATTTCATATTTGCATACAGTTTGATAAAATTAATATAACTTAACACTTGCAGTGAAGTAGGAATTTCTATTTCCTCATTATCTTTTCCGTTTTGTTCATCTTCTGAATCTCTCACACTGTTAACATCTTGCGATTCTATTATAGATTTTAAATCAACTTCATCAGTTTCTGTTAAAACATTCTTGTCAACGTTCACAAAACTTTCCGAGTTCACAAAACCATCTGCATCAGTCTTCTCAACCAGAGTTTGGATTTCACTAGAATCGTCATAACAGACAACTTCAGCCACTACCAAGAATAAATTCACAGTTTTGAAAGCACTTTATTACACATTTGATTGAATAACTTAAAAAATGCAATTGCATCTAACACGTTAACTTTCATAGTCATTTCAGATGCTCTCTTACAGATGTCCATGTTTGCAATCATATGCTGAAGCATCAATTTTCTGTATTTCAATTTTATACACTGTATAATTCCATTATCTAGTGGCTGTAGAACTGATGTTGTACATGGAGGTAGAAAAAATAAATAAACATTTGATAGTTGAACTCTGAGTGACAAGTTGCATTATCTAGGAAAAGTAGAATATTCCTATTTTCTTGTTCCATTCTTTTGTTGAATTTGTTTAAAAATTCCTCGAATATAGGACT
Organism: Tachypleus tridentatus; assembly: GCF_004210375.1. Lineage (NCBI taxonomy): Eukaryota > Metazoa > Arthropoda > Merostomata > Xiphosura > Limulidae > Tachypleus > Tachypleus tridentatus. The sequence goes on from NC_134833.1 coordinate 141,153,713, forward strand.
TGTCATCCACCCTTTATTATTCGCTTTCTATTCCATAGGAAGTTTATTCTTCCTTAAATTTTTGAAACAGCGCTGATTTTCACTTTTATTTATCATTCATGGTTTCTCTAGTTTTCCATCAGCAAATGCGACCAAAAGTGCAGTCAATCATTCTTTCGAATAGCGACCTCCGGAATAATGACGGCAGAAAAAAGAACAGAATATATTTAACCAATACTGACTGTAACAAAATGTCCGAGAATTTATGAATATTTAAAGAAACTATTAATTAAATAAGAAATTAATATTTAATCAAAAACATTTTTTTTGCCTTACTCAGTTTCTAATCCTACTTGTTGATACATAAGGTAGGTGAAAGATAGTTTTCTGTCCGCGTTACGCAGGTTCCGCCATATAGAGGGCCTTTTATAAGAGATATCTTAAGATAATGTTACAAAAGATTGATATTTCTGGCTTGTGCAGGTTTCCGCCGTATGCAGTTTCCGACTTAGGTTTTACTACCCGACTCGTAATCTAAGGGTCGCAGGTTCGAATCCCTGTCGCACCAAACTTAATCACTCTTTCAGCTGTGAGGGCGTTATAATGTGACGCTCAATCCCACTATTCGTTGGTACTAAAGTAGTCCAAGAGTTGGCGATGGGTGGTGATGACTAGCTGCCTTCCCTCTAGTCTTACGCTGCTAAATTAGGGACGGCTAGCGCAGATAGCCTTCGTGTATCTTTGTGCGAAAAGTTCAAAAATAAACAAACAAAACAAGACTCTTCAGTAGTGTTCGAGACATTAATCTCCTGCGTGTTCTGATACGAAGTCCGAAAACTGTGACCAGCTAGGATTCGAACCTACGACTATGTAAGCTTACCACTGGTCGATTTGTGACTTAAATAATGAACATACTTATAGTCGTACCTTCTTGTGAGTTTTTTTATATTTTAACTTGGAACCTGTCGGCTGTGATAAAATGGCTTGGCATGGCCAGGTGGTTAAGGCACTCGACTCGTAATCTGAGGGTCGCGGGTTCGAATCCCCGTCACACTAAATGTGCTCGTCCTTTCAGCCGTGGGGCGTTATAATGTGACTATTCGTTGATAAAATAGTAGTCGAAGAGTTGGCGGTGGGTGGTGATGACTAGCTGCCTTCTCTCTAGTCTTAAATTTCTAAATCAGGGACAGCTAGCACAGATAGCCCTCGTGTAGCTTTGCGCGAAATTCAAAACAAACCAAATAAAAATGGTAATGATAACTAACCAAGTCAGTCGACACCTTTTCGGTTGTGATAGGTTAATAAATGCATTTTTTGCTACCTGTTTATAGAGGTGTTACATTAAAAACCTGACTAGAAGATTGTTTTTAAATATCTTAATAAGTAAGCACTGTCACACGACAGAAGACAAAAGGAAATTAAACTATATTTTATCAACTGTTTCTGATATGGTGTTCGAGTTTGTTTTTCATTAAAATAGATTTTAGGTGTCTTATAATTTATGAATAGAAAACAGGATTTATTTTACGAGTTGTTTGTTTGTTGTTGTTTTTGTTCTTTGCAGACTTAGCTACAAATCATACTTTAATTAAATCTGGTAGCGTGCAACGTCTTAGTAGATGTTCAGGTAACCGAACGAAGTATCACCACAAGCTGTGACTTATTTTTTCTGTCTTATATCGAACTTACCAAAAATTATCTATTTAAAAGGTTGATAGAAGTCTAGCAACGTCTTAGCCTAAGTTTTTGTTTGAGGAAATGAAACAAATCAGAGAATGTTATTTACAAAAATATGTTACTTTTTTTAAAGTCAGTTACACTTATATTAGCGCGGAATATTCAATAAATTCTACGTAACCAACGCAGAATGTTCAATAAATAGTTCTTCGCTGCCGAGGAGAGTCCGAAAAATAGTTCTTATACTGCCGCGGATGTACACTAAAGTGTACACGTACTACCATTGTGAGGCTTGTGAATTTAGCTATGTATGTAAATACGGTCTTTTCTTGTACATTTTTCTTCGTCTTCATTGCACACAAATTTACTATAAGATAACGAAAATCCCACAAAGTAATTATTAGATACTAATTATCAAGTTTGGACTGTTTTACACTGAAAATGAATAGTTGTGTGTGTGTATTTTGTGCTGCCGAGTTAGAGATCATGTGATCAGAACACTTGCACAGATGTTACTTTTTGTTTTACTACACGAAACTTGAAGGTACTTGTGGGAGGTGAACCAGCACAACAACGTTTCAGAACTACGATAACTCTTCCAACTAAAGAGTTATAATTTTACCATCATTTAACAAAAGGATTTCATTTATATATATAAGCACAGTGGAACTGAACGTTGTGTCATAGACCAATCTTCACTGTAAATCTAGAAACACTGTGGTAGTATGTTTTACCACAGTATCTATATTTTATTATTCAAATCTTGCACGTGTTTTTCCAATGATGTTACGTCAAGCTTTACACACATAAAGTAATTAACTTTCGATATCACAAGATAAGGTTAAAGTATAACGAAACATTCATATCTGTCTTACAGCCGCCACAGTAAACATGCCAAATTCAGACTTGGTGAGTAAAGTATTACCACGTGTATAAATGTTTGAAATCGTATTTGAGAGGTTTCATTAAAGAAATGAACGTGACAATATTGCCAGAAGTGCCTAACCAAAAGTTAATTTTTTTTTTAAATGTAATTCGTTCAAATAGGAAAGTTTATATTTCAGATTTTCTCAAATCGTGTTATTTCTGATGTATTTAAAACTTAAGTAACTTTTGTAGAACAGAACAGATCATACGTACAAAGGAGTTTCATAACTTAACACATTACTGTACAATTTATAATAATCAAAAGCACTTGTGTAAAGTACAGTGATAAACGTTACTAAACAGCTTATATTACCCAGGTAACAGGTAGAGAGTGCGAAACTGAAGGAAGTAGGCACACAGTACGTAAATAAGCAGGTTACAATTAAATGATATTGTGTTATGGTAATGTGTGCTGTTAAATGATATTGTGTTATGGTAATGTGTGCTGTTAAATGATATTGTGTTATGGTAATGTGCGTTATTAAATAATATTGTTGTATGGTAATGTGTGGTGTTAAATGATATTGTGTTATGGTAATGTGTGCTGTTAAAGGATATTGTATTCAGATAAAATGGTTCTTTCTCCTTACTTTCTGTGAAGTTGTTAATGTTCTACATCACAAACAAAAATGTTTAATGATATTTTTGTACATTCCTTCCAAACAGTTGAAAATGAAAACGGTGCCTTCCTTACAACGTTGAAACATGCACGTTAGTATGACGTCTGTACAGTGTTACAACACGCATGTAGAAAGGATGGAATGAACAGATGGTTTATATGAAATACGCGAGTGCTTAGCGCACCCCTCCTTCTGTGAAATGTTTGTCTATTTTTACTTTGATATGATGAATCCAGTTTCTCGTGCCAAAGTGATCCTATATGTTCCCGTAGTTGTAGAAGCGGTTGACAGCATTCTCTATTATAAGCTATCCTCCAGTCTGCTAAAATTTAGACCAACATTTTAACGAATCATCATAGTTAAAGGTAGATAGATAGCGTGTATCAGTGGGTAGTCACTGACAATAACTTTATAAGTGGCATAACCATAACAAAAGTTCATAAACATGAAAATGTGTTTTAAGTAGTCTGTCAAATTACATCTAGAAAATAACAATTTATGACCGTTACTATGTTTTGAGTACATCTTTTCACGAATCACTGACAAGATAACTTAAAAAAAAATCTATGGCCCCTTCAATCTACTTTTCTTACCAGGAGTCAGTGTTCTGTGAACTGTGTGCTACAACATTTTTTTCCTGCCTTATCAATGAAGACTCTTAGAAAAGCAAATCAATTGATAACAGGAGTCTTGCAATATTGCTGTACTGTTTAAAATAAAACTATTTAAGCAGTAATGGCGTGATTCTGTATTGAAAACATAGGGCGTATAATATGGCTTTTCTGTTCAAAATAACGTTGTTTAGGTGAGAGTATATAAATATTAGTATCCTTTGTGCTAGAAAAAAGGAATCATTAGAAGCCCAGGCAGAAAAGTTCTGTAAAAAAATAGAAGAATAAGACTCGTCTTTTTTGTCTGGAAAAGTCACTTACATGAAAATTCATTAAAACACTGACATTTTGATTCACTCCATAAACATGTATATAACTAGTTAGACGGCTTTATAAGTATAATAAATAATATTTAGTTTTTCTTATCCAGTACTATGAAATAATCATTGTTAATATTCAAACATTTTAAAGTTGATTTTAAACGGACAATTTTATGGCTGCTATTTTGTGTCATCAAAGTCCCTGCTATTAAGTCCTACCGTATTTAATAACATACAGTACTGTAACAATGGTATAAGGTGGTGTACAGGTTTGTTTATATAAGCTGTGACAGGAGTATAATGTAGTAAACAGATCTATATGCATAAACAGTTACATGTGGTATAAAGATTTTTATATATAAATAGACACATCTGACAATACTCTGACAGAGGCATGGTGTGGTATACACATCTGTACACATAAACAGTTATCAAGAGATATAATGTAGCATAGAGATATGTATATGTAAACATTATTGTGATACAAATAAAATTGAGTGTATTAATCTCTATTGTGTGATAGAGATATAATACGATATACATATCTGTACACGTAAACAATACTGTGACCGAAATATTATACGCTATAGAGAGTTTTATATGAAAACAGTACTGTGACATAGATAGTGTGTCACAGGAGAACTCGGTGAAGCTCGCCAGCTAACCAGTACCAGGAAGAAGAAATATCACCCGACCTAGAACTAGGCTTGCCGCCTGAGGCCTTACAGAGCCCGTGCACTGCTCAACAAACTTGTCGAACAAGGCTGTGGCAGTAGCAGGTGGAAAAAGAGGTACACTGATGTATGAACGTACACTTAATGGATTTGTTTTGTTTGCAATGTACTAATACGTGATAACAGGAAAATAACCATTAAATATGGTGAATTTTAATAAGTATGTCTGCCATACCCTCAGTACTCCCTTTGTTAAGATGGATAACAGAAACACAAGATATACGTTGTAATTAACATTCTATTATGTTGCTACATCATGTAAATGAACTGGATAGAAGTTTGTAAGAATGGCTATCAACTAATGAAACACTGTAATGTTATTTTATAGTAGGTTTCAGTTTTGATTGTATAGGTGTGAATACAATTCTGGATTGAATGTGACATAAGTAACGAATCCCACGAATATACATATAAAAACATAAATAGCGGATGTACTTCCAAGCGTCCTCTAAAGTGCTCCGTTTCATGACTAAATGAAACCAAATTAAGAGTAAATATATTTTTTGTTTCTCGCTTTTGAAGTTCATACTTCATACCGTGTTGCAGCCTATATAATGCATAACTTTTCTCGTGATTAATGGTATGCGTACGTTTTACTGGTATCATTACAGTACAAGTTATAATGTTAAACGTCCCTTATGTGACGTCATTTTAGTATTTACTGCTGACTGACAGACAATACACTAATATATCGAAGTGCGAGTGATTAGAATAGCAGTTGTAATGTGTATTACGTAATTCCGTCTTTGAAGATTGCTTATGATTTAGAGCCTCATGTATGTAGAGTCGTTCATTTACGAGATATACGTGTGTTTGCAAGAGTGCTGTTTCATCCAGTATCTGCCAGAATTAAATGTTGTTGGTTCTTATACAACAAAACATTTCGTGTTAATGTAATTATGGTTCTAGAACTTACTCGAAAAGGTCTAATAAAAAAATAACCTCCCGATAAGCTATAAGCTTGAGTGCTTATAAAGCTAAACATCAGTATTCGATCCCTCTTACGTGCATAACACGTTACTTTTTGCGTGGCTTTGCCCTTACAACAAGAAAACAAAAACCTTGAAGTCTACATTACATTGTACATACATCAAAATGTTTTAAATATCACATATACGTGTAATTCGAAAACACTCGTACATTAAAAGATACAAGGATAACAGCTATTTTATTTTTATTCTAAGTCTAGTTGTTGTGTTTACGTATAGCAGTTGAAAATTTCTCTTACATAATATGGTAGATTTTTAAAACGAGGAAACGGAGTGTACATTTTTTTATATTTTTAAGTTTTAATCTTACTCGTTTAGTCGCCAAAGAATGTTGAAAAAAAAAAAAAGAAGTCTTTCTACGGTTCCCTTGAACTTGAAACCCACTAGCCCTATCTCACATAGGGTCTCAGGTATTTAGGTCGAAAAAAATTCCTCTTTCTCCTTACGACCCTCTCAACTCACCCTCCGGGTTTGAAAATGCAGCCAACTCATGATGCGGTAAAATAATGTTAAACAGAAACCTCGGCGGAATTGTTACAAGAGCAGCAGCCAATAGTTTGTTTACATATTTCATGTCAAAAGGAATACCTGTTCTTTGTAACCATGGGTGTATAAAATAAAAGCTATGTCTCCTACCACGTATTTCGTGTGTTAAAATGATACTTTCTTTACAGGAAAATCGTCTTCAACACATTGATCTGAATGGAAACGAGTTGCTTGTGTGTAAGAAGGTAAAATATAGTTTATAAAGTTTGATTTAACGCATATATTTTTCAAGGCAAGTTTTAAGTTCTGTGAATTTTTTTAATTGCTTAAAAATATTTTAGTGAGCGACTTCTTTCTTTTAAACGCAGAACTAGAATTACGTAATCTAATTTTTAAATACCTTTGCTATTGTTTTATTTATATAACAGTAGATACTATCAGGCAGCTGTAGAATAGAAGTTTATGTATCCCAGAAATTTCCCATCACTTTTTTACAAATTTCATTAATCGCCAAATATTTAACACAGTTCCAGTGTAAACTTAGGCCTAGTAACGAATCCAGTCTATTTATGTAGCACCACCAGCTGTTCCACAGGTTTAACATAAAAGCAATTATAGCTCTCCTTAAGCCGCGCTTAACTAGAATGATTGAAACGACTGAGAGCTAACGAACAAACACCAGACTACGATGTCACGAACAGCTTCCAGAATGCAGTTTTGTTTTAATCTCCAGACCAAATAATTAAAACTAAAAAGTCGCAAAGATTCTAAATAGTTCAAATCTTAGTTGATTAATTCTCGTAGAGTGTACGAAGGAAACAGCTTTAGCCCAAACTTTATAAAATGTTAATGAATATCCATATAAAGCGTACTAAATTTTTTGTAAGCCTTTATTATTATTATAACTACTTTCAATTTGGTATCACAAGGCTTACCTTATGTATGTTGCACTGTTTCTTTTACTAAATTCAGAACGACTTTTGTTTCAATTTTGTTATTAGTTCGAAACGTAAAGTCGTTAGACATTAGGTTTTATTTATTTGTGTACAAATATTATGTATGACGGATCATTTTGGCTTATAACTGCCTTTCTAATTTTTTTCTTACAGCGTTAGAAAGACGTAACTTATCTATTAAGCTGTTACAGAAGTCACGGGGTCTTAATTGTAGTCGCTTGCCATTAGCGGTGTGTACGTGGAAAATCATAATGATGATACGATATATATTGTTGTGCGTGAATATAATTTTATGTATCTAATAATTTGACAGGATGAACTTGTTTATCGAGCATTTTGCAGTAACAAACACTTAAAAATGCGAATAAAATGAAAATTGTAAGAGCATTCACTCCCACACAGAAGTTGCTATCAACTAAAACGTCTGATAACACGAGTTTTGTGTGCTTAAAACTCGACTGTCAAAATTCCAACACACACCTCAGAGGGATCCGGTTGTTTGTAGTGTGATATTGTATGTACATCAGTGCCAGCGTAATTCACTTGAAAGTTACGTCACGATCGAAGGTTAACCATCAGCTAATCTTGGAGAGACTGCGATTTCGTGAACTCGTTCGACAAAGATACTGTTATCATTTAGTTAAACGGGAAAGATAGCTGTCACATTGTGCTTATTGTTGTGCACATTTCAAACTTTTAACAAAATCGAAGAGATTGAGACCGATTGAGTTGTAAAGTATGTTTTAGCAGCCACGTGGGAAGAGTCAACCTAACACGGCGAAACTAAACATAAGGAACAGAAACCGAAAAAGCTCATCTTAAACTGAGTTCATTTCCGTTGTACATACAGCCTTGTTATCGATTGGTGGGGGTCTTTTGTTACGTACGAACAATGGAAGACAGTTGATGGTCGTATATGGTATCACGCATTATACGTACTTGTCATAAAATAAGTCAACCTTTAACACTGTTCTTTTATTATTCGTCTAATTAGATGCGTTTATATATGTATGTGTGTGTGTGTATGCCATGTTTATCTCTCAGAAGTCACCCATACAGTTTCTCTTATTTCACGGACTAATAGTGCAAAGGAAAACTTTATCGAAGTAAGTGCCATGAACTACGATAGTGATTCATAATAGAGATCGTACAGGAAGTTGCTCAAAACTAAAAGAACATGCGGACTTCCCCATTGGGACAGCGGTACGTCTACGGATTTACAAAGCTAAAATTAAGAATTCGACTCCCTTTAGTGGACAGCAGATAGCCCGATGTGGCTATGCTGTAAGAAAAACATGCAAACATTCGGGCAAAAGCCACCTTAAAAGCAGACATTTTCTTGAAACAACACTAAAACTTTACTTTTCAGCAGTTAAGACCACCTAAACATTTATAAAAAGTGAAATAAGTAATTTTGCGGTTGTATACATATTCAAAATTTACCTATTTGTTCATAAACCTAAAATAAAATCGACTGGATATTTTGCACCAAAACCTAGAAAGTTATATTTTATGAAGTGTTGCGATTGCTTACGACCTTTTAAACGTTACGTGATCATAAATACATAATAGATGTGATGTTCTGAATGGCTGCTTTTGTACTTGATGCGTGTTAAACGCGTGTTTACACGAAACCTCAGGCACAAACCACCTCGCTCAGTAAATAATTACCTTGAAAAACACGAAACTTTATTCAAAGCGCTGTTTTAGACATACTTGTTTTATTTGAAAGACTTCTTTTCTACTGCTAAGAGTTTATATGCACTTAATCGTACTTTAGGCATACATTTTCCCATTGCTGTGCATTAAAAGGCAACATACAAGATAATTAAAACTTAGAATTTAAAATATGCAAATAGAGATCGCAAAAAGTAAGCAAATAAGACTGGAGATCCGCTGCTGACAGTTTTCTTAAGCTACAAATCCCTATTATGACTCCACTATAAAATTATTGCAGTTGGTAGCTACTGTATTGTGGGATCGTACAGGAATTTTGCAAAAAAAAAACTGACAAAATAGTTTGCGACTTATTTCGATTTCCTTAATTTTGCGTTCTGCAAAACTTTTAAGTCCTTCACTTTCCGTCATAAAAAACACAAAACACTGTTTTTTTTTTCCTAGTGTTCATGTTAATTGGAAACTACAACTAGTTCATTAAGTGCGCACTGCCACATTAAAGGCTCCCCGTTTTGCTGTTGCGTGTCTATTCGAGTTGCTATTGTTCATCGTTATTCGAGTTTGCTCTCACTACGTGAATTTCCACAACAATATTTCAGCAAATTTTTAACTGGACGATTACCATATCAGATTTTCCTACTCAGACGACGGTGGTATCCTTTATACTGTTTCATATACTTAGCTGAAATTGTGATTGGGTATTCAGTATTGATTACCACTACTTATAGCACTTATTACGTATTATAATTTATCCTGAATAAGTCTCCAATTTATCATGTAACGTACTTTACGTATTACTATTTCAAATAACCAGAAATTTCAATTTAGAAGTTAATTAAATGTTAATATGTATCAAATTTATGATATTTGTCAACAAGATTGATATACACAATTATCGTTTTTAATGCAAATATATTTTAATATATAAACAAACAAAAAATACAATTTACAATAATGGCTATTACTGATAGTTATTACAAATCATGTTTATATACAAGAGTTTTACAAACTCAAACAATATTTAGTCTTCTATCTAGTCTAGAACTGAATATTTTATCAACGATCCAGGTTCACGAGGAGCAAATTAATTCTGAGTTGATATTATCACATTTCACTTCAACTAGCTAGCTTGGTTGGCTCACACCTGTTACAAACTCACTTCTTACCGAGGAGGGTGTCTAATGTCATTGTAGAAATAGTGTTTGTTTGTTTTGAATTTCGCGAAATGCTACTCGAAAGCTATCTGCGCTAGCCGTCCCTAATTTAGCAGTGTAAAACTAGAGGGAAGGCAACTAGTCACCACCACCCCTCGCCAACTCTTGGGCTACTCTTTCAGCGACGATTAGTGGGATTGACCGCACATTGTAACGCCCCCATGGCTGAAAGGACGAGCGTGTTTGATGCGACCTGGATTCGAACCCGCGACCCTCGGATTACGAGTCGAACGCCTTAACCCACTTGGCCATGCTGGGCCTTATGGAAATAATAACGTCCGAACAAATTCACTGAAGTTCAAAGGTTTGCAATGTTCGAAATCTATATGCGTTCCTGGTCCAATTTTGTAGTTTTCCGATTAATAGGCGTTAATCACAATTATAGCTTCCGGATCTTACAGCAACTGTAGCAATTTTTTAACTGCAGCTGTCCAATAATATTATTCTTCTTTTACCGTCTCTCCGCTAGCTGCTTTTATACGATTCATGCGAGTTTCTCGAAGTTTCAACAATGTTCAAAAACAAGCTAGCATTTTCGTGAAACAAATATTGATTCTTGCTTTCAAGAATCTTCTACAAATTTAGAGAACAGACAGGGCTTGCGCAATAGACAGCCAACAACATACGTCATGTGCAAAAAACAATAACTACACTGAAATAAACATAGACACTAAACGTATGAAAGCAAACCCATTACACGTTATTTCATATAGATGTTGCTATTTTTAAATTGTTGGTTTTAAGTTAGCGGCTGTAAATGTTGACGATAATTAACGACTTATGCTAAGTATGTCGTATTGTCTATTTTACATGTATTTTATGTGTTCTAGCAAATAGTATTTATCAATTTTAGTGAAGTCAAAGTATGGATATTTAGCTTGATAAAATAAGGTAAACACTGCTTCCAGCCATGTTTGTTTAAGGCTTGTAACTATAATCTTATAGTTCTATAAGTTCTATTATAGTAACTATAATCTTTATTCAACTTGTTTCTTAATGTTTTTTACGATCCTTATTCCCCCTTTAAAATTAACAATTTTTACTAATCTTGCATATTTAAGGAGTTAAGCTAGCTTGAATACCAGCGGAGGGACAGACATTTCAAACAATTTTTTACCACTAATTCCCGCCAGACGCTGCTGTTAAATGCTAAAGTTATGTAGCCCGGAGTCAGTGTAACTGTTGGTAATTTTTCGGATCAAGGAAAGAACTTCTAGAACAGGTTCCAACCATGTAAAAGTACGTTAGAAGCTATGAACTTTTGAATATCTCGTATGCGAGTAGTTGTGTATTCTGTAAATAATAAGTTTTGCATAACAAAAAGTTAAAAAGAGGTTAATTCCCATATAATTCTGTATTCTACAGGTTACTTCCCATATTAAGCGGTTGTAGCTAAATATGTGTAATAACAAACAAAAAAGTATAGTAGTCTTTGTGCTTTAGTAATCTTTATTTCTGGCTTTTAACACCACCTAGTGTTGATAATGGTTTTAAATTTTGTAGAACGAAAAATAAAATATGCATTTGTTGAGAATTAACTCCTCAATTAAACGCCAAGTGGTTAAGGCACTCGACTCGTAATCTGAGAGTCGGGGGTTCGAATCCACGTCACAACAAACATGCTCGCCCTTTCAGCCGTGGGGACGTTAAAATATGACGGTCAATCCCACTATTCTTTGGTAAAAGATTAGCCCAAGAGTTGGCGTTGGGTAGTGATGACTAGCTGCCTTCCCTCTAGTCTTACACTGCTAAATTAGGGACGGCTAGCACAGATAGTCCTCGTGTAGCTTTGCGCGAAATTCAAAACAAATAAACAAACAAAGCTTTCAAAGCCACCTATTGTTAATAATGGCTTTAAATGTAGGAACGAATGAAAATAAGTTATTTCTGTGAAGTAATTTCTAAATTATTATTATTTTTTATTAATAATGTATCTATATGAAAAATTATACAGTACTTTAAAGGCATTATCTGACTTGTACACAAGGTTGAATAGGTTATATTAAAACGATTTTAAGGCATCATTACGTCATTACAATCCATGTCACCATGGCCAGTCTTGCTCATTCTTTATCAGATAATTGTGCATCTTGTTTGCAGCGTATTTTAAATTATAAATGGCTCCGTTCCCAAAGCTGTCATATTCAAAGCCAACATTCTTCTCTGGTTACTTCTCATCTAGTTCTTATGCGCGAGGACGACGATTCTCAGCACTCGTTTCAACTTTTCAATCACACTAAATCCATAGGCAATGTGCATGTAGAGATGACCGACTTGTCTTTGTGTAGAATAGCATGAATACTGGTTTAATGTTCCAGCTCCCTATGTGCTATAGTTGAACGGTAAGTATGATGAAAAGCCTCATCTTCATGAATCCATACTCTTTTGACCTCTTTTTCTTTAAACGATGATTGTACTTGATTATGATGCGTAATGTTTCCTGGGACACATAGACAGCTTTTGCCACTGATCTTTATGTTTGTGGATTCTCGTATAATACAAGACGATACACGTCGCTTACCATGGATAGGGTACGACTTATTGCAAGTTCTTTTTGCATAGTTCTGGGACCACATGATGATCCATTCCTTAGTGTTTCAATGCCCATCTTGGAAATTCTAAACATTCGATTTAAATATGTCTTTATTATCTGGGTATATGTATATTTCTTGTCGAAGGATGTTGCGTCTGTTTCCCAAAAACGATCAGTTCTCGTTGGCACAACAATACCAATGTGACGATATACAATGTTTAAGTAACTTTGATACATCCATCACACTGCAACTTTGTTTCGTCTGTGGTTGTCACGTTTGTTGTCGTTGTGCGTATTGAAAATCGTTTTAACATAATATGCTCAACCCTGCATTTATATTCATCGTTTATTACTGTACATCATTGTCAATGGTTTTAACGCATCAGGGCGTAGTGGTGTTATTTTTTTGAAGACGTGAGACGTGCAAAATGTTTATATAGAAGTTTGAAATTAAACAAATTTGGGAAGTGTTATCAAGACAGGACTTTTCAACTTCCGACCATTACTAAATAAACTTGTCTGTGCTGGTGTTGATAAAATACAAGTAAAAATATTTAAAAGTAGCTGATAGCCTAAATCTGAACGGTTATCTTTTCATTTATCTTCAGTCTTCCATATCGGAGTTTGCTGGAAAACGTTTACAGCTGTTTTATATTTTGAATTGTATGAGATTAACAACAATAGCGATTCTGTAATTATCCGTTCTCGCAAAAGTTTCGATGTTCCGTTTGGAATTTCAGTCCAATGAGAAATGAAGTGAACATTTAAAGATAACTCGGCATATAGATCACTTAGGAACATTTTGTCGTATACCACGGTTTAATTAGGTAATTTCTTGTGGATCTCATTAAAATTACTGAATTTATCTTTGTACGTGTGCTTAAAAAGGAAAATGGTCACATAACTATTGTCAAGAGATTATTGTTAGATGGTAGCTCACTGGATAATATTGTCTGCTGTGAACTGAAAACACGCGCATTTCGTTTCATTAAACTAAGCGAGTACGAATTTTCCAGAAAGTGACAATTTATGTTGGAACTCAGCTAACAAGAGAAATCGTTTTTTAACTCGATATTCTGGAGTAAGTTTATCACAGTTAAAATAATTTAACAGGTGAACAGTTTTTGAATTTGCGCAAAGCTACACGAGGGCTGTCTATGCTAACCGTCCCTTGGGCTACTCTTTTACCAACACATAATGGGATTGACCGTAACATTTAACGCCCCCACGGCTGAAACGAGGAGCATGTTTGGTGCAACGGGGATTCGAACCCGTGACCCTCAGATTTCGAGTCGAACGCCCTATCCACCTTTAAGGTTTGTTTTGAATTACACGCAAATCTACACGAGGACTATCTGCGCTAGCCGTCCCTAATTTAGCAGTGTAATGCTAGAGGAAAGGTATCTAGTCATCACCACCCACCGTCAACTCTTGGGCTACTCTTTTAGCAACGAATAGTTGGATTGACCGTAACATTATAACGCCCCACAGCTGAAAGGGCGAGCATGTTTGGTGTGACAGAGATTAGAACCCGGGACCCTCGGATTACGGGTCGAGTGCTTTAACCACCTGGCCATGCCAGGCCCTCACCTTTAAGGTTTGCGAAAAATGATAAACTTGAAATGTATGGTAAATGATGCAAAAAAGCTTCTGTTCTGAAACAAATAACAGAGAACAGAATGAATAAACTGTGAAATTTGTTTCAAATTTTGTTATGGATTATAAATTATCCGTTTTGGTTGAAATAAACTCGGATTAAGGTTTTGCTTAATTGTTAGCATACACAATTTTTACCCACGCGAGCTCAAACATCCACCGAATAAAATAAAAAGTTGAACGCTTGTTATATTGTTATTTCTGTATGTTTTGCTGCTCAGATGATCGTATTTAATGAATCAAAATCTGATGTTGTTATGGTATGAAAACTATTTCTAAACTAGTCAAATACAGTTACAATTAACTGTAATAATAATGTAATATGATAAGTGCAATTAAAATATATATTGAATAGTTTTTGAGTGTTAAAAAGATCAGAAAACGACAATAGGCTAAACACAGAAATCATTTTTTTTTTAGTGGCCTGGCATTGCCTAGCGCGTTAAGGCGTGCGCTTCGTAATCTGAGGGTCGCGAGTTCGCGCCCGAGTCGCGCCAAAACATGCTCGCCCGCCCAGCCGTGGGGCGTTATAATGTGACGGTCAATCCCACTATTCGTTAGTAAAATAGTAGCCCAAGAGTTGGCGGTGGGTGGTGATGACTAGCTGCCTTCCCTCTAGTCTTACACTGCTAAATTAGGGACGGCTAGCACAAATAGCCCTCGAGTAACTTTGTGCGAAATTCCAAAACAAACAAACAATTTTTTTAGTGTGTGATTTTTTTACGTATTATGCTATGCAAAAGTGAAATTAGGGGTAAGCGAAGTACGAATGACGTCACCATTGGAAAGGGGTGGATGTAGATGATACCGTGCATTGGAAAGAAAAAAGAATTCTGGAAATGGTTATTTCACCCTTTAGAACTCCATCTTAGCCAGTGGTTTTTATGTCTTGAAGTTTTGTGTGTGAATTATAAACGCTTAGGGTATCGGTTCTGTCACCCTGTTGAGTTTTTAATACTTGACTCAACGTCCAGATTTTGAAAGTTTCGCTTTATTTGGTGTCTCTTACTAAATATGTTTTTTTTATTTTTTATCACACCAAGTGGCTTAAAATGTCTCTTGTACTGGAGGTGTTTGGTGGGTTTCACGTGCTGTGGAACAGGGTTAACCATGCAGTCACCGGGTCGTCCTGCATGACCATCATATTCGTTCAGAACTGTGTGTACTTGATATTTTGGTGAATAGTTTAAGCACGTCACTTGTTTGTTTTAATTACTTTAAACACACAACACTACTTCTACGTCTTATAAACTTTGCGCATTTAAACACAAAATGGCACAACGTTTATTCCCGAAGCACGAGCTACGCCCTCTCCCCAGAAACAAAATATTAATAGCGCCGAACATGACGAAGTTGCTTGTTACAAATAATTAAGTTTAGTGGATAATTTACAGGAGCTGTTAGAGCACTATAGCTTTATATGTATATATGATTCAAGTTTTGATGAAACCAAAATATTTACATATAATAGTTTGTTTTTGAGTTTCGCGCAAAGCTACACGAGGGCTACCTGCGCTATATATAATAGTAATTTCGACATTTTGAACACAACTTTGTCCTTTAACCGTTGTTTTACACGACTTTTAGTAGTATCAAATTTACAAGATTAAAAATAAATCAGAATCGAAGGAAGTAAAAATTAATTTCAGTGCTGTGAAATAAACTTTAACTTTGTAGGTTTTTTGCTTCCCTGAAATGTGAATATTTTTATTCGTACATGTCGTGTGTGACATAGAACAAGACAGATCCTATCGGAGGCTTTCCACATAAATCAGTAGTTAAAAACGTAACGAAAAGACCTGGAACTATTCTGAGAAATCACGTGCGTGTTTAGTATGAAACGTAACTAACAAGGTAGTAAGAAAACCTGAAGTAGATTCAATATGGTGCAGGAATTGGGTTTGTAGCTTATGTTGCTTTAATTGACACATAAACGTATCTTATTATTGAAGTAACTCGAATAAACTACTGACCCATATTAATGGCACAACGTGGATTAGCTCGCACGTTCGGATACACAATATTTGTTCCTCCATGGTTTTACTATTGGTGTTCTTTAAATGTATTCTTTATTGTCGATTTCACAATTTATTTTCATTATCATCCACCAGGATACTTTTAAAAAATCGATGTGTCAATGGTGGAAATAAAACAACCCTTCTTCACAACAGAAGTGGCTACCACTTTCAAATTTATCGAAAACGAAAAAAATCATTCAGTTAGTTAGTGACAGTTCTCTATGTGCTCGTGCGGTGTTCCATCTGGATACGGTTGATTTTCTCGCTTTCCTCTCCCGAAAAATGAAAAAGTAACAAAATTGTATTTGCGGTTATCCGTTATTGAACCTTAAGATAAAAGCTTGGGCTAAACGTAACCTTTCCTTAGGGTTCGAATCCCCATCGCACCAAACATGCTCGCCATTTCAGCCGTGGGGGCGTTATAATGTGACGATCAATCCCACTATTTGCTGGTAAAAGGCTAACCCAATTATTAGCGGTGGGTGGTGATGACTAGCTGCCTTCCCTCTAGTCTTACACTGCTAAATTAGGGACGGCTAGCGCAGATAGCCCTCGTCTAGCTTTGCACGAAATTCAAAAACAAACTTTTCTCTAACCTACGCTTAACGCATCCTATTTAACCTTAGACATCCGTCTGTAGCGTTTAGTGTGTAATCGACCACCAAAGTCGAACCAGACGGCTTTTTATACCACTGAGGTCATCAACGCCAGATTTGTAAAATAATAACAAGTATCGCAAAGAGTTGAGTTTATTCACTGTGTGATAATGAAAGATTCACGTTTCAGCTATGAGGAAAGTGTACCAAAGACTGTGTGTGTAAGTCGTTAACCACTCACTTCTTTGTTTGCTTGTATGCGACTGGTGGTTGAAGACAAATATTTAAAATTATCACACACTAGAATATCAGTTTACGCCAAAATATACTGGAGAGAATCATAGTTCAACAAGGGGTCCGTTTAATGCGACTAGGAATTACAAAGAGCAGCTCCAAAGATAGCCTTAACTTGTGTGTGGGGAGGAGATACCTACCACTGTATCAACTATGTGGTGCAGTTAACTTTGTTATATCTCTCGCATGATATTCAAGCTAACAACAATGTACAATGACATACAAGTTGACAACAATGCACAATGATATACAAGTTAATAACAATGTACAGTGATAAACATTTAACAACAGTGTACAATGACATACAAATTAACATCAGTGTACAATGGTATGCAAGTTAACAACATTGTACACTGATAAACAGTTAATAACAATGTACAATGGCATACAAGTTAACAACAGTGTACAATGATATACAAGTTAACAGTAGTGTACACTGATAAACAGTTAACAACAATTTACAATGGCATACAAGTTAACAACAGTGTACAATGATATACAAGTTAACAGTAGTGTACACTGATAAACAGTTAACAACAATGTACAATGACATACAAGTTGACAACAATGCACAATGATATACAAGTTAATAACAATGTACAGTGATAAACATTTAACAACAGTGTACAATGACATACAAGTTAACATCAGTGTACAATGGTATGCAAGTTAACAACATTGAACACTGATAAACAGTTAATAACAATGTACAATTATATACGATTGAACAACAATGTGCAAAGATATACAAGTTAATAATAGTGTACACTGATAAACAGTTAACAACAATGTACAATGGCATACAAGTTAACAACAGTGTACAATGATATACAAGTTAACAGTAGTGTACACTGATAAACAGTTAACAACAATTTACAATGGCATACAAGTTAACAACAGTGTACAATGATATACAAGTTAACAGTAGTGTACAGTGATAAACAGTTAACAACAATGTACAATGACATACAAGTTAATAACAATGTACAGTGATATACAAGTTAATAACAATGTACAGTGATAAACAGTTAACAACAATGTAAAATGACATACAAGTTAATAACAATGTACAGTGATATACAAGTTAATAACAATGTACAGTGATAAACAGTTAACAACAATGTAAAATGACATACAAGTTAATAACAATGTACAGTGATAAACAGTTAACAACAATGTGCAATGACATACAAGTGAATAACAATGTACAGTGATAAACAGTTAACAACAATGTACAATGACATACAAGTTGACAACAATGCACAATGATATACAAGTTAATAACAATGTATAGTGATAAACATTTAACAACAGTGTACAATGACATACAAGTTAACATCAGTGTACAATGGTATGCAAGTTAACAACATTGTACACTGATAAACAGTTAATAACAATGTACAATTATATACGATTGAACAACAATGTGCAAAGATATACAAGTTGACAATAGTGTACACTGATAAACAGTTAACAACAATGTACAATGGCATACAAGTTAACAACAGTGTACAATGATATACAAGTTAACAACATTGAACACTGATAAACAGTTAATAACAATGTACAATTATATACGATTGAACAACAATGTGCAAAGATATACAAGTTAATAATAGTGTACACTGATAAACAGTTAACAACAATGTACAATGGCATACAAGTTAACAACAGTGTACAATGATATACAAGTTAACAGTAGTGTACACTGATAAACAGTTAACAACAACGTACAATGACATACAAGTTGACAACAATGCACAATGATATACAAGTTAATAACAATGTACAGTGATAAACATTTAACAACAGTGTACAATGACATACAAGTTAACATCAGTGTACAATGGTATGCAAGTTAACAACATTGAACACTGATAAACAGTTAATAACAATGTACAATTATATACGATTGAACAACAATGTGCAAAGATATACAAGTTAATAATAGTGTACACTGATAAACAGTTAACAACAATGTACAATGGCATACAAGTTAACAACAGTGTACAATGATATACAAGTTAACAGTAGTGTACACTGATAAACAGTTAACAACAATTTACAATGGCATACAAGTTAACAACAGTGTACAATGATATACAAGTTAACAGTAGTGTACACTGATAAACAGTTAACAACAATGTACAATGACATACAAGTTAATAACAATGTACAGTGATATACAAGTTAATAACAATGTACAGTGATAAACAGTTAACAACAATGTGCAATGACATACAAGTTAATAACAATGTACAGTGATAAACAGTTAACAACAATGTACAATGACATACAAGTGAATAACAATGTACAGTGATAAACAGTTAACAGCAATGTACAATGACATACAAGTTGACATCAGTGTACAATGGTATACAAGTTAACGACATTGTACACTGATAAACAGTTAACAACAATGTACAATGACATACAAGTTGACAACAATGCACAATGATATACAAGTTAATAACAATGTACAGTGATAAACATTTAACAACAGTGTACAATGACATACAAGTTAACATCAGTGTACAATGGTATGCAAGTTAACAACATTGTACACTGATAAACAGTTAATAACAATGTACAATTATATACGATTGAACAACAATGTGCAAAGATATACAAGTTAACAATAGTGTACACTGATAAACAGTTAACAACAATGTACAATGGCATACAAGTTAACAACAGTGTACAATGATATACAAGTTAATAACAATGTACACTGATAAACAGTTAACAACAATTTACAATGGCATACAAGTTAACAACAATGTACAATGACATAAAAATTAACAACAATGTGCAATGATATACAAGTTAAGAACAATGTACAGTGTATTTTGAAATCCATTTGCAGCTGTTTAAAGAGCAAAAAAACACTTTATAGTTTAGAGGGCTTTTACTTTCGAAACATAAAATAATATAATTGAAGATTATCCCTTTATCAAGATTTATGACCAAATAGCCAATCACAAACGTTCTTTCTGACGTATATCTTATCGTGTTTTCTCTGTAGCTTCAGCTAAAAGCTATCGACGTCTTGATATTTATCTTTGTTTGTTTGTAGATAAGCACAAAGCTATACAGTAGGCTATCTGTGCTTTGCCCATCATGAGTATCGAAACTCGGTTTCTATCGTTGTAAGCTTGCAGACATATCACTGTGCTCTGGAGGAGAGGGGATACTTGTCTAGCTGTTTAGTTTTTATTTCCTATAGAAACGCTTAAAATAAATGCTTAAGATGATAAGAAGTTCTCCATACACTTTGTGTAATTTGACTACTGGGAAGCTCCTAGAGGGCGCTATATTACCAGACTTCCTTTCACGATACCTGCTCGATGCTGACCAATGAATATATAACTGTTTAAGAAACTCGCTTCTAGAGGAAGAATCTTATTTGTTTGAAGTTAAACACAAAACACACAATGAGCTATTTGAACTGTGCTCACCACTTGTATTGAAATCTAGTTTCTAGCATTATAAGCTTGTAGATTTACCGCTGTGGCACCAGGGGGTGACAGGAAGGTGTTTTTAAAATAGCACCAGGGAGATATTATTAGATCATATGGGCTTCTCTCCTATTATATTGTTATTGTACCTCAAGGGATACGTTATCACCCGGAGATGGAGACGTTGTTATAGCTCAAGGGAACTATTATAGCACTATAAAAGAAGTGTCGTTGTGACGTAGAACTATTTTAAATATGTAAATTGTTATCTTGTTTACTAACTGAACTCAACACTCACTCGTACCTAGAGCCATAGAACTACTCGATGGCTACCTGCTCTAGTCGTCCATTATTTTGAACTGATAGACTGGAATGGAAGCAACCATTCAACACCACTCTTTGACTATTCTAACCTAAAAGTGGGATTGGGCTGTCACTCTTATAACGCATCCACGTTATTTAGTGGTAAAGAGGGTGCGAACCACTAAACCCGGTACTATTGTGTCCATGTAAGTACCGAACCATGGTTGACGCTGTTAAATAATACTGGAACACTTTGGCTTTGCCAGAAGGAGCGAATTGTTGGTAAGCCATTGGTCTTTACCCCCTTGTGTTGATAAATGTAGTGTGTGCTTTGTAGCACAGCTACAGTAACGGGATGTATTTGTGAAGGATAGTAAGTGTCTATTTCATGGTTGAATAGTCTGGTGTAATACTCGATGCATGCACTGTGAACGTGCGGCTGGCTGGCTCACCAAGAAGCTGTTCGTTTTCCAAGTTATGCTCTTCATTGAACTACGTTGGAACACGTGTTTAACATCAGCCGAAAGTACTCTACATCATGTAAAATTTCAAATAGAACGATATTTTTGCCCTGAATATTTGTAGAGAACATATTTGGGTACTTCAAAGGATGAAGTACCTCAGCGATGATTACAGTCCCTTCTAGAAGTATCAGAGGGGGCTGCTACAGAAATGTGTAAACATTATTTGTTACAAGTTGGCGGAAGGGGAGAGGAAGAGTCGGTTATTAAACCTTCACGGTGGGGACGTCGTATATTACTGACACTTTAACTAAAGGCTGGTGGCGCCACGCAAACGTTTAACTCTTAACAGGCTGATTCTGATTAATCGGTTTGAGCAAAACTCATGCTCACGTTTTTTTAACTGCCTTACAATTCTAAGACTTCAGTATTATTCATCAAAAGTTCGAAAGTAGCTGGCATTAAAACACATATAGTGTAGCCTTGTCAAAATACGATGTTTTTTGTTCTTTGAAAGGGATTTTGTGTTTTTGCGCTCGGTATTTTCGAAGTTTCGTAGCAGTTGAGTCAGCGGTAAGTTTATTGATTTGCAACGATTAAATTCGGAGTTCGACTCCCCGCAGTGGACTGAGAGCAGATAATCTAATGTACTGCTTTAAAACAACATCTTAGAGGCTAAGTGCAATCCACATTGTGCATCGGTCAATGTGAACGTTCATAACTTTGGCATCGTGACATTATTCTGTTAGTGGTTTGAGCTGATACTGTTATCTAGCTGTATATTAATTAAAACAACAAATTTCCATATATTATTATCTAATAATTTTTATTAATCTTTTATAACCAGTTTTTACATCAGTCTTGTTTAAATGCATTATTTCTTACGCTTCACACTGTTTACAGGATAACGACCATATTACTGTTTGTTTGTTTGTGTTGTTGCTAAACGCAAAGGTATATAATAGGCTATCTGTTCTCTGCCACCACGGGTATCGAAACCCAATGTGTAGCGTCGTATGTCAGCAAACTAACCGCTGATCCACTGAAGAGCTCTTGATTTTGATAGCTGGTTTGATATATTTTAACCAGCAGTTCCAGATAAACGGGCTTTGTTAAAATTAAAAAAAACTATGTCTACGCAGAAGCTGTCATATAAAACTGTCGCAGGCAAGCGCTCCTAGTAACTTAGAGAACTTGAATTTATTCAAATAGTCCCAGTTACAATAATATATATTTAGTGATTTAACTTATATCAGTTACAGGTAATGAGAAGTAGAGATTTACAAACCTAGAAACGGGAACAGACAGCACGAACTGCGTAGTGTCACCTCTTACTCATTTGTTTGTTTTGGACGTTTGCCCAAATCTGCAAAGTCTATTTTCTTTAGGAGTGCTTAAAGGGAAGGCAGCTAGTCAGTAGCAATCATCGCCAACTCTTAGGATACTCTAAGCGGATAGTGGGAATTGACTGTCGCTCCGATAACGCACCCACATCCTCGAAATGCAAACACGATTTATTTATTGCGGTAACGACAGGTGAACTTCACCACTAAGAATAAACAGTGTGACATACCATCCATCTCTGGTGAACTTATTTATTAAAAGGAATGATGAATATCGGCTGGGCGTGGTTAGCATGCTCGGGCTATAAATTCAAGGGTTCATGATTCGTGGCCTTTAGCTGTCAAAGTACAGTCTATGGATTAAGTATAAGAGTGATATACAATTCTCGGTTTTCGTCATTCTAGAACAGCTAGCCCAAAAAATTGATGGTGGATGTTATTAAATGGCTGCTTTCTCTTGGACTATCGGGTCAAAATTAGGGACGCTATGTGCAGATAGCCCTTTATGTCGTGACGAATTTTAAACAGACTGATAACAAAGGTGAAATTATACATCCGGAATCAATAGAGAAGTGTTTAAAATTAACTATGATAACACTACAACTTGCTCTGTTCCCTTTTTTTTTCGGACAATTATTCTTAGTTGTTTTTGTTGTTTTTTTACCCTAAACGAACTTACACTTAGTTAAGAAAGTTATGACAATCTTGAAGTCAATAGCTAACTTTTATGTGTTATGTAAGTAAGGTGTACTTTATTATTACTTTCATTAAAAGTATTGGTAATAATTTCTAATATATCTACTTTATTTTCACTATTATACTTTAATCATTGAGATTGTTTTGATTGTTAGCTTAATATATGGAATAGGGGATAACATATAAATCATCTAAGATGCCTATACCTGGTGAGATATTATTAAGTTTATGGCCAAAAATACCTTTGACAGTGAGGGTACCAAACTAGTGAAACTGTGTTTCCGTTGTCTGTTTGGAAGAAAGCTACACAATGGAGTATATTTAGCGTTGCAAGTCCACAAACCTACCAGTTGTCTGAAATAATACATTCTAATGCGTGTAACTGAAAGCGTAAGTAAAGTATGTTTAATTAGCCATCCTAGTTACCAAGTTAATTTTTTCTGTAAGTAGTTGGCTTGTTACTTATCAGAAGTTAATAAGTCAAGTTGAAATACAGTATTTCAAATAAGCTATAATATTTCAGTACCAAGACACTAGTACATAGCAGAATTAAAGAAAGAATAATTTGTCAAACGTATTTCAGTAAGTTTATGGACGTACTTGAATAAAACATAGACACTGCGACATTTAGACATTCCACGTCTTATCCCGAGACTAATATTTAGACATTCCACGTCTTATCCCGAGAAAAACATTTTCCAGAAATCCCAGCGTAGATGGTGGCATGCGACACTGCCTCAGAAATGAAACAAAAACAAACAAAAAACGACACGTGACTCGAATTATAATCTAACACATGACATTTGCTGGTGCCAGCTAGTGGCACAGCGGCATGTGTGTGGCCTTATATAGCTAAAACCGGGTTTCGATACCAGTATTGGATACAGCACGGATAGCCCATTAAGTAGCATTGTGGTGAACTGCAAATAATTGTTAGCATATTATTTTTTTGTTGATAAATCTTTGTTAATGTTATCATTAATCTATGAACATTGTAAATTCATATATAGTGAGTGAAATTATACCGAGTACGTGCAACCCACAGAAGGTACACAAAAACGTGGTGACCCAGCATGCCCAGGTGATCAGGACGCTCGACTTATATTCTGAGAGTCGCAGGTTCGAATCCCCGTCCCACCAAACATACTCACCCTTTCAGCCCTGGGGGTGTTATAATGTGACAGTTAGTCCCATTATTCGTTAGTAAAAGAGTAGTCCTAGAGTTGGCAGTGGGTGGTGATGACAAGCTGCCTTTCCTCTAGTCTTGCACTGTTAAATTATGGATGGCTAGCGCAGACAGCCCTCGTGTACCTTTCGCAAAATTCAACTAAACCAGAAAGTGGCTTTCATAACCAGAAATCAAGAATCATGTTTACGAAGATTATATATGCATTTAAATGAAATTTGTTAAATGTTCTGCGCAACCTACAACTTATTTCATATTCTTAACACTTGACCCTCTGCTTTTAAAACTCCAATCCTAGTAGATTAATTCTTGGGTTTCTCTGTCATGAAAAGTTTACACGTGAAACTGTACACACTCGTATCTTGTGACACGCGATTATTGTTTTTTTAAATTTCGGCTCTTAAACATTTTGAATATTAACGTGCGACACAGTTCTAATGTTCACATGACGAAGAAAATAACCTCCTTATACGTGACACTGTTTTCAAGTTAACTTTTGGTTTTGAAGGCCAAGTCCAGGGTGTCCCTAAAGTCGGATGTCATTGTGACATCGTGGAAATTACTATTGCTTTTCCCGACTACAAGTGGTCACAAATTTTGTGTCAGAAGGGGTTATGTCAGCAGTTATTTAGGTTTAATTATAGTAGATTCACAGAATATACTGTTTAGTATTAACTACTAAGAGCTCATTTGAGTTTTTAATTTTTTTCTGCTTAATTCTTTGAAAAGGGAGGCTATAGCAGTGGTTTTGTCATTTTGTAGACATAGACCTTCTAATCGATAACTAAAATTCTAAATATCAGATGTTACTTCCTTTACACAGGTCATATCCCTTGGGGACGGAAAATAACCCTATTTATTTTGACGTTTCAACGTGAAAGATCACGATTTAAAAGAAGTGTAAGTTTGGTTTTTGTGGAGAAAAAAATACATATCATATTTACCAACACAAAACCTAAGTGATCGATGGGACCGACCATTTTACTCAGGGCTTCTATCTTCTGTTCAAAGACTTCTTTTGCATTCATATGGATCAAAACGATATAAGATAGATATTTCTTTTTTATTACCGTTTTGTGACATAGAAAAGAAAACTTAATGAGTAGCTAGATGGCGTTGCTAGTGAACATGCTGGACATATCTAAACGTTTTGAAATAAATACACGTAATATTGTGTAAAACTCTTTTTTTTTTAATTATTAAAGAGTATTTACCCATATAGGGTTAATAAGAGGGTGTGTTGACACTTCATTTGTTCATACCATATTAATACTTCGCTTCCTTAACTTGTTTTGTTGTTTTTGAATTTTGCACAAAGCTACACAAGGGCTATCTGCGCTAGCCGTCCCTAATATAGCAGTGTAAGGCAGCTAGTCATCACCACCCACTGCCAACTCTTGGGCTACTCTTTTACCAACGAATAGTGGGATTGACCGTCACATTATAACGCCCCCACGGCTGGGTGGGCGAGCATGTTTGGTGCGATAGGGATTCGAACCCGCGACCCTCGGATTACGAGTCGAACGCCTTAACACGCTTGGCCATGCCGGGCCCACTTCCTTGAATAATTACGACGTATTCTGCTAATTGCTTACATTAGAAAAATCATTCTTATATAAGAATTCTGTGATGTTATTAAGATATTTGTTGAAGATCCCATATCTTACAGGAATTTTGTATGTAGGATGAAATAACATTTTACTAAATTAGCTGTAAAATATGTGGGATAGATTTTAGAAAGTTGAAATATTAACCAGTAGAGGCTTTACTGATGTCGGCTGCACATCCTCATGTGCCCATTACTATTATTAGCTACAGTATCCAAAGATAAAGGTATATCCAGCTTGTGATGTTCCACAGTGAGTTTCATGCTACATTATATGTCTACTGTTCAAATAGTGAGAAAGTTGGGAAAATCGATTAAGAATTCTTGAAGATATCCGATAACTGAGGTTTTAAACTGTTGTGTATATATCTCTAATCTTCCGTGAAAACACAGAAAGAAATTGGTTAAAGATGGCGTCAGTCATGAGCTCACAGCAACAACATCAAACAGACCATATAAATAAATACATAGCATGACCAGGTAGTTAGGGCTACAAACTTGCAATCTGATGGTCACGGATTTGATTTCCTGTCCAACCAAACATGCTCACCCTTTCAGCCGTGGGGACGTTATAATGTAATAGCCAATCCAACTATTGACGGTGGGTAGTGTTGACTCACTGCCTTCCCTCTAGTCTTTTCACTACTAAATTAGAGACGGCCAGCGCAGATATCCCTCTTGTAGCTTCACGCTTAATTCTCAAACAAACAATGTTTCGATGTTAGAAACAACTGGTCGCAAAGGACGCTTTTTATGAAGTTTAAGCAAACCATAATGATAAACGTGGACAACACAGTATGGTGTGATGTTGAGATATTGTATTTTATTAAGAATATTATCTGTGTTCAAGTTGAATAGGTGTATTTACAGTTTAGCTTTCCATCTGTCAATAAGATCATAATGCAGCTTGAAACAGTATGTTGAATCACAGTACCTTCTGCTTTCTTTTGAAATAATCAGATTTATCTGAAAATACAACTTCCTTTGTCTGATTTGTAAACAATAACATTATCATTTTTACTAAAATTCTTTAAAGCCTTAAATTTTAAAGTTAAATTTTAAAAAAATCATATTAATTGTTATTGTTATTCAAAACGGTCAGTGCTACTCACTGTCTGACTTCTAATATTACTAGATGATTGATATAAGTTATTTGAAATAGGTTGACAATATTTACAAATATTGTAAAAATTAACCCCCAGATTTGAGCCGATTTAAAATTATATATTTAAAAACGGCTGGTATCGGTAGAGAAGGCACTAATAGAGGGGCGAATAACGTTTCGACCTCCTTCGGTCATCGTCAGGTTTACAAAGAAAGGGTTACTAACCGCCAGCTGACCACATGTTTGAAAGTGGTTGTGTAATTGAGTGTAGGAATGTAGAGGACATGCTTAGATGTTCGAACACTGCAAATCAAATTTACATAACATAACCATAGAAAACACCCAAATACTAAAACAAACATAAACAAACGCAAAATTAAAGAAGCCTTACTTATACAACAACTCAGGTCCAAAATAAACCAACACAACGGAACACCTTTACACCTATATTAATAAATATAATCACACATCTAAGCACGCCCTCTACATTCCTACACTCAATTACACAACCGCCTTCAAACATGTGGTCAGTAACCCTTTCTTTCTTTATGAACCTGACGATGACCGAAGAAGGGCGAAACGTTATTGGCTTCTCTATTAGTGCCTTCTCTACCCATACCAGCCGTTTTTAAATATATAATTTTCTCTACAAGTGGGTTTTCTCGTCATCATAGATTAGCCTATTTAAGACTAAATTCTAACTATGAGTTAATTTTTTTTCTACCCCACTTAAAATTTACAATAATTAATTGAATATAACTCTACCGGTTGTTCTATAAATTAATTTTTACCTAACTGTCGCCTCAATGTGTCAAACTTAACTAACTGTTTTTCTCGTGATGACGAGAAACTCACTTGAAATAAAAATGTATCTCAAGATGGCTGATGTGCGTATTGAAACTTTTATTAAAATAAAGTAGATAACAATGTTTCGACCTTCTTTTGCTTTATTTTAGTAAAAGTTTTAATACCCATTTTAGCCATCTTGAGATACATTTCAACTGTTTTTTTTTTTTCTAATCTGTAAAATAATTTCATTGGTTCTGCTGAATGAAAACTGGTAAGTCGAGTTTAGAACACTTTAACTACTTAAGACAATGTGATGTTGTCGTTCATTCCCATTGGTTAAAGATCTTAGCAAGGACCAATGATGAACAGAGCCTCCCAGTGAAATAGAGCTCATTTGTTCATGAGTTGAGGCCTAAGTGTTGGTTTAAGTAATAAGTGTATTGAATACTAATGACAATCCAAATAATGAACTTCGAGCGCCAATGTTTTTTTGTGTTTGTTTGTTTGTTTTTTAATAATCATTTCAAAAAATAACAGTTGGCGACTGGACATAATTTCTATAGAATGGGGTAATAACCTGGATGCGTTACCTGTGATAACCTTTTAATCGTTAGTAGTAACCACTTTCACATTCCAGGGGAGCAACTTTATTAAGATGGTAAAATGTGTTGTTGACAGAAAAAAAGGTGCTACCGACCCCCAGAGGGCGTTCCTATCCGTTGTTTGGAGACCTGTTGTTCTCGCGGTGGTTGTAGTAAAGTTGTTTTCAAGGTTCATATTTGGTTCTTGCGTAGAATTTTTTTGAAACAAATTGTGTTTTCATTTATGGTGGCACGATTTTCTTTTCATTCCTCATTCTTGTTTGACTCAGGAAAAGATACAAGTTGCAAAAGAAATAAGATTAACTCTGCTGCAGCATAACATGAAACTTTGGTTATAACACATGACACAACATGAAACTTTGGTTATAACACACAACGCAACCTAAAACATTAGCAATACACGGTCCTTCGACCCAACAGCCTGTAAACAAGATTTCCCATGACGTAGTGAATGAATAATACTTTCCTTGTCTGCCACCTAGCGAGTGATTTATCTGTTGCAAGCGATCTTAAGCATGTAACAGTAACGTGCACGTGCACGATATGCCACGAGACAGTCCCTATGTGCTACTTGGAGTGAATTAGACTTGTTTGACTAAAACAAACATCGTATAAATACGTGGTTGAGTTTTTTATAAAAAAAACAACTAAAAACGTTTAGTGTAATTATCTGCTGACAAAAAAAAACTTCAGAAAGTCACAAGGGAATTAAATCTAACTGTAGCAAACACGGGTGAGAACTCGATGAACACTAACTATTAGTGTTTGTGTTTGTTTTAGAGCAAAGCCATTTGTAGTAGTGTTTGTGTTTGGTTTAGAGCAAAGCCAGTTGTAGTAGTGTTTGTGTTTGGTTTAGAGCAAAGCCATTTGTAGTAGTGTTTGTGTTTGGTTTAGAGCAAAGCCATTTGTAGTAGTGTTTGTGTTTGGTTTAGAGCAAAGCCATTTGTGGCTGTCTGCTGTGTCCACTACAAGGACTTTACACTGTAAACACGTATTGATAGTGCCTTACACTATATTACATTAGTGATACACATTGACACTGCCTTACACTAGTAACACGCGTTGACAGTGCCTTATACTGGTAGCATTGTTTATTAGAAGGAATAATATTTTTTTCTATAAATTTCTTACGACTTCGAGTGAACTTAAAAAGTAACGTCGCCTACTCTTTAAGTATTAGACTTAACGACAATTTTAACTGTGTTATTATTTTTCATTAAGATGCTCCTTCGTTTACTGCCATAGTAGATGCGTTTTGTAATAAACAATTGCATTCACTGCTATGTAATAAGCACCTTCGTTTACTACTATAGAGCATACGTGTTTTGTAATAAACAGCTGCTTTTGCGACTATGTAGTAGACGCGTTTTGTAACAAGCACCTTCTACGTATACTATTATACAGTAAAGAACGTTTTGTTTTTTAACACATATATTGTAGTGTATTTATTAACATAAATTATGTTATGGACATAACTCCCCAACCCCGTGGTTCGTTACACGAATATCAACGGTTAGTCACTCATGTATCCTTCTTTTTTTATATGTATAAACTTTATTACATACGTCAGGTTTGTTTGTTTTTTAAGCGTATGTTAGTATACATGTCTAAATATGCTACCACTATCGACATTTTATAGGAAAGTAAACAACAAGTTAATTAGCTTTTGAAGACTTAGTGTGGAATTTTTATGGGTAGCTATTTCCTGATGAAAGTCGACTTCTCAGCTTGTGGTCGTGTCGATTTCCGTTCACCTTGTGTTGAATTATGTTCATAGTTTCCGAATGATAGTCGAGCTCTCAGCTTGTGGACGTGTTGATTTACCTTCACTTTGTGTTGGTAAAGTTCTGTAAATTTAATGTAGAATTTATTCACGTTGAAACAGGAACCACAACTGTCATACCACGTGCTTTTATGAATTGCGTCACAGTGGGTTAAAACATAAATAAGTGCACCAAGGGAGAGAGAGTTATGTCTCCTTTACATGCAAACATACGCGTCTAAAGTTTTAACGTGTTCACCACGTGGTCTAGCTATCGAGCCATTTTTATCACAAGTTTTAACGTGTTCACCACGTGGTCTAGCTATCGAGCCATTTATATCACACATTCATAAAACGTCATGCCACTCCCCACCCCTAGTAACGATCTAGCCCTACACTATCAATGGTTGATTTGAATTTCGCGCAAAGCTATACACTGGGTATCTTCACCAACTGCCCTTAATTCAGCAAAGAAAGACGAGAGGGTTCAGTTTGTTAAGTTTGTTTTGAATTTCGCGCAAAGCTACACGAGGGCTGTCTGCGCTAGCCGTCCCTAATGTAGCAGTGTAAGACTAGAGGGAAGGCAGCTAGTCATCACCACCCACCGCCACCTCTTGAGCTAATCTTTTACCAAAGAATAGTGGGATTTACCGTCACATTATAACGCTGTCACGGCTGAAAGAGCGATTATGTTTTATGGGGCGGGAGATTCGAACCCGCGTTCCTGAGGTTGCGAGTCAAGCGCTCTAAACAGCCTGGCCATTCTGGACTTCCGTATTAATGAAATGTAACCACAAATGTCGTTATAATTTGTTTACTCTCAGTGTTTTCTGTTGTTGTTCTTTCAAACAGAAATATACCATAAGATACGCTATCTACCTGAACCACATAAACTTGATTAAAAAATAAATTAAAATTCCTTAACAATATCAGTTGCTATTGAATTTGTCCAGATATAAACGTTCACTGTAAACAAGAGCGGGTCAGGGATTAAAACGACCTAACAAAACTCATTCTGGACTTCCATTGAGGGTGGGTAAGAGGGATTCGTGAAAAACAGAGCGAAGTGCTCTGCTTAATGCCACATGTATAATATAGGCCTACTAGTACTATTCGTACAGTTTACAAATTAAACAAAATTACACTGCAAAACAATTTCCATTAACAATCCAACCTTTATTCTTCGTTTTGGTAAAGTATAAACCTACGTGAGTTCAAAAATACATAATCTGAAACTAGTCCGCACAAAGAATAATTTTAAAATATTTATGTTTATCAGTCATCGTTCAGTAACGAGAAATTAGTTACTCCGGAAGTTCAGTTTAAGCTGAGTTAAAAAAAAAGAAACTAAAGAGTTGTGTGTGTGTGTGTTAAAGATTTATTTTCACAGTTGTTAAACAAGTAGTTTGCTGTATAATATCTAATACAGAGTTCGACGAAATGTCATAATTTAAATACTTAAATCAGTTTAGGTTACTATATGGTTGTCTGACTGTGAGAAGTTGTTACTTTAAAAGAAAACTTGAATCTAGAGGTTTCTAATTTAATAGCTGAGGTATGTGTTCAATGGTTCGCTATGTATCTGTGTGCATGTATAAGGTGTACAGTAACATGTACAGCAAATATAAAAACAGATTTAGAATGTTAAGACTGTAGCAGATGTAGAAACTACGAAAAGTACAGTTTCTGAGTAAAATAATTCCGGTAATGGCCCCTAAAATAGCCATTTGATACTACGTCTCTTCAGTTACACATCCAATCGTAGGTGAAGAATTAGAATTAGCAAAATCAGGCCGATTAATAAATTTATTATAGGGTGGAACTCGGAAAATCTAGCTCACAACGTTCTCAGTACAACTGGGAACACACCGTACTCTTCCAGTTGTGGACCTGATAGTTGATCATTAGAACAAAGTGATATAGAACTATACCAGCTGCTGAAAAACACATACACACTTTATAACAAGAAGTTATGATTCATGAGGTACCTGTACGATATTGAACCATCACTGTAGACTAGCATAAACTGATTAGGCTGCCTTTCAGGTGATTGTTATAACTGTGTTTGTGTGTACAATAAAATGATTTCATGTAAGGCTTCACATATGGCTTGCACATGGAGCGGGGAACATTTTTTTTAGTAGCCTTTTAAAACACAAGCGTAGAATAATTCACAATTTATCGTATAGTTGTTTTTCCCGCATGACACCCGTGTCATACAGAGAAGACGGTGTCTGCTTCACGACCTTTTTAATGGACGATAATCGGGGAGAACATTGTTATTCTTCCTATAAAGACCTAGAGACATCATTAACGAAAGTTTTGATTAATTCAGAGATAAACACTGTGTATCTCTCAGTGAGAGATAGTCTTTTATCCAGACATTAGGAGTTTTTTATGTATGTGTACTGTACGTATAGAAACGTGTGCCAATATAATCATAGAATTATCAGTACGATCTACGTTGGCATTTCATACAAATTTCCTCAGACTGTTCATGCATTAAACTGCTCATGGCCCATTACGTTGTTGATGACAGAACCCTAATAACAGACGAGTTTTTTGGAAAAAAACAAAACAAAAGTTCCATTAGTATTGTAGCTATTTCCACCTATTATTGGTGTGGGGACCATTTGTAAATTTAATGTAGGAAACTAGAGTCATCGTCCATTAATGTCGATCAGTTTGTTGCGATGCGTATTGTGCATGGTGAAAGTTAGCATCGTTCGATATAAATCAATATGTGAACCATGACGGCAGTGAACGTTATAAAAACGATTTTTTTTGCTTGTATTGTTTTTTTTTTTTGTTTCTTTGAGTAAGCCCCTTATTTCGTGAAGTGTTCGGAGAACTTTGCAACCTAAACTCCCAAAGTTCTTTAGTTCGTTTCAGCTTACTCGCTGTTAAAACTAAGAAACGTAATCCTATAAAACAGTTGGAAAAAACATCCGTCATCAACAGATTAACAGTTAACCCTCAAATTACTGATTGGTTCTTATACCGTTGGTTGCTAGTAGGCTCCACTTACTATATCATTGTTTATACCTGTTACAAGTCTCAATGTTAAAAAAAACTGATAAAAAACGGTGAAATCTCTCATTTTGTTTGTAAGATATATAGATAACTCCAGCAATATTTAGTGGTAATAATTACAATATTCTTGATATTTGCGTATGTGTGGCTCGTGTGTTATTACGAACCAGGTAACTAACAACGTTATTAACCCAAAATAGTTTGGTGCATAAATAGCTTAAAAAGCTGATGGGATTGCACCCTATTGGTAATTTCAGGATTAAAAATCATCAGTATCTAAAAGGCAAAGAGTTAAATAAACGTTTAAGCAGCAGATGTACTCCAGTAATCCTCTTTCAAGAAATTAGGCTTAATCATGATCAAATAAAAGACATCTATTTTTAGAGTTATGAACAAAACAAAATTATTGTTTTGTTGGTTTTTTTTCATTTTCCAACTGCTATCAATTTTTTGTCCAAAATAGCCGTAATGTTTATATTATTTAGTGCCTTTCCAAACACGTTACTCAAACGTTCTATTCTTCTTACGTAATTACTTGGTTCAAGACGAAAGGAGGTAAACTTTTGGGTTATCATGTCTGCAAATATGTGTATATAATTATATAATCATAATCTTACTGCGACCTGCAATAAAGTTGTGTAATCAAACGATTTAATATTTTTTCCCGACCTTTGGAAAAAAATCATACCCTATATTGTAGTCATTCTCTGTCATCACACTTCGTTGGGAATCCTTGCACGCGCTCAATTCAAGCAGTAGTTCGGAGAATGGATTATATATTGCATACTGTATTCGTAGAGGTTCCCTCGTTCGAATTCTGGTGGAGTTGTCTCTTTTTCGAAAACTGCCAAGGAATGAGAATCGAATTGTCAATGCAATCAGGTAACCTAACAAATAATTTTACATTCAAATATTATTGAATCGTGTAACGCTTTTAGGCATACGTTGATCCCGGTGTAAATCAGGTTTTATGTAAGATACTTCGTAGGAGAAATAAGAAACTTTCTACAACCTAATTAGAGTGTAATGGGGTATTAACCACCTATTTTACTACCGAGTCAATTGTCGATTAACATACACTTATATTGGTACAAAAATGCTGAAATACAGAACACTTATAATAAATGGAGAAGAGCGTGCCAAGATTGTATGATTACTTTTCACGCGCTTGAGAGCGCAAAAATCATTCATCTCTGTGGCCACTTTGTGACAAGCCTTATCAACTTACGTGAGCTAAGACGAAAACTACGAGTAGGCTACTTACATAGTTAGGCCTAAGAGAACTCGGCGAGTACTGTCGATTGTCGCAGTTAGTCGTAAAATATTTTCTTGCTGTCTTTCCTATATTTTTATCGTATATTTTGGTTTCTGTGTCGCATATATATTGTTGGTAGGTAGTTCAAACTAAAGTGTGTTCATAGAATTGTTGTGTATTTATTCCTTTCAAAGATAGACAATAACTGTCATAAGAACCGCCACAGGTCGAAGTAATTAATTTGGAAAGTGCTGAAATATAAACCAGAAATTCATTCTCTCAAACTCGGCACGCGTAAGGGTTAAAAACAACATAATTTTCAATTTAAACATGAAATTATACATTTTGGACGTTGAAGAATTCTTGCTAACATTGTAACAGTTATAACAACCTCAGTTAACCACTTACCATTTAATAGCCCGGTATGGCTAGGTGGTTAGGGCACTCGACTCGTAATCTGAGGGTCGAGGGTTCGAATCCTCCTCACGCCAAACATGCCCGCCCTTTCATCCGTGGGGACGTTATAATGTAGGTCAATCCCACTATTCGTTAGTAAAAGAGTAGCTCAAGAGGAGGCGGTGAGTGGTGATGACTAACTGCTTTCCCTCTATTCTTACATTGCTAAATTAGGTGCGGCTAGCGCAGATAGCCCTCGTGTAGCTTTGCGCAAATTTCTAAAGTCTTGATAAAAGATATATATGTATATATATTTACCAGCAAAACAAATATGAATAAAAATATGGAATCATTAAAACAAGATAATGAACTTGGTCACGTTATAATTACGCTGCTTCGTTCAGTGGTGTAACTAGGTGTTTTTGTAGCCGGCACAAGTTTGAAGAATTCCTGCTCCCTTATTTTAGATAATTATAAAGCAAAAACAACTCCGTTTATAATAATATTTAATAATAAAAATATAAGGAAAGTTTTATCAAATCATACTATCAGATTTATTTCTCAAATATCTTAAAATAATAGAAGCCCAGCGCCCCCTTCTGGGCTGTCCTTAGTTACGATAAGATTTATTAATTTTATTTCAGGTAATTGGAAATTGTCATCATCATGCTTTAAGCTGTTGTAATTGTTAAATATATGTTGACTTTAGTATGAATTTGAAGGCAGTTATAAATCATCACTTAGGAAGAATTAAAAACTACCGTTAACAATAAAAGAGAACTGTTAATAAATAAGGGCGTACTTGTGATGACAGAGACACCTAATTATTCCCCCCCCAAAAAAAAATCAAAGCAAATAGCTCATCATATTGAACATTAAATTAAACTCCCACAGTTATTGGTGTATTAACATGGACTCCCAAAGAGAATCCACCCATCACATTAAATTAAACTCCCACAGTTATTAGTGTATTAACATGGACTCCCAAAGAGAATCCACCCATCACATTAAATTAAACTCCCACAGTTATTAGTGTATTAACATGGACTTTCCACCCATCTTCTTTGTAAATATTCCCACTTTTCGTTATTATTTTAGAACTGGCGAGTTTGTTTTTTATCATTAACAAGAGTCCTAGACGAAATAATCAAGAAAACAAACATAAAACGCCATATTTTACATTTCAGTGAACCTACTGTTTTCCAGTGATGTCACTTTTTTTTAATCTAGTGATCAATTGAAATTAACTGTTTCAAGTTCTGCTGTACGCTTTGCCTTAAGCCTATCAATCGCATGCACCCACAAGTCAAGACAACATCATCCACATACGACATTCTGACTGTCTGGTCTTATTGCAGGTGGAACGTGCGAGGCCAACACTCAGAAGTAATTTTTTTTCTTGGTAGACGCATTTGTTTTTTTGTTTTTTTTACAGTCCAGCAATTTTAAGAACGTAATCCTGTATTTGTATTTGGTAATTTCAACATTTCAAAATTTATTCTATAATACTTACATTCGTAAATCATAAGATTACTACAACAAATAAGAAATATATATATATATATGTATAATCCTTTTGTTCTCAGCGTTTGTCAAATACCACGTTTGGTATTCTAAAGAATTATACGGCTCATTTTTATTCATGCAAGGATTTTCTTTGTTTCTAGTTGCCAGAAGGGGCGGAACTCACGCTGGCTGAGCTCCGCGAGATGGCAGCACGACAACAACAACAAATCGAGGCTCAACAACAGCTTCTTGTGGCCAAGGAACAACGTCTAAAGTTCTTGAAACAGCAAGAAGTGCGACACCACCAAGGCGTTCAAATGACAGAAGGAGATCGGCTGCGACATTTGCGTGAAAGGGTAGAAGGTCAGGAACAGAAACTCCGCCGATTGAGGGCGCTGCGTAATCAAGTGGACCAACAGCGGGTGAACAATGGTAACTTGGGTAAGTTAGTTATTATCGCTGTCTGTAATTATGAATATAATTATTTTATTTAAATTTATTTCTCGATTCTTATCTGTCCAAACAAGTTGGAAGAATCTTACTTGAAGGTTTTGACTTAATATTAATTCTAAAACATTCTACCAAGGAGTGATTTATGTATTTACCGTTTGAAGTGAATTTGGGCGTTCTTATCTCATGGTTATAACTGTTTAAAGCCGAAGAATATTATCATTTCTGGTATACTTCCCGTGAAAGTGGATACATCGTGTGTTTTAACCACTTGTGCCAGGAAACTTCGTATTTGAAACCAACATGAATTAGTTGATTGATTAGACGTATCTAGCCCTTGTATATCACCCAGTTGTTACTTTACTTAAGTGGTAATACGGCCGATATTTTACTCCTATAACACTCGCACCAGCGTCAATTCTCTGTCAATTACAACCGTTGCTGAACGCCCATTTCTTGAAATGACCCATGGTCTGTGTGTATGTGAGAGAGAGATATTGATTGGTCTACTGTCTTCTCTGGAAACCGAAGCGAAACTTGTCACAACAGTTATCAATGTTGATAATCGTACGTGTAGATTTGTAAGTATTTGTTGGGACCTTTGTTTATTTGTTTGTATTTCATAATTCATCAGCAGTATGTCAAAAAGTTTAGGTAGTCTCTGTACATCAATGTGGCATTATAATTCCAACAAGTTGTTAATGTCCAGTTAACCTATACAGAACGTTAAGTTTCAAGATTAATAGTTTTATTTGTTTATCTCATAAAGGTTCATGTTTAGAAACATGAATGTTCTGTGTTGTTCTACACGTCTGGTTGTGTTCGGACTGGTTCATCAAACTTGCTCGCCCTTTCAGCCGTAGGGACGTTATAACGTGCAGTCAATCCCACTATTCGTTTGTAAAAGAGTAGCCCAAGAGTTGGCGGTAGGTGGTGATGACTAGCTGCCTTTCCTCTAGTCTTAGTGCTAAATTAGGGACGGCTAGCGCAGATAGGTCTCGTGGAGCTTTGCACGAAATTCAAAAGAAATCAAATCAATCGGACTGGATTGT
This sequence comes from Tachypleus tridentatus, assembly GCF_004210375.1. Taxonomy (NCBI): domain Eukaryota; kingdom Metazoa; phylum Arthropoda; class Merostomata; order Xiphosura; family Limulidae; genus Tachypleus; species Tachypleus tridentatus. Next base: position 141,192,003 of record NC_134833.1, read on the forward strand.
TCATGTTTCATTATTTTATTCTATCGTAGGTCTTAGTTTCGACTACAGGCGAAGTTCACACTGAAACATTTTTAATTTTTGCTTGTCATAGCACTCAGTGGAAAGAACTTACTAAAAACTGGGTAATAATTAGTGAAACGTTAACAGAATTTGTGTTTATTTTTTATTATTCGTATGTTATCAGAGATCCGATAATCAAGAAATAGTTTAGGAAAAAGATGACTGTAGCGATATTTATATTGTTTACATATAGGGTTCTTTAGCACTTGTTAGTTGGTAACACTCTACAATTATCTTTAAATTTTTTTACTTAGATTCTTCTTTATTTTCTGATCAAATATGAAAAAAAATGTAATCGACGTTTTTAACGATTTTCTTCTTCGGACAATTAACAGGAATTTCTTTCGCTGTGAGTGATAAATATTATCGGTGTGTCGTCGTTTCCCGTAACACAACATGAACAGGAACGATAAATCATCGTTCAGTCACGATGACAGTATACGTAGACTTGTAACATACATCATTTTATATCGGTTCTCGACGATAGACAGAAAGTTTCTGTAGACATAATAAAATAGCTTAAAGGTTAGGGTAAACATGAAACGATGGGTGAATAATACAGTCAACATGGGGTTACTAAAAAAAACGTTAGGATAAACATGAAGCGATGGGTGAGTGATACAATAAACATAGGGTTACTTAAAAAGTTAGGGTAAACACTTAATATTGTTATACAGCTACAAAGTTGTTGTGAAACATTGCTCGCTCCTTTACAATCTGATTCAACACCCCGTGTTTTCTATTGTTATTGTCAACATAATATCACGTTTCACCTTTCCTTATATGTCCTAATATAAAACCTTTGTTAAATTAGACGTTGATAGATATTTATGCCGGGTGAACGATCATGCCCATACAAGGATGACCTTGAATTGTGAAATACGTTATTGTTTGTCCCCGTGTACAACCCTTTGAAACAAAAGGAGTAGGACAGATATAATTGAGCTGTGATTCATCGTGGTAGCCTTGTTATAGACATTGTAATTCGTCGCTAACGAAAGCGAGTCTTGTTAAATAATTTTGTTCGTCTTGCAGACAAGCAGCAAATTCCAAGTTTATAAAGTTTTGATACATTACAGTCTGGCGTTAACTCGTTAATTTGTACAATAGTTTCTAAGTTTAAAGTGTTTGAGCGTAAGGCACGTTTCGTAAAGTCTTATAAAAAAAAACACCGATGTAGGTTTGTCGACTTGTGTTATTAGTAATCATTAAATACATGGTAAACTTATCAGTGATTTCTAAAGATAATTTTCTTGGTATCAGAACGTACAATTACTATGTACGGTAAGCTTGCCACAGATGATTTCTAACGGTAATTCTCTCACAATCAAATTACTATATTTAAAATTGCAGCATAATTATCACATGTGGTAAAGTTACCACAAAGTGATTTCTGACACCAGTTCTCTCAAAAATTATTTCCTGTGTTTATCAACACAGTTATTTATGATAAAGTTATCACGGGCCAGTTTTCAAAGTTAATTCTCTCAATATCAAAGCTATTTCCTGTGTTTGACATCGCAATTACTACGTGTGGTAAACTTACCACAGGATTATTTCTACCGTTAATTATCTGAGTATCAAAATATTTCACTAGGATTGCGTTGTTTTTTTTTTTTTGTTGTTGTTTGCTGGTTTTAATGTTCTTAAATTTGAAAGTCATAGGAACCAATAGCAGGAAATAATATTGGGTTTATGTACGACATCTCATTCGTTTTTATTTCTGCAAGACATTGGCGAGATTTCCTTCTAAATATATATTATTTACAAACAGATGGCAGTAAGCGCAACTTTCTTATTTTGTATTCGAGTTGCAAGCATTTTCTTATTGTAGTTCATTTTTTCCAGTTAAGCTCTCTGAACTTTGACAGATAAATAACGTGTTGTTTCTGTAATAGATTAAACATATACGTTCTTGGCTGTCACGTGTCCATCTTATGAAACCGGAACATGATTTATATGATACTTAAATAAAAGATTCGGCATGGCCCAATGAATTAAGGCATTTGAATCGTAATTTGAGGGTCGCGGGTTCGAATCCCTGTCGCACCAAACACGCTCGCCCTTTCAGCCGTGGGGGCGTTAAAAGGTGACAGTCAATCCCACTATTCATTGGTAAAAGAGTAGCCCAAAGATTAGAGGTGGGTGGTGATGACCAACTGTCCCTCTAGTCTTACACTGCTAAATTAGGAACGGCTAGCGCAGATAGCCCTCGTGTAGCTTTGCGTGAAATTCCAAAAACAAACAAACAAAGTTAAATAAAGTAACACGGTAAAATGTTTGTTAAATTTCTCCTCCTGGAGAAAACTCAGATTTAATTTTAAAGCTGCATTTACTTGTCGTTGGTTGTCCATCTTTTCTCTTTTTTTGCCATTTCTTCGTATTTTCCATACCTTTCAACCATTACACGACCGTTCCAGTTTCAAGATTAATAGTTTTGTTTGTTTATCTCATAAAAGTTCGTGTTCAGAAACATGAATGTTCTGTGTTGTTCTACACGTCTGGTTGTGTTCGAACTGGATCATCAAACATGCTCGCTCTTTCAGCCATGAGTCGTTATAATGTCACGTTCAATCCCACTATTTATTGGTTAAAGAGTAGCCCAAGAGTTGGCGGGGAGTAGTGATGACTAGCTGCCTTCCCTCTAGTCTAATACTGTTAAATTAAGGACGGCTAGAGCAGATAATCCTCGTGTATCTTTGCGCGAAATTAAAAAAAAAGTCACAGTTTGTTTTTTTAAATTAGAAATCTTGCCATTTTCTGGTAAATTTCTGGGAGAGGTTTTATGCAGTTACGTTCTGCTCTGTTTTTATGAAGCCATTAATGTTTTGATTTAAATTACTTCGTTTTGATAACATAAGTGGTTTAGAATCGAAACACGCTCCTTTGCAGAATAACATAGTAATCAAAACTGTATTCTGTCTTGAGTTTCCCGTTACTTTTGTTGCATCAAGTTAAAAGTAACTTGTACCATACCAAAGTGTTAAACATTGGCCATAAATGAGCCCATGCGCTTGTTTCAATCATATATATTTATTATAATATTTAAAAGGTACTATCGTTTTTTTTTCCGAGAGAAGTTTATCTAGGCCCTAACACCCGTTCAGAGAAAGTCGCGAATTCTTAATAACTTCCGCTAAAAGACCTGCTAAAATTCCATAACATTAATCACAGTTATTGATTAATACTCTTAATTTTGAGTAACACACAAACACCTAAAAGCTTCTATGGGAGTTCCAATTTGTTTAAGCGAAAAGATGCGCTGTGGTCACCATAGGGATCAAACCCCACGTTGTAAGGGAGGCAAAAGAGAGAGGACTTGTCCATTAACATATTGTACGTTGAATCAAAAGGTGAAATACCTCTATGATAGAATATAAACAATTAAACAAAACTTTACCAACGCGTTATCGAGGCTTCTATCCTCTTTAAGGCTTATATCAACAGATATGTCAAAATAAAGACCTGACAGAGAACTTTCGAAACATCTTATGATGACATACGAGAAATTAGATCTCCACGATGAAGAATCAGAACTAATCTCTTCTATCGCACGACTACAAGATAATCAGATGTAAAAGTTCATTCTTTTATCATCTCTTGGTTTTCTTGATGTCTTGTATTTTTTTACTTCCTCCCTGTACTCGTTTTATTGCGTCAATTGTTTTATTTTAAATTATTTAAAAACTTACGAAGTTGGTTCTTAACTTTTTTTTTCATCTTCCCTAAGAGTGAAATATTAAAAATACAGGGTGTCTGAAAATGAACATGCTAAAAATATAGTTAAATAACTTCACTTGAGGTAACAACAAAATTTGAATATATATGTTGTTTGTTTGGAATTAAGCGCAAAGCTACACAATGGGCTGTCTGTGTTCTTCACACCACGGGTATCGAAATCTGGTTTCTAGCGGTGTGAGTCCGCAGACATGGCGCTGTGCCACTGGGAGTCTGAATATAAATACAGGTAGTGAGTTTTATTTTGTTCTTGGTTCTTTCACGAACGAACTGTTACAATAAATTCACGTGCTACGAGAGTTCTTCATTTCAGAACTCCGAGAATCCCCTGACTTGTTACAAAGAGCTATCTTTTAACAGGATGGAGGACCACACTACTTTGCTCGAACTGTTAGTGTTTTTAAACCAGACTTTTCCAGAGCGTTGGATTGGTAGGGAAAGGCTTATCAAGTGGTCCTCTCATTCGCTCAATTTAACCTCTTTAGATTTTCATCTCTGGAGCTTTTTGAGTGTGTGAGTGCTTTCTTATAACAAAGCCACATCGGGCTATCTGCTGAGTTCACCGAGGGGATTCGAACCCCTGATTTTTGTGTTGTAAATCCGTAGGCTTACCGCTGTACTAGCGGGTGACGGGGCTCTAAAGTCTACCATGACAAACCAAAAGACTTTGAAGAAGTGAAACATTGTATTCGTGATGCTATCATATCCATCTTTACTCCTGTGGTGGAAAATGTTTCCTCAGAATTTAAATGCAGAATTAGAGTAAATAAAGTGAATGATGAAAGGCATGTAGATGTCCATTAATTATTAAAACTAAATCTTACAAGCCAGCTACTTGTATTTATGTTCAGTTTTTGTGGTTATCAGAAGCAACCATGAAGTTATTCAACTTTATTTTGGTATATTCATCTTCGGTCACCTTGTATATTTTCAATAGAATTTCTTGCATTTTTTTGTGTGGAAGGAGATGATTTATTGTTTCATGAGGTGATATATTTTAATTTTAAATCATCTATAAAGGAGGATTCGTAAAGTTCAATGAGAGGAAGTCAGAATTAGTGTTATTAATCAAGTAGTATCTTATTGAAATACTTCAAAAAACATTGTTCGTTGCGAATTTTGATCAGCGGGGTCAACAGAAACAAAATAGTGGATGTTTACATTTTGTCTTGTATTTGTATCTGTGGCAAAACTACTAAGGATATGTTCCGTCATCATTAATTTATCACTACTGACCACGCTAAACACAGACTACCCACTATTCACGTAGAGATATTGACTGTCACTTTTATAACGCACCCACGGCTATAAAGCGTGTGTGAATGGGGGAATGATATAGCACGAATTTGAACTCGGCTATTCAGGTCCGAAATCCAGAGCTCCACTAGAGGCCCAATCCGCGTTCTAGTTTCTCCAGATTGGTGGCTGTTGTGTACAAAAAATATTTATTTCGCATATGCAAATAACTTGGTTATTGAAAGTCATTTTAGCATTTTTGACCACTGTAACTTAAGAAAATATCACGTACATCATGGTTCTCTTTGAATTGCAGAGTTTTTGTTGTATAATTTCTTCTAAGTCAACAAATTATTTCTATAAAATTAATACCATGGTAAATAATGTAAGTTCATTTTCACTGTCTTTTTCTATTAGAAATAATCCTGTAAAAATTCAAACTATTTTAAATAGAATTGTAATCTATATGAAGTTATCTTAAAGAGTTAGTGGCGAAATATACAAAAATGGCCTTTTATAATGGTCTTATTTGTAAAGTATAAGCAAAAATTATGTTCCATACACAACAACTACCTCTCTAGGCAGAATCTAAAGTAGATACCATTTTATTTCTGTGATGCCTTGGACATGAAATTCGTGTTGTAAAAAATTTAGTTTTCTCTAAGTATTCCCAAGAGGAGCACCACTTGAATGTTAATTATGATACTAATTTTGGTCACTTTTTTCTCTGTAAGTGGAAAAAAAAATACTTTTAACAACTTGTATTTATCTTTCTCACATTTTTCTTCTCTTTGCGCAGGAGCAGAGCTTGATTCTATCCGGGCTCTTTTTAATGAGAAGGAGAAAGAACTTTCGTTAGCAGTGGCAAAGGTGGAGGACCTCACGCGGCAGCTGGAGGAACTACGTCGAGGTAATCTAAACGGGCTCAAGACCAGTAATACCAAAGCTTCTCTGCCTGCTGCCTTGGAGGTGGAAAAACTAAAACAGGAGTTATTGGTGAGTATGTTTTATTTTCTGTTTCAGGTGCAGCATATTTCACAGTACATCATCAAAACCGTTTCAGTGGTACCTCAAGTTTTTTTTTATAAACGTATCTGTTGAACAGAGACTCGTCTTTTAACACAGTAGTAATGATGTTTAATATGGGAGTCCAAAATGGCGAGGTTGTTTAGAGCGCTTGACACGGATTTCAACCCCCATCCAATCAAACATTTTCGCTCTTTCAGCCGTGGAGCGTAATAATAACACAATCAATCCCATTATTCGTTAGAAAAAGAATAGCCCAAGAGTTAGCGATGGGTGGTGATTAGCAGCTGTCTTCCCTCTAGTATGTCACTGCTAAATCAGGGACGGCTAGCGCTGACAGCTCTCGTGTAGTTTTGCGCGAAATTCTAAGCAAACTAGAAATCCTAGTTTCTATATCCATGGTAGACAGAGCTGAGATAGTCTGTTTTAGAGCTTTACTCTTAAAAGGAACAGAAAATCTCAAGTTAAAATTAATCTATTCTGCGTATGCAAAAATAAAAAATACCACTAAAATATCGTTAAAGGTTTTTTTTCCTTAGTAATGATGCCAGTTTTATCACGTTAATGTGTTCCAAACACGCCCTGCCCATCTTATGTTCTTCTTTAAAATAAGTGAACAATTTAACATGATGGTTAAAGTAAAGATCCCTTTTATGTGTTTGTACTGCTAAAAAACTGTTATTACTTTTTAATGGGTACCTGTTCTACCGGTTGAAACATATAGTACTGTACGAAAGTGTTGGAACAAGATAATATTTGTGTCTTTCTTTCCATTTAAGGTGCTAATTCATCCATATCATTACAAAATCTACATTTTAACACTAAGGTAATACTTCACTCATCCCTGTTGCGACTCGCAAACTGAGGGTCGTAGGTTCAAATCCCCATCACACCAAACATGCTTACGCTTTCAGTTGTGGGGGCGTTATAATGTTACAGCCAATCCCACTATTTGTTGGTAAAAGAGTTGCCCAAGAGTTGGCGGTGGGTGGTGATGCCTTCCCTCTAGTCTTACACTGCTAAATTAGGGGCGGCTAGTGCAGACAGCCCTCGTGTAGTCTTGCGCGCAATTTCAAAAAACAAATAGGCATCACTGTTGACAGCTGAATGAGCCAGGGTGAGAATACTTGTACTTTAAAATTCCCACATACTTATACTAAGGACATGCCATAAAAGGTTCTGCTTGAATGAACATACTGATCAAATTTAGGGTCTGAAATACCTGTCATGGTACCCCATACAGTGTCTTAGCTATATAGAAAGAAGCTAGCAAGTATATGGTACTGGTGTTTGCTGGAACAGGAGTGGCCAAACTTGCTTAACGTTAGAGCCAGATGTTTGAGAGCTGCTAGACATGAACAAATATTACACACACGTTTTTTATTGTTACTTGCACATTTTGTTACGTAAGTTTTAAATAAATATTAATAAATACATGTACATAATAATATTTATTCATGTATGTAGTTTTTAAACTTTTAATTTGTATTAGTTTCAATAATCACAAAGTACACTTACATATACCAAATGTTTTCAAAATCCTAGCTGATTATTGAGCGTATTTAATATGATAATGAACTACGGAAACATCTAAGAAAGATATCCAAATTTGCATTTAATTAACATTAAATGATACTGCCAAAAATAAAAATAAAAGAGGTAAAAACAGATATTTTAATGATATTTGTCTTAGTAAATATCTGGTCAAAACATGGAGTTAAATGTGTAAAACAATAAAATTAGAGATGTTTTAATCAGATACCACCTTACAAAATTTTAGTCTTATCCTAATATGTTTTTGACGTAAACAGATATTGATACAATTATTAGACTATTTACTGCTAGTAGAGGTCTTGTGAGTTGTTGAAATTCTGGCTGATATGTCGTTAAGGCTGTACGAAATAGCCCCTTCAGGTGTTGATTTGTAAGGATTACACGATGGTTTGACTTCACAAACATCATTACAGAGTGTAGTGATTCACAGCAGTATGTTGTGCTGAAAATTGAGATGAGTTGCACACTGGTTTTCTTCACTTCAGGATATTTTATTTCTGGAACTTGCTTCCATGACTTAATTGTAGAATGGGATTTATGGATCATCTTTTGACCCAGATCCTCCTGTAGCTCTATTAGTTCCATTTCCACAGCAGATGATTCTGTAACCAGAGGTTCGAGAATTGGACAACCATCACTGATCACATCAACCATGAATAGAGTTACAAGAAAGACAAAACATGGCTTCAGCTTCTGCAAGTTATCAAACCTGCCCAGGAAATTATCAAGTAGTCCTTGTAATTTATCTTTGTACTCTTTTAGTTTGCGATCTTTTATTTCAATATCAGGGAATGTATTTACTCTCCTTTTGAGAATAGAAAAATAACATCTCTTTGAAGTCTTATTTCATTCTGTAAACTGAAAATTGTCTGAGTAAGATCAAAAACAATCTTATCCTTTCCCTGGAGTGCCAAGTTGAGAGTATGTAGATGATTCCTTATATCAATAAAAAACATTAGATCTTGCATCCATTCATCATTTCCTAGTTGAGGATAGGATCTTTTCTTTTCTTCAAGAAAAGTTATAATAGGCTCCAACAGATCCACATACCTATTTAAGACATTACAAGTTGACAGCCGCCTCACAATACAGTAGAAAGAGACATCACTGGGTTTATCTTCAAGCTCCAGTTCTTCAATAAACATTCTGAACTGTCGGTGGGTCTTCCCATTTAAGCATATGAAATTGATAATTTCAAGAACAAATTTCATAACATCTTCATACTTGAAGTATCTGACTGCCAGGTGTTCACGATGAATAATGCAATGAACAGGAAGAAACTCTGGAAAGCTGGGATCACATTTTATGAGTGCAATTAATCCTGTATTTTTCCATATCATTGCAGGTACTCCATCTGTTGCAACACTGACAAGTTTATCCAGTGGAATATCAACATTAGTTAAGGCTCTGTTTAACACAATATATTATGTTTTGTTGTCATGCCACGGCCCAAAAAAGCGTAGAGAATTGTTAAAAGAGCAGAGAGTTCGCATAAAATTTAGGTGATGCTGGTTGGACTCTCGATAAATTGATGCGGACTTGAAATGTTCCTCAAACTTTGTCATGTAGATCGCGAGACCAAGAAAGGTAAATTTGAAAATATGAAAGAAAGAGACAGAACACCTTGACTCAATAATACTGATTTTAAGTATCTTTGTTTATGTAGCCTTCGGTATAGAAGAAAAACTATCACTGATTAAAGCATGATATAAACAACCACGTACCAAATGACAGAAAAGTGTCCAGATCTACAGTATCAAGAAGACTTAACCAGAATGGAATATTTGGTTATGCAGCAGTTTGAAAACATTTAACCTCCAAATATTGTCAAGAGACTGAAATGTGCTGAAAAGTACCAAAACTGGACTGTTGATGATTGGAAAAAGGTGTTATGGATGGATGAATCCAAGTTTGAAATATTTAGTTTAAAGCGTAGGTTGTTGGTTTGACGGAAGAAAGATAAAAGATAGCACCCACCATGAAGCATGGGAGAGGCAGTCTGATGGTTTGAGGGTATTTTTCTGTTGAGGCAACAGAAAAATGCAAATGTAAGGTAGATGAACTAATGTACCAGCGTAAATACCACCAGATAATAATCCGTCATGGTATAACCAGTGGTTTACCTATTATTGGTAAAGGATTCCACTATCAAGAATATAATGACCCAAACACTCATCTAACCTAAGCAGAAATGAGTTTGCTGAGAAAGAAGCTGCTGGAGTCATTTAAATGATACAGTGATCGATCCCTTCAGAGCCTTGATATTAACCCTGCTGAGCAGATCTGGGGTTTGGTTGATCAAAAACTTGACATATCAGAAGTTAAATTCAAAGAAACTTTATGGGAAAGTATTAGAGAAATTTAGAGCAAAATCCCACAAAACACTTTGATTAAATATGTTGCAACAACGCCTGAAAAGCTACCCGCAGTTATTAAAGCAAAAGGGAGAGCCACAAAATATTAACTGTTTGCTAAACTCAAGCATTTCCACTGAGTTTCTATCGTACTAAGTATGAAGATTAATAAGTTTAATATTTCACTTTCCATTATTCTTTGAGAGTAGCCTGAAATCTAATTGTTGACTTTGTCCTGACACTTTTAGACAGCATTGTATTCTGCTTTCTCATTCGTCGTATACGACACCATTTTCGTGTAGCTGAGAACTGTAAACATTGTCGTCCTCGTGAAAATTGGTTTAAGAAACGTGCTGCGAAGCTACGCAAGATAAGTTCAGTTTTTAACCGTAAGACGTTTGTGTTCAGGTGTATTAGCTGTCTTAAGCCCAAGTGAGAAATGGTTTATTTGAAACAGTTAAGTAGTTATCATTGAAACACTGTGCAGTTTCTCTCTTTAAACATCAATTATTCATTCGGTTACACTCGGCATGAAATGATATTCTGGAAATTTTACAGTTATTTCCAGTAACGCACCACACGACTGTGGATATTGTCTTTCTCATGGTTCATCATAATACCCACTATTTGCCTGTTGACTGTATATGTTGTCTTCCTCATGGGTCATCATAATATAACATGTGACTGTATGTGCTGCCTTCCTCAAGGTTTATCATAACACCCATACGACTGTATGTGTTGTCTTTGTCATGGTTCATCATAACACCTATTTAATTGTATATGTTGTCTTCCACATGTTCAACGCACCAAGTTTCACACTATTGTGTCCACCGTAGTTGCCTGAACAGAAAAGCATCTTTTGAAACACTCAATATGTATAAAACAATTCTCTAATCTGATTTCACTTAGTTCTCGTATCGTCATAATTACTAAAGTTGAAGGTGATGCTTTCCTTAAACAACTGTTTTCTCGGTTTCGGCAGGTTACATTGTGACAACGTCAACATTACTAGTACCGCAGTGTGATACCCTTTCTATTGAAGACCGTGGTATCTAAAAAAAAAACGTTGTGAGTTCAAATGCGTTACACCCATCTTTGAGGACATGTTTGTTTGTCTCACACTCGTGGAACGTAAACATCTGTTTTCTGTCGCGCTCGACAAAAATATTTTAATTTTTTATTCATTTTCAGTATACTTGCATGTTCTTGTAGAGATGGTAAACGCTAAAGCTGAATGATTTTATGGCATAAAACTATTTACGATGTAAAAGTTCTGTTGGTAAAATATTTTTATTGTTTTATTTTTCTAGTATCGCACAAAACTTAATGAACAGCAAAATGAAAGAATTGCACACCAGAGGGAGACTCTAGCAAAACGTCAGGAAGATATTTCAGGAATGGACCAACGAATTGCCGAATTACAGCAACGTCTCCACCGGAAGCGGATGTTGAACCAACAGATGTCTAACAAGATTCATGCCGCTAATGTGGCCAAGCAAGCGTATATACGAACTGGTTCAACGAAGGTACACCCACGAACCTCCAATACCAAAATCGTTGCCGTGGAACCTCTAAAACAAGCATCCGTAGAACCAGAAAGGGTTCAAGACGACTTAGACGCTCCGTTAGGGGGCGTAAAAGGCATCCAAGAACTGAGTGAGTTTGCCAACAATAAAAATGATCCAAAGTACCAAACACTGCCATACAATACCAAGTTCACCGTAAAAAATTGGAAAGATGACACCAGCTCTGAAGAGAATGGAGAAGAGAGTGTCACAGCTTCTCCTAACACTAAGCAGCAGCAAGCCATGAAACCCACTTTGATCCCTCCACCTTCTGGGAAACTCTCCCCTCTTCCTCTTCACGCTAGCCTAAGGCCTAACGATTTTATTCCCAGTACACTTTCTGTTTCTACAGGACGTCTTAGTAGTAATGTCATACCGCAAGGACAGCCCGGCTGTAACAATGTAAGTAAATTATTCTTTTTGTAAGTGATTTTGCAAAACGGTAAAGCATGTCTAGAATATCATTTAAAGCAATTTTTCTTTGTATTTAAATGTTAGATTTGAAATGAAATGCCACATCTGTAAAATCTCTTAGTAAAGAGAAATGCATATGGTGATGTGTTAAAGGAGATAATAGCCCGCTGGATTTTCGATGACAAAGCAGCAAATATTGTTTTCATACTGCCGTCCCTAATTTTGAACTACTGACCAGAGGAAATGCAGCCTAGTCAGCAGTGCTTGACCATTCATGTCAATAGATAGAATCCCACTCTTATAATCTATCCACAGTTTCAAATGAGGAAAATATTTTCTAGTAAGTACGCGTTCGAATCTCGCTTACTAGATCCGAAATCCAGAGCTCTGTTACAGGGCCATCTTGCGCCCCAGTTAGTTAAATTTTTCACAAAATTTAAACGTTTTTCGAGATTACATCTGTTTTAGAAAATGTATTTTTGTAGTATACTAGCAGAAAAACAATGTGCATAATTAATTCCCTCTTTTCGAAATCAAAATATCTACTGGATGTGTGTAAAACAGTGTTGTTATAAAGAAGAAACCGCAGCTGTAATGTTCAGTATTCTGTTTTACAAATGTAATGTATCTCCTGCCTTTCGCTACAAAATAGGCTTAACTTTAGAAAAATGTTTCACCGCAAAGAACTTGGACTATAATCTTTTATTAGATTTAGTATGTCACAAAAAAAAATATTTTTCGCGAAGTATGATGATAGGAAATCCGACTAACATTTCGTTTTAATGAGGCAATTCTGATTTTTTTTTTTTCGTTTTCAGTTTGCTTGTTTTCTAGAGTAAAACTGCGCGACAGATTTGTGTATCTGGCGCAAAGATCGAATTCGAATTTTACAGTTTAAGACCTCTAGTTTACCACTGGCACACCTAGTAGGCTTTTTTTTGTGTGTGTGAAATTGTTTGTTTTGAATTTCGCGCAAAACTACTCGAAGGCTATTTGCGCTAGCCGTCCCTAATTTAGCAGTGTAATACTAAAGGGAAAGCAGCTAGCCATCACCACCCACTGCCAACTCTTGGGCTGCTCTTTTATCAACAAATTGTGGGATTGATCGCACATTATAACGCCTCCACGGCGATCATGTTTGGTGTGACGGGGATTCGAACCCGCGAACCTCAGATTACGAGTCGAACGTCTTAACCCACCTGGCGATGCCGGGCCTTTGTGAAATAGAGGAGTTCAGAAATATTGTAATTCTTTATTTTTTTTAATTTACTAGTAAGTATACACGAGAACATTGTAAACTAACTATGTAAGACCAAACGTCTACAGATTTACAACTCTAAATTCAGTGGTTCAATTCCCTTCGGTGGACAACGGAGAGAGTTCGATGTGGCTTTGCTATAAGAAACACAGAAATGAAACCTTGCTAATAATATTGAATTATTGTTTACAAAACAAAATCCATTTTTAAATTACGGTTTCATATAACGTTATCTTTAACACTGGTTACCATCTTATCGCTAGTGTGTGTGTGTGTGTATGTGTGTGTATTAATCAATTGCTGATTACTGTATCATTACTGCAGTGTATCAGTGTTAACGAATGGAGATTTCTATTGTTACTACAGTGTGTCAGTGTTAAACAATTGAGATTTCTATTGTTACTACAGTGTGTCAATGTTAATTAATTGAGATTTTTATTGTTACTACAGTGTGTCAATGTTAATTAATTGAGATTTTTATTATTCCTACAGTGTGTCAGTGTTAAATAATTGAGATTTCTATTGTTACTACAGTGTGTCAGTGTTAAATAATTGAGATTTCTATTGTTACTACAGTGTGTCAATGTTAACTAATTGAGATTTTTATTATTCCTACAGTGTGTCAGTGTTAAATAATTGAGATTTCTATTGTTACTACAGTGTGTCAGTGTTAAATAATTGAGATTTCTATTGTTACTACAGTGTGTCAATGTTAACTAATTGAGATTTTTATTGTTCCTACAGTGTGTCAGTGTTAAATAATTATGCCATTTCTGTTTCTAGTTAACAAGACCTCGCCTTGTTTCTGGAATAAAGTATTTAATGTTCTTCTTCAGTACAATGTCTTAACACTTGTACTGTAGTTGAGCACACATTTCAGCTGAAATTGTTTAAAAAAGATATTGTCACTATATTGTTTTTGTTTCTCAATTACTATTTCTGTTATTCCAGTATAAAAGTATTGTTGCGTTTACAATTCTGTTGTTATGAGATCAATTTCTACTTTTAGCTTCCATATCTGACCAATATCAGGCCACCCCCGACTTTACCGAAACCAAAACCAACGACTCAAGGAAACCCCTCGAGGACAGATGTGAACCCTCTTCTACTGTCCCAGCCTTCTGCCTCTCGCGAGGGGGTTCAATCATCGACTAGTCCGAGACGTAATGGTTCCTCAGACAGTCATCCAGTTGTATCAGCACGAGAGATCAACTTGCCAACTAATATCACTTCTACCATAAAACCTTCCCCTGCACCCAAACCTCCCATTCCAGTGAAGCCCGTTCCCCCACCCCGACAAACCCATCACCTGAGTGAAAATGGATTTTCTTCTGAAAGAGGTTATGCGGAAACTTCCTTAGATTCAGTGAACTCGGCCATATCAATTCTAAAAGGTCCTGAAAAACAGACAAACAAGTGCACTAACGGATTCAGGTGCTGACATAATTTCGTGTTCAGTTTATTTTTCATAATCATAAGAAAACATTTGTAAAGAAATAACTTCCATCTGGATATAAAAGGGAAAGTAAAATCACGCAAATAAATATTAAATAGGTTTAACTTGCATTAGGTTTACTTTACACTTTGTTGTATTTTTCCACGTGACAGTGATGTCATTCGGATGACGTTTAAAAGGAATTATCGATATATATGTGCTTGAGACTTAATTTCATTCATAAAGTTACTATTATAGACTTATAAATGTGATATTAGTACTTACTACAGTTCCTCGTAAAGACATTTACTGAAGTATAAAGAACATTTCCTTTTGCTAAGTTTCATATATGTAAATGTACCATGTGCACATAAATACGTTCATGTTTTATGTACAACGCGCATTTAAATATATTTCTATTTTGCTTTCACAGCTACAGAGAACGTCTTCTGTATTATCGAATTGTAATGAGGTAAAGTGATTTGTTTTTGGTTCCCTAGAGGGAGCTCATTTTTCTCCAAATGTCGAATTCTAACAACTAACGGCCTCTAACGAAAGTGAATGTCTTCTGTGTGTATTAATTTATGTTTCCATGTTAGAACACAGAATGTAGAAGTCAGCAGCATGATAAACGAATAAGTCAAACATGCTTATTGTTTATAAAGCCGTAACGTTTCGCAGGAAAAAAACAATGAAATCTGCACATTTTGATATTTTTCATATTATAAGTTGGTATTGTATGCTAAAGTGGAACGCATTTGGATGGTTAGTCTTATCATTTTAGCATATACTAATCGTTTAGAATTAACTAAACAATATGTAAACCTCTAATTTATACTCGTTTATCTGCCAGATACTTTCAATTAAAAGGTACATTATTTTCTGCACGAACGCCATCTATTGAATTGCCAAAAACTAATATATTTTTAAGAGTTTAGGATGAACTGTGAAGCAGTTAAACCTTTTATATATGTATATACATATGCATAATTTTAGACGTAATTATTTATTTTAAGTTGTTTATTTGATATTATTAATATGTTTATTTTATTATGTCTCAGTTTTTGATTTAATCGTTATATTGTGCTTTTTTTGTGTGTTTTTTTAAGGATTTGCTATTAAGATTTTTGCTATTAAACGTAACGAATTCTCACCAAGCGAGACCTGTATACAAATAGCATCAATAATACCGTCGCTAAGCCTAATGAAATGGCTACACTTACTTCTTTTAATATTATATACGCATATCCACGAAACTGATTTCAGTCTTTTTATTCGTATCAAAGTAAAGAAAAAGAATGTTACTGGTACAAGTTGACCGGCGTTGATGGTAATTTATTCAAATATTTAGTCGGTGAATATTGTCAGTACGAAAGTCGGAGAAGCTGTGCCTAATGGCTGATTTATTTAAACTAATTGAAAAGGAATACATACAAACATGTGACAATGGCAATTTCCCACCAGCGATTTCCTAACATCTGAAGTCTCTTTAATCCAGTAATTACTTTAAAACCTTATTATAACCTTAGAATACCGTATGGGTGCTTGCGCCATTAAGTGTGCTAAAGTTTAGTAATTCGTTTTAGAGGGCGCTAGTAGTGATAGACTTTTTACATAATGCTTCCTTCAGTAGAAGACTTTTAATTAAATTGTTCACATAAATTTATGTTCAAAGAAAATAAATGAAAATAAATGTAAGCATTAAAGAGGTAAAAATAAGTTGGAACATTGTTATTTTGACTGCTAAATCACAACTAATAAAGACTTCTGAAGATGTTTTTAAAACTGTATTCAGCGATATTGATTTTCCCAGGACGAAAACACCAGCATATTAATATGGTAGACTTATTAGTTTGTTGTTGTTTTTTATGGACTGGACATATTACAAGCTATAATGGCGCGCTGAAGAAATGGGTGTTATTATGTGTACAGATTAAATAAGATTAGCATGGATTATTAATTTAAAAATCAAATTCTCAAGTTATTATCTCTCTACAATAACTTCCTTGTAGTTGGAATATTTTGAGTTACAAGTGGAAACTGCTATAACGTATGTTGCTTTTGATCGGTCTCTGATACCTTTGTTTTCACGTGTTCCTCAAATGACAGATCAAGTTTGTGACGTCACGACAAAAACGTCGTGTGTTCTTTCACCTTACACGTTTGTCCTCACTTCCGATCAGTTGACCCAAGTCTAAAACAGAACAAAATATCAATAAAAACTTGTATTCTGTCTGATGTGCATTTTTTTCATTTTGAAGGAAATTATTTTATTTTGCATGTAGGTATATGGTACAACCAAAAGTCGTGCAACGTCATACTCAGAGAGTTGGTCAAGAAGCCCTTGACCAGTTTACCAAAGCGATGAACCACGTATATCGCCATGAACATCCATCACGCACACCTCAATTCAAGTCTAGTGGTGTTAGGGACCACACTGGTGACTTGTCAGGTAGTAATATGGAGTATGAAGACAAGAGGGAGAAATTACCGATAAGACCCAAACCACTCACCATCAAGATCCCACCAAGTAGTGACCAGCCAAGGGTTAAAGGACAGCAGAGTGTATCCACCCAAAAACAAGTAACGGAGGGGACTAGTAGTGGGAGAATTTCCCCGAACCAAAGCGTCCATGTCAGCATAAACCGGCGTATTGCAATGCCACCAGCTTTCCTATTCCCTGAGAACCATCAGACCCCTACTGATCTTGGTGGACCCGCCCACATAGAAACACAAGATGGAAATGACGTCACAGACAGAGGAGTGCTGGAAACTGAGAATGTAACTTCGAATTCCAAGCACCTAAACAAGAGTCCACCGAACCAAACGGATCATTTGGATCAATTTAATGGAAATGCTATTCTGGACTTAGAAAACGGTATACGACCAGATGGAGACGGAGACTCGGTCAGCACGGACAATGGTCAAGCACATGTTTCTGGTAAGTTAAGTTTTATGGTCTTCTTTGTACTTACACTGTTCGTTATAGGTTCAGATTTTCAGGTGATTATTCTTTTCCCCCCAAAACAAATTGTAACTTTTCTCAATGTGCAGTGTATTGACAGTAGGTTGTGTGTAAGTGGGGCAACCTTGTACTAAATGGCCCGGCATGGCCAGGTGGTTAAAGCACTCGACTCGTAATCGGAAGATCGCAGGTTTGAATCGTCGTCACACCAAACATGTTCGCCCTTTCAGCCGTGGGGGTGTTATTATGTACGGTCAATTCATTGGTAAAAGAGTAGCCCAAGAGTTGGCGGTGGGTGGTGATGACTAGCTTCCCTCCAGTCTTTGCTAAATTAGGGACGGCTAGCGCAGATAGCCCTTGTGTAGCTTTGCGCCAAATTTAAAACAAACCTTGTACTAAAAATAAGTTGTTTTTTTTATTTAGTAGTATGGTATATTGCTTTTAGCTGCACTCAGAGGGCAACTTCCTACTTGACTATTCTCCAAGGCAAGGAAGAAGCAGAAACTTAAAGGATAGCTAATGGCGCGGTTTACCGAAATATTGAGATATTCGAAGTGTAGCATTTAACCATTCCTGGAATAGTAATAAATCTTGTGTGAATGTTAGTTTGTTTTGCTAAAAACCGCATATAAAAGTCAGACTCTTAAAATACTGCTCGATGTCGGTGTGCTTACTGAAGAAGATCATTTTTACATACCTTTTAGATCAACAAACCGAAGCACTTAACGAGACCAATGAAAGTGATCATTCGCACATGTACAACAGCGCCGCCTTACGGAGAGTTAAGAAAGGAAACTTGAAAACCAAAAATTCAACCAAAAACTCTCGGAGGGTCAGCTTTGATCCCCTAGCTTTGTTATTGGACGCCGCTCTTGAGGGGGAGCTAGAGCTCGTGAAGAAAACCACGAGAGAGGTAAAGTTACCGACTCTTGTTAATTTTTATATTAACAACAAAAATAATTAACGTAGTAACAATGTCTCAACAAAAACAGAATACGTCGTAAGACTAAGAAAATATAAAATAAATAGTATACTCTGTAGAAGGCATTAAAGGTAAAATGTTCTGTAGTTGTAAATGTTTTCATGTCTATTTTCTATCTTGTTTCTGAATTAGGTACCCGATGCTAGCGCCGCTAATGACGAAGGGATCACTGCTCTTCACAACGCTATTTGTGCAGGACATTTTGAAATTGTCAAATTTCTCGTGGAGTTTGGTTGTGACGTCAATGCTCAGGACAGTGATGGTTGGTGAGTGGTCAGTTCCCTCTTTCGTTGTCCATATGCATAATCCTTATTTTCGTAAGCTGCTACACGCCTACCCTTTTTTTTAAGTTTTAAAACTTTCCTTTAAAATGTATGTCGGAGATAAGATGAATTCTACTTTCATTACTTGTATCTTCATAGGACTCCACTTCATTGCGCAGCCTCTTGCAACAACCAGCCAATGGTGAGATTTCTGGTTGAGCACGGCGCATGTGTATTTGCCAATACACTCAGTGACCACGACACCGCCGCCGAGAAATGCGAGGAAGACGAAGAGGGATATGATGGCTGCTCCGAGTTCCTCTACAGTAGGTTTAATTTTTTATCCATTACTTGATGTATGTTTTCTTATTCTAGTCAGTACAAATTAAACTGAATTAAAATATTCTACGATTTTCCAGTTTCTTACCAGTGGCATTCATCAACAAACATGATCTATTTTGTGGAAGTAAACCATATGATCAGGAATTGAAAGTGTGATATTACGGATTTTGTTGCGTGCAGTTGCTTAAACAGCGTTATTAGTTTGGAATCATTATCCTTGCGGAGTACTACACCAGGACAGCAAGTCAATGGCACATTGTTTAAAATGAATGTCACCTAAATGGACCATTTGGTCAAATTTGTGGCCATCAGTCGCGAAGACAGATAACACGCGATTCTGTTAAGCACGTGGTATCTAACATGTGAAGAAACGTATTTCGTTTTGTTCTCTACAGTTTATGGATTTATACAGTTGAAAGGCCTATTGACGCATTATAAACCAACAAATTTGAGGCTACTTTTATAATTATTGTTATGTGTGAGTGTTTTTTCGGAGATTAAAGTTTTCAATCGGGATGTCGATTCGACGCTGAGTTACACATTCGGTTGAATTAGCACTTTAAAATTATTATATTAAAATATTTCAGGATTGTGATCCTAGATGGCGCTTTGAAGAGTTGTTTGACTGTTTATGGCCTACCCCAGCTTGGATTATAAATGCATTTTCATTATTGCTTCTTTTTCTTATCCTATTTTTCTCCATCACTGTATAAAAAACAAAAAACAAAACATATTTATAAATAGTAATCATAGTTTATGCTGATTTTCACTTATCAATTACATTTTTTTTTGTAGGTGTTCAAGAAAAACTCGGTATCTTAAATGGTGGCGCTGTATACGCAGTGTATGATTACGAAGCTCAGAATCAAGATGAATTGTCTTTTAAAGATGGCGATATGATCGTGGTACTGAGGAAAGGAGACGAACAAGAGAGAGACTGGTGGTGGGCTCGTCTTAAAGACAGAGAAGGTTATATTCCCAGAAATCTAGTTGGTGTAAGTGGTATATTTTATTATTCTCAAATTTTGCTGTCACTTTATCAGTAAAACGGGTAATCCACCGCTAAGTAGGCTTAGCAGTATAAAAAGTTTTATTTCGTCAGTGTAGTGTATAATAAATATAATAAGAAGTTACTTCTGGTAACGAATATGTAAAGTTGCACTTTCAGGACTCTTTTGTTACACAACATCTCTTTTGATGTTGTAGTTTAATTATAAATATATTTATTATATTAACAAGTAGGTGAACGTAGTATATGAAAACATTAATACAGTTAGTGATTGTATACTTTTAACACATGAACTTTAATAGAAATACACAAAAGGGAAGAAAGAAAGTAACTAAGATAATTTTAGCTTTATCGTAATATATTATGGTAAATATTACTGATGTCTCTTCAGTATGCTGTAATTATGATATACGTACGTGAAATTTTCCCAAAGCACTATCACTCTTTGCATTTTTTATGATGTATTTATAATCGAATTGTAAGTATGTAATTAACATAACTGTATTTTAAAATAATCTAATGATGTATTTTCCTTTTCAGCTTTACCCAAGAGTGACGAAGAAACGTGATTCCTAGTAAGCAGCAAGCAAGATATGCCGATGCTCCCTGTCTCTGCTAATCTCGTGTAGTCTCGAATGGTACGAGACTTGTTGAGATATAATTTTAGTAACAAGTGCCACTATCTTCTCTACTCAGAGAAGTGCTGTTGGAAATGTTTCCTTTGCATTTTGTTCGTTCTATAAACTTGTTACTTCTTTATAAAATCAAATTATTCGACTGTGGCTTATGGGGTTATTCTGAAGCAGTTGTAAATACGTGTATAAATACGATCATCACTGGGCCATGTATTGCTGGCCAGGTATCTATCGTGAATTAACTTTTATTCTAGATTTTTTAAAAAGTAATTATAGTTGGATATCCTGCATATGGCGAATTGTACGTATTGTTTAAATTCCCTTTGTGTACATAGAAAAAAATAATTGCTCGCCTCGCGTATTTCTGAAGCTTAGATAATCTGAAATGCTTTGGTTAATTTGTATAACATGTATCATACGAAAGACCAATTGTCCGTCCATTTGATCGGGTTCCTACATACGTTAATTACTAAACTTACCGGTAGAGGGAGGAGCTGAAAATATTGGTATCTGTTTTCTCAAGAAGTATCCGAAGAGGTTAAATTCATCTCTACGTTTACTCTATGTTTTCTGACAAGAACGACTAGCCCGAACTGTGCACTTTACAAAAGCATAGCGGTGTAACTTTCTGTATTTCAATATTAGTGATTGCGAAACGAAACATTCTCTACCTGGCCCTGAAAGCTATATAGCTACCATCGTTGAAGGACATAAGATGTTTTATTTCTTCAGATTTTCAAAAAAATGATTCTAATGTTACTTGTTCACTCATATCACCTTACTGTTTTATAAAATAACTCCTAAACTGCTTATAAAGTTAAGGTAAAATCGTTAGACTTATTTGAACATGGTTGACGTACTGGTTTTAGTCACTTTATCAGTACTGTTTTTTGTTTTTTTTTAACGAGAAAGGCAAAATTTATTTTTCTTTGTTTGAAACGTAAGGCAACTTTTATATTGAATGTTATTCTTAAGCCTCTTACCAACCGACGTAAATATCAATTAACAGTCTCGTCCAGATGACTTCATATCGAAGAAAGTTCTTCCACGTTCTTGATAGCCAGTAAACTTGCAGGCTTTTGATATTTTACACAATGAAATACTGAGATGGCGCCTCAGTGGTGGAATCTATGAAGTACATATCTCTGGAGATTTTATTTTATGTTTTACTTGAATAAAACATTCCATATTGAAAGTTGTGTGGACAGTGTCGTTTTCTTTTAAATTTCACCGCCAAATTAGTCTTTATATGAACAATAAAAATTTAAAATAATAAATCAACATTATTCTAATAGTTGTCAGAGGAGGGAATACAGTTTTAACCTGACTCTAAGTTACCAAGACGGCCCGGCATGGCCAAGAGTGTTAAGGCGTGCGACTCATAATCTGAGGGTCGCGGGTTCGCATCCCAGTCGCGCCAAACATGCTCGCCCTTTCAGCCGTGGGGGTGTTATAATGTGACGGTCAATCCCACAGTCGTTGGTAAAAGAGTAGCCCAAGAGTTGGCGGTGGGTGGTGATGACTAGCTGCCTTCCCTCTAGTCTTACACTACTAAATTAGGGACGGCTAGCACAGAGTAGCTTTGTGCGAAATTCCAAAACAAATAAGTTACCAAGAGCTAAGCCCCCAGTGGCTCACACTGAAAACTCACACCGCTAGAAACTGGGTTTGAATAACCCATTACACTATGTAACACAAGTTTTGTTCCTGGATAGTATGTGTTATTTCCTAATTGCTTATGTTGTAAAAGTACAGAAAATGACCATTATTCCCTTCAAATTTTGCTTTTGTGACCTGGATAATGAAATTTAGAAATTAACCTATTTTCTATATAAAAACGGGCAAATTTACACATTTTCATTTACATAAGGTCTGAATAAAACAACATATGAATCAAGATTTACATGTATTTATAGTAAAGTTATACAAAAATGTTTAGAAGTGAGTAGTTTTTCGAGATTTGCGACTCTAATGTAAATCGCTTTCACGTATCAGCTCCCAAATATAGTCTCCCACCATGTTTTCGATATACGCTCACAGGTCACAAAAGCAAAGTTTGAAGTGAAAAATAGCTCTTTCCATTTACTTTAGGCATAAGCAATTTGGAAATAACACTTTCTGCCCAGGAACAAGAAAAAGTAAAAATTTTTCACATAGTGTTATGTAGCTTTGTGCTTGATTCCAGACACTCGAGGCCTGGCATGGCTAGGTGGTTAAGACACTCGACTCGTAATTTGAGTGTCACAGGTTCAAATCCCCGTCACATCAAACATGCCCTTTTAGCGGTAGGGGCGTTATAATGTTACAGTCAATCCCACTTTTGTTGGTAAAATAGTAGCTCAAGAGTTGGCGGTGGGTAGTGATGAATAGCTTTCTTCTCTCTAGTCTTATACTGCTAAATTAGGGACGGCTAGCGCAGATAGCCCTTGTGTAGCTTTGCGCGAAATTCAAAACTAAGCAAAACAACTAACAACAATCATTTACCTTACAGATTATTAAGAATGTTAAAACTGCCTATCATAAACTAAACTGTGCTGTTAATTCATATTCGGTTTGCTTTTGTATTTAACGTAACGTTAAGATATTAAAACCTGGGAACTGTTCTCAAGCTCTTTTGGCTTAATATTACTGAAACCGTAAGCTAACGCTTTTGACGACATTGTATGTTATGTGAATGTTTCTCGACAATTTCATATTTCTTCTATTAAAATAATTCTATTACTCACGAAGAATGCGTTGAAGCGTATCACGTAACAAACATCGACCGAGTGTGTTTTTCTTGTATCAAAACCATATCGCGCTATCCGCTGTGTCTACCAAGGGAAATCGAATCCTCAAATTTTAGCGTTCTAAGTCTGACGACTTACTGCTGTGTCGGGGGGGGGAGGACTGTAATATTCACTGAAACACTGATTTGTTTGATAAATGACTATGGAAAGTGGGCGACCTGAGAAAGTTGATTTAACGTTGCGAAAGGTCATATGCAGGGGCGTAGATTTTTTACACCCGATGGGGAAGGGGATGATTTTTGCAACCACTTATGTTTCAACTTGCAAATTGGTAATCTCTGATTACGTGAAACAGAAAGCTGTAAACATGCAATCACAGAATAATCTTGTTGCCACGATACTTGCATGTATACTTAGGCCTACTGACTGATACTTACGAACTATCGCTTAGATCTTAAACCTCAGAAGCACGCCTATATTAAAGATGTACATTTCGGCTACTGAAAAAGCCTACATCTAGGCCTAATTATGAAATTCGATTGGTGAGAATCACAAGAACAAACACAATTTGTAGGCCTGCGATGCAATAAAACAATTCAACAGCCAAACTGTAGGGGGGGGGATATATATACCCTCCAGGATCTACGCCCCTGGTCATATGGACACTACTTTTATGACCTCACATAGCCAGGTGGTTAGAGTGTTTGATTCGCAGCATGAGGGTCGCGAGTTCAAATCCCCGCTCCACCAAAGTAGCCCAAGAGTTGACACTGGCTACTGATGACTAGCTACCATCTCTAAAGTCTTTCAATGCTAAATTAAGGACGACTAATGCAGATAGTTCTCGTGTATCTTTGCGCAAAGTTCAAAAAACAAAACACATGACTTTTTATAATCCCTCCGTAATTTTTGTAAAGTCATGAAATAATTTTGGGCCTCAATTTAATTTGAGGCATAGATAATCCAGGCCATGTTATTTATTTTATTTTCCACACATTTGAACCCCTAATGTGCTTACTAATTCAGAAACATCTGCCTCGCCTTCCCCTCAAATCATTACTTACCTTTTCTGGATTGTTTTCCTTTAATTTCCGTTTTACCGATCTGTTCTTCAGGAATAATGTTGACTTAATCCAAATGTGTGTTTGATTTTAGCGTTGTACATCCGTAGACTTGCCGCTGTACTAGCGGAGGGCTAATCCAAATGCCTCAAAAACTAATCCAGTCGTTTAAAATATTTCATAACAACATGTCAATTTGCCAATGATAACATGTGATACAACCGAAGGAGTTTTTTGTTTGTTGTGAATGAAATAAATCTGTTGTTTGTGTTATCCATTTTTGTTACAAAATTTTGAAAAATTATTTTCCTATATTAAATTATTTAGTTTGTCTGCAACTTTTAAAACGTCGATGACATTAATAACACGAACTCGTAATTTCAGTTTCAATTTAACAGGAAGAAGAAAATAACTTGTTGAATGAATAAAAGTTCACTTTTATTGTATATCTTTAAGTTTTTGATAAAATAGCTGATTTGACTACACATGGCCTTATATTTTTTTTATTTTAAATTGATAATAAATATGTACCTTTTTTCTTATAAGCTAATTACGTTAAATTCAATAAAGTCAAATTCGTAGGGATACTTCTCCAGTTATGCTTTGGTACTATAAATAGCCCTGCATATGATCGTCTGTTGACGTTATTAAATCTAAATACAAAAACATTTTTACCCAATGACATCAACATTTAAACGCAGAAAACTGGAGAAAATGGTAAAATTATGAATAATTTATTTTGCTTTACTGACTCCTTAACACTAACGGTAAAAAAAAAAAAATCGAATTTAGTAGTTCTAGAAAAGAACAACAGATGGTAGCATGTGCACAATTTGTTAAATAAAACTCTTTGTAAGTTCCTTGATACATAGGATACAAAATGTATATGTTAATATATTTTAGAAATATGAAATTAATAATATTAACAAATTGGTTCTATCTGGAGAATTAATATGTTATTTAAAATTAAAATCTTATGTGAGATCTAAAAGTCTAGTGAATGATATTAAATATGTCATAAGAACTAATTTGTTTAACATTTACCTAATTAAATAAACATATTGTGCTGTTTCGTACCTGTTTTGTATTTTAAAACAAGAACATTCAATATAAAGGTAATACCATATCAAACCTATTTTCTTGCGAAATCATGCAATGGAAACTTCTGCAATTCCGATGAAAGTTGTCCGTGTAAAAAGCCCTTCTTTCGTTTTCTTAATATGATCTTTGATATTTTCAACCGAAATAGCACCTTATGTTATGCGTGGTCAGCTCAGATACTCTACTTTGGGGGTAGTCATCCCTAATTCAGAACTGCTGCACAAAAGAATAGAAACAACATCCATTGCTCGTATGACGACATTTCACGATGCGATCTTCAGATCTTTCGATCCGCATCCCGGAACGTCAACCACAATGATGCTGTGCCCTATTTTTTTCATCTGAACGCTAGCATTGCAAACGTTAGAAGTTGAAGTGAACTAAAAGAAAGAAACCTATAAAGTTAAATAATGTCTTATAACAACAATTTCAATATTTAGTAAGGATAAAAGTAGTAATGTTTGTAGTCAAAATACGAAGCCAATTTATAGCATTTACACGTAAGTGCTGACACTGTGTAAAACACGTTAGTGAACTTATATCAACATAACAGAATAATTAGGATTATTATCCTAATTCAAGAATTTAGGACGTTGCCGGAAGTTACGTAATATCTGCATTTGCCGCCAGGGCAGGTTTTTTAGTTGTTTTATTAAAAGGTACAGGTTTCCTTACTAATTTTCTTTGAACTAGTATTTTGCTATTCTGACCTAACACTTCTGACTAGTCGGGGACCGATTCCTCATTACATGTTTTAGAATATGTTAAGTCCGACACTAAAAACAACAACAGAAATTTAATACATTAAGTTGTTGCAGTAAGATGGAGGACATCTAATCATTAAACTGTTCGTCTGCGATAAAAACAGCAAACAAAAAAAAAAAAAAGAAGAAAGCACTGATGTCACTATGTATCATCCATTACAAGATTTCCCAGAGTTCGTTATTCTTTAAAGAGAAGGTATAATGTGAAACAGTGGCGAAGAACTTAGGGTTAAAAGTGATGACAGCGATTAGACTTATAGTTAAGTGTTATTATAATATAATATTATTGTTCATTAAAGCGTGCACTAATGATTAGTTCAGGTCACTGCAGAGAGGGCCGCTTGGCTTTGAGCCAAATCGCCCCCGCGCGCGGCATGTTCGAAAGGGGTAATTAGAATGAAGTTAATGTCACGTTAATGAATATAACATTGTTGCAAAGCTAATATCTTACCTGAGGTCTTTGCTGGAAGCCGCAACGCCCGCGAATTGCTGCAACAACTTAACTGAGGGCGAAAAAGAATAAAAATCAGGATCGGTTATTAAACAATAGCGAGCACGAGAGTTCCACCCATGTACAAACAAGTTCAAAAATTAACTTTTTTTTTTTCTTGAGGTTAATCTATGGTCGGTCATATAAAAATGCCCCAGCTGCGAAACATGGTGTTGTTAGATTTAAACTGAATTATCTATATTATTGTAATTTACAGAACATGAAAAATCAACAAACGTATTGTGTTTACAATCAGTTTTATTTTTCGAACAAAAATGGTAGCCATCTTTGTCTGTGATTGGCTGTCTAGAAATAAACGTGTATCTCTTCAATCAACCTCTTTCCTAGTTGTTTTTTGGATGTAATATGTACGTGTGTTTTAAAAGGGTGTATGGAAATATATAAATGTGTAAATAAGAGTTAAAAAGATAGATAAAAAAGCAAGGTTATAGATAGATGTAAAGAAACAGATGAATAGATAGATGGATAGAAGCAGAGGGATAAGAGGATAGACAGAAAAGAGGGAATGTCAATATTGGAAGACAAAGAAACAAAGACCTGAATTTAAAAATGACTTCTTTATTGCTCGATGGGCACAGATCTATTATAGGTTTTGTGGAGTAGCTTTATT
This sequence comes from Tachypleus tridentatus, assembly GCF_004210375.1. NCBI lineage: Eukaryota > Metazoa > Arthropoda > Merostomata > Xiphosura > Limulidae > Tachypleus > Tachypleus tridentatus. Next base: position 141,219,615 of record NC_134833.1, read on the forward strand.
GAAATTTCAACACCGTGACAACTGGCTTTTGTTTCTCGTGATAAATAAGCCACGGTTGGTGAAAGATCACACGATCACTTTACCTTCCAGCATTACAACAGCACATGACAACCTATACGCTAAGTCCCTATACAATAGTTATTAGGCTTATCTGTAACTGGAATTATGATTTAGGGGCTATCGTATTAGTGACTGTATTTTGTAGATAATCGTGTGGCAAGTAACACATTATTTTAGTCAAACTAAGAGAACTGTTCCACTTTAAGTTAATTAATTGCTCAGATTTCCTCTTAGCTCTTTAAATATCAATAATTAGAAAAGTTTCAATGGAGTTTGTGTGATTATTATTTAAAGAATTTTTTTCTGAAATGTAGTATTTGACCTGTCCCCTTTTTCTACATTCACTAAGACTAATTATATATGCATATACATTGTTTTTTACATATTTTCAATCTGTAATACACATACAATGTACCAAACCGGCCCTCTGCTGTCATAAGACGTGAATTACATGTGCCGTGACATCAAAATAAGGATTTCCGGCCTTACCACATCGTTTCTCGCAGTTTAACCCGTCAGGTATTTAAAATATATGTTCTTAGGAATAGAGAAATTAGAACAAGCAAAATTTTCTTGTGCCCTTTCAAAAGTTAAAAATTAATAAATATATATATAGAGAGGGAGAGAAATATTTTAAAATCCTGATCACGTGGGTTTTCAAAACTCATAACGAAACTTTTTTTAAAATCGTAACCACAATGTTTCCGTTAATAATCGAGTAGACAAAATATTATCCAATCTGTATTTTTCTTAAGGTACCACCTCTTAAATTAAAGAAGAGTTATTAATTATATATAACACACACAACTAGTATGTCAGTTAATTACATTTTATTTTAATTCTAGTTATATGCTTAAAACCAAATGCGAACTGGTTTTGATTAGGGTCGGTCCCTCGCTGGTACAGCGGTAAATTTACGGATTTACAACGCTAAAGTCGGGAGTGCGCTTCCTCTTGCTGGATTCAGCAGATAGCCCAACGTGCCTTTGCTATAAGAAACACACATTGATTAGGGTCGAGCGTGATATGGTGTTTGAAATGTGATTTTGATAATTTTTGTTTCACGTGCCGTTGTCACAAAAAAGGCAAAAAAACAACAACAACAAACAAACAAAACGCTTCACATATTTGAGTTAGGGGCGCTGTAAAATCAAGAGTCAAACCCTACTTTTTGGCTTGGTAAAAATGGCCCAAAAGTTGGCGGTGGGTCCTATTGACTAAGTTGCCATTCATCTGTTCTGTCATTTCAAAATTATGGACGGTTATGAACGAAAGTTGTGAAACAGGTTTCACTAAAATAATATTATTTCGGTGTTGTTCAGTAATTTGTTTCTATTCGATTAGGCTTTTACATTATATTTATTTATGATGCATGTAAAATTTGTTCTTTTGTTTGTTTGTTTGGGAATTTCGCACAAAGCTACTCGAGGGCTATCTGTGCTAGCCGTCCCTAATTTAGCAGTGTAAGACTAGAGGGAAGGCAGCTAGTCATCACCACCCACCGCCAACTCTTGGGCTACTCTTTTACCAACGAATAGTGGGATTGACCGTCACATTATACACCCCCACGGCTGGGAGGGCGAGCATGTTTAGCGCGACTCGGGCGCGAACCCGCGACCCTCGGATTACGAGTCGCACGCCTTACGCGCTAGGCCATGCCGGGCCAAATTTGTTCTTTTATTTAACTTTTTTTCTCAAACATTTAGATGTATTAAAATACGTGCATAGATTATATAATTAACAGAGAGCAGTATGTAATAAAAGAGCGCAAAAGCACACATAGGCCATTTGTGCTCTGCTAACCACGAGTATCGAAACCCGGTTTCTAGCGTTGTAAGTCCGCAGATATCCCGCTGTGCCACTAGACGGGATATTTAAATAAGAAAATCTACCTGTTTCTTGTACTTTATGTTTGACTGTTTGTTTTACTTGTTGATGGAAGTTATATTTATTTAGAAAATGGCATTGATCTAACATTTTTAAGTAACGTTTAAAAATGTTGAATATTCTGTTGATAATAGACCAACTACAGTTAACTGTTTAACGACGAAACATTTGTAATTGAATGGGAAGAGTTCTCAGCTGACGTAACAATAATTATGTACACTTACAACGCTAAAATTCTGGATTCGATTCTCCACAAGTATCTCAGCGTGGCTTTTTTTAATAACAGACAAGTATAGAAAAAAAATGGAATTCCTTATAATACGGTTATAGTAGAAATAAACCTGATGCAAGAATGTTTTCTTATAATAAATATTTGCGTGTGTGAACATCATGTTCTTTGATGAAACATTTACATTAATGTTTTCTGTTACATTATGAAGAAGAAGAAAAAAATTAGAGAGCGACATGAAGTTAAAATAAATAAAAGTAAAATGATTTATTTACTCTGGAAGTTTACACATGCACTCTATTTATTAAACTTCTTTATATAATGGAGGTACTTTTACTCGCCAACGCCCTCTATCTTTTCATTTTTAAACGTTCTTTTTTGTTTGAAGTTACCACATAGATATCTCAATTGATTTATTTCTGATTTGTTAGCTTCTCTAAACGTCAGCAAGGTTCATACAGCGACTGTTATTTATTTCTCCTACTTAAGTATTTCATTAACGAATTTATTTTTAATTTTTCTTAAATTTAAAAACAGTTGATATTGATAATAACTTTTGGAATTAGTTCTGTGTACTTTTTAGCCTTCCCCTCACACTTTCCGCGTTGATGTACGTAAGTACGTTTCGATGCCTCTGAAGTAACGAAAACGAATGATTTATTTTTTAGTATTGATATTTCAATATGAAGCCTTAAATCAAACTACTTTTCTCTCATTTTGAATAGAAATCAATATAATATATTTGTCATGATACCTAATATTTAATAACAACGACACAGTAAAATGAAGCCACCAGTGGGTTATTTAAACTTTGTAAACATTCTATAACTATTACTATTGTTATTTTACTATTTACAAAGTGGATGGCACGATTTCTACAGCCCGTACAAAACGTCTGTAAATAGCGAACAAAAATGTCCAAATGGCGAATTTCCGACATCTACTCAACGTGTTTCAACTCTTTTGCATTTATTTACATTTAAAAAATAAAAAACAATTAAATTTAAAATGGATTGAAATTCCTCAGAATACGGAACTAAGTACAATGTACGTGTTCTCAGAGAAAACAAAAACACAACTATAGTTTTATATATGTATATAGTCATGACAACAGAAAAATATAAGCGAAAAAGCATGACCGACTTAACGAAAGGTTGAAGAGATATGATTAAAGCAGTGCAGATTCATTTATTTGTAAACAATAAAATAAATATAATATATTCCAGACTTATTTTATTGTGCGGTAGGAAAAAATAAGCGAATTTTTCGTTATTTAAGACTCCGTTATTATAACGTGCTAATCGGTGTATGTTGATAAAAAAAAACGTTTGTAAAAAGACCTTGATCTTATGCCATCATACTACGCGCCGTTTCTCCGCTTCCACCAATAAACATTCTCCTCACGTAACTTTTAGCCAATAACATTTTAGAAGGTTGACGTAATCATCTAGTAATATTCTGTAACAAGTGGACGTCCAGTAGAATCATGTTATATAGTTATTGTGTTTATACATTCGTTGTAGAAACACGTGACACGCACGCTGCTTTCAAATGTTCGTTGTTATAACAAAAGATTTACATAAAAGAAAGTCGCCAGTTTTATCTTAAGAGCAGTTTATTTTGTAGGTTTTTTTTAAATTTCAGTTAACTGAACAGGTTTCTAAGTGAGATCTTACGTACACAAGTTTCAATCAGTGCTAAAATCAAGGCGAAGGAAGAATTGAGACGATTTACGTTTCTTGGTGAGTATCTCTTTTTGCACTCGATCGATTTGTTTACCCTATCAAATACATAGGCCTAAAGAAAGCCAGAAACACTTTCCACTATCTGATATAAAGCTAACAAAATTATTTCTTGCACGTTTGCCAATATATCTTTTATACACGGATAACTATGTTTGTAAAACTAAATGGATAAATTAATATATTTATTCAAACGTACAGTGGTGTAATCGAGGTTACACGCAACCCCATCTTTTACTCGTAGTGTCCTGAATGAATCAAGGGTTAAGGCCAAGGCATGTAATTAGGAATTATATGAGGAAACTTTAGCGCAGTTCATAAGGCAGAATATTGATTGTTTTTCATTATTGTTTGGTTACAACTACACCACTGATGTCAGCAGTAAGTTTACTAAGATACAATATCAAGATCCGGGTGTTCAATAGATGATCGGCCTACTCTGTAGTTTTTGCGCTAAAACAAAGTTAAGCAGCATAAGTGTATATGTGCCATATAAACGGTCATATAATTTTACTGCTTAGAGGAGGGTCTCCCACAGTGTGGGGAGTGAGCGATCACGGTAAAATAAACAGTGCAATAATGTGAAATTTAGGGTTTTAGTGTATCTATATTAACGAAAATAATATGTAATCACTACAACATATATTTTATGACTTAACTCATATTTAAAAAGAGAGAGCGGTCCACGACAACCTTATTTATTAAAGGGGGCGCGGATGACCTACCGTTTGGGAAACGCTGGCTTAACGTTTTTGCAATATGTTTAATACACTGTATTTATATGAGTTTGTTAAAATACTTAGTTTTCTGGTGTTTTGTTACGGTTTTTTATTGTAGTGTATAATTTTATTTTCTTTATTTATCTATAATAAATAACTACAGCATGCAAATACTGTGATAATAACAGTATAAATAAACGTTCATTTATTAAGCACAACGCTGCACAAAGGGCCATCAATTTGTGTTTTTACCATCACTGTGTCCATCAAAGGTATCGAAACCTGGTTTTTAGCGTTATGAGCCCTCAAACTTACTGCCGAACCATTAAGGGCTTTTTCAGAAAGAAAATTGAAAATACTGATCCTGAGCCTAAAAAAAATAGAAAAATTAATTTTTCTTTCACATTGAAAATATTTATAATGTGAAACACTTTGTATGTATATATATATATACACAAAGTGCCTACAGTAGGCACACAAATGCACACATACCTTTTCCTTTTGGAAGTACTCATGGACAAAGTTTACAGTAGGAAATAGCGAAACATTGACGAAATGAAACAGTACATTACAGACACATTTACAGAACTTGATAGACAGACAGACGTGTGTCAAAAAGTTTGCAGTAGTGTGGAAGGTAGACTCTAGGATTGTGTGAACAGCAACTGGTTTCAGTTTGAACACCTTCGAGATTAACTTTCCCATAATTCCATGTCATGTGCAAAGTGCCGTTAAATATATTGTTAGTTATCATAGACTGTATATTTTTATTTTTATTTAATTACTTTAAATACGTTATCAATTATCAACTGTATACCTACTTTCGGAACAATCGAAAAATACATACCATAATTTATAATTACAAGTTATATAAAATTTACCTGATTTCAACTAAACCATTCAAGTAAAATATGTAGTTCTTGTAGTTTTCTAACTACAGTAAGTCTTAAGAAAACAAAAGATTTTGTAATGAGAATATAAAATAAATTGTTTGATTATGTAATGAAATCACTTATTTTTTAAAATGCTTTATACTATTATATTTTTATATGCGTTAAAATGTGTTCTTAAATTATCAAACTATTCTTTTTTAGAAGAAGGGGTGAATCATTACATTCTGTTAAATATTAATTTGTATACATATAGAAGTGGATTCAGAAAAGTAAACCCCTGGTTATATACGATATACGAAACTGAATATTGCATTTAATTAAAAAGTAGAAATACTGTTGAGTTTAAAATAAGATGAAACATTTTCGATTACACTGTCTAATCTTGTATTCCTGTTGTCTTCGTCAATTATCTATTGGCAGAACTGGGAGACTTTTTTCAGAAGATACTCAGTTTTTAATTATTAAAATAGATCAACTTATGAGCCTTGCTGTATACATGTCTTAATATATAATTTATGTGCCTTAACTTTTGTCTGCTTTCATTAAGATACAGTTCTGCATGGCCAAGTGGTTAAGGTACTTGACTCGTAATGTGAGGGTTGCGGGTTCGAATCCCCGTCACACCACACATGCTCGCCCTTTCATCCATGGGAGCGTTATAATGTTTCGACCAATCCCACTAATCGTTGGTAAAATAGTAACCCAAGAGTTGGCGGTGGGTGGTGATGACTAGCTGTCTTCCCTCTAGTCTTACACTGCTAAATTAGAGACGACTAGTGCCGATAGCCCTCATGTAGCTTTGCGCGAAATTCAAACCAAACCAAATCATTCATTAGGTTACTACCGGCTTCAAATCAGAACAATGTGAAAGAATTTTAGCTAGTGGGAAAGTGCTCATTTACTGTTATCTGTTTTCGTGTTCGGTGATTAATGACGGCATTAAAATAAGCAACATTTCATGTTTATGTGTATTTGTTAATTCAATATATATATTACTTATTTATTTCTATTTGTTACTTCAGCATAGTTTCATCTTCATGAGCTAATGCAATATACATTTCATGTTAATGGGTGCATATTTTAAGTTCTGTAACCAATCGATTTTATAATGCAATGTACTATAGAACTAGTGTTGTTTCTCGGTCTTTTCGTTCATCAGTCATTTAAATTATTATTTTAACAGTAGTTTTTAAACTTTCGTTTTATAGGTACATTATTCTATATATATATAATCACATGATGATGCACATTTATAAGTTTTACAACGTATATAACAACGCAATAATGACAAGTTCTTAATGTAGAGAATTTTTAATTTTATTATAAATAGGAGTATAAATTATTTTATGTTTACCTTTCCAGTTATGTTCAATAATGTTATCAAATATATTACATAACATATATATCATCATATCGGGAAAAATGTACGTGTTTCTTTAATAGTAGAGCCACCTCAGGCTATCTGCCGTGCCTACTGAAGAAAATCGAACCTCTGATTTTAGCGTTGTAAATCAATAGATTTGCCGCTGTCTTCGCGGGGGACTTTCGAGAAGAAACGTGTTAAAGTTTAAATTTAAACAATGCGCTACATCAAAATACATCAAAAAGTTAACTTAGCGACACCACACGGTTTTGAAGTTTATCCGTATATAAAAGACTGATGTGCTTACAAATGATAGTGGAGAAACTGTAAAACAAACACTAATTACAATTTTGGTGCTACGATAGGTTGCGTATCAGAATGTGAAAGTTAACTTTTCTACGGCTAAAAGGCTGATTTCTCTTCTTCTAAATGTATTACTGTAAACTCAGTTTCATTTAGTTTGGCACAGTCACTGCATCTATAATACTGACTGATGAATCGTTAGAAAGAACACTTCTTTTTATATGTCATCGGAAAGTTATACATCTAATCAGTTATCCGATTCTGTTTTAACACAAGTCTCCAAAAGCCGTGTTATAAACTAAGTTTTCCCGTTGCGGTATATTGGTTTCAAACCACCATTATAGGCCTAGCTTTCAACGTTATTGGGTGGATCTGATGTTATAGCGTATACAATATGTGTTTGCTACGAGTTTCTTTATGTCTCAAGATTTTAGCCTTACTGAAATAAAACTGATAAAACAGTTCTGTCGATCTATCAAGATACTCACGTGACTACACTTGCACTACATGGTAGAAGTGTCATCTGTCTCACTGTATGTGTTTGGACCGGACTCCTATGTCACTCTCTGGGGTGGTCTTAGCCGTCTGTGTGTCCGTTTCTCTCGCTTTTATTTTTGCCCGATCTTAACAAATGTTAGCTTAAGCCAGTGGTTCCCAACCAGGGGTGCTTGGGGATGCGAGATAGCGTTCCAGGGGGTGCAAGATAACATTTGTTTTGGTCACCTTCACCTTTATTCTTAAATAAATAATTACTGTGAGGGGTGCGAGAACATATTAAAATTTTTAGGGGTGCGGGGCATAAAAAAAGGTTGGGAACCACTGGCTTAAACTCTTAGGATCTCTGTGGAAATGACATAGTTGTATCTGTCAGTTACCGATGTTCCGTATGTCTTCCCCTTTCACTGAACAGATACGCAAGCTTTAGAATGTTAACTTTCATTATATATTGACATTAAAAATTGAATTTAAAAACAAAGATTTAGTTGTAGTTAAGATTTTAATATTGCGAGCTTCCATTCCATAGGCTAGAAGAAACACGTTGTAGTCAAGATTTTAATATCGCAAGCCTCCATTCCATAGGCTAGAAGAAACACGTTGTAGTTAAGATTTTAATATTGCAAGCCTCCATTCCATAGGCTAGAAGAAACACGTTGTAGTCAAGATTTTAATATTGCAAGCCTCCATTCCATAGGCTAGAAGAAACACGTTGTAGTTAAGATTTTAATATTGCGAGCTTCCATTCCATAGGCTAGAAGAAACACGTTGTAGTTAAGATTTTAATATTGCAAGCTTCCATTCCATAGGCTAGAAGAAACACGTTGTAGTTAAGATTTTAATATTGCAAGCCTCCATTCCATAGGCTAGAAGAAACACGTTGTAGTCAAGATTTTAATATTGCAAGCCTCCATTCCATAGGCTAGAAGAAACACGTTGTAGTTAAGATTTTAATATTGCAAGCCTCCATTCCATAGGCTAGAAGAAACACGTTGTAGTTAAGAGTTTAATATTGCAAGCCTCCATTTCATAAGCTAAGCCTCTCCGTTTCACTATAATGTTTTCTCCTTTCAATGATATCTTTTTGTAACACACATTTCAGGCTAGTGTGACAAATTCTTATTTAGAGAGGGATTTATCTAAAGTATCAATAATAATATTCATAGATAAAATGTAACAATAACCTAGGCTGAGGCTTCGTCTAAAACTTTTAAACTTTCTTGTCGTTGTGAGCGCCATCTACTTTCTTAAGCGTGTTGTTTTGATTAGTTATTAGTCGAAACAATCAATTTGGCTGTAGTAAAATTTTCGAGAAGTTTGGTAAAACTTTGGTTACCATACTGCTCTATAGCTGCTTTCAAAGGCTTTTCAAGTCACCCAAGCAAGAGAAACACGTACCGGCTAGTGTTTGTGGCACGCTCGTGCGGTATACCTAAACACTGTGGCACTAATTATCTCAGATTACAGGCGGTCTGTGTTAAGTAAATAATCTGTAATATTTTTTTCACGAAAGAAAATATTTCTGTAAAATGTCCAAAGTTTTTGTGAATATATATAATCAGAATTAGGATGACATCAAAAATATTTCAAGAGAACTTGTTTATCTAATTTTCTTAATAGTAGAATCGTGCAATGATAAAATAGTTGGAAAAAATGACAAAGTTTAATTGTGTTAAATATGTGAAAATCCAAGACGTCTGTGTCTTCTTGTAGCAAAGCCACATTCGACCACTTGCTGTGTCAACCAAAGGAATCGAACCCTTGATTTTTAGTAATTCCGAAGACTCACCGCTCTCCCATTTGGTGACGAACGTAACTTATATCAACTTATATTACTTAAATATGTACAGCTTCTTGATGTAGCGTGTATGTATTCCGTTATACACGTACAGGTATTAAGTTAAATGTATTCCACGTCTTGAGGATAGATAAACTTTCACATACATTTAAACATAAGACGACCAAACAAATAAAATAAAATCCTTGCGTACGATCTTTCAACAATCAAACACCTCAAACATTGGAAACATTTGACAAGACGTACTTAAGAAATACACACGTTTAACGCATGTTTTTAATTAGTTGTGAGAGATATTCTAAATCTTTTCGTTTCACTATCCAAAAGTCCAAGCTACAGGAGACACCATCTCCCTCTCACGTATGTATGTTTATTTCTATAACCCTGAAGCGCCACGGTTTATGTTTTTCCAATGTGGTTTACACACGTTTTTCGATCCCGCGTGTTTATTATTATTATGCCTTTTCAAAAGTTACGAACAGGGGCATATTACCGACCCTACGTTGAGGTCCAGAAAGAGAAGGGTTCATGTAAAAACAAACTGTGCAGGGTGACGTGTCTAATTTTACATAGTTTATAAAGTACATTAACTTACTGGTACTATTTGTGTAGTTCAAAAATTAAACAAATTACATTGTGGAAAATTGTTGATTTATAGCCTTACATCTATTATTTCCCGCCTTAGTAACATATAAATATTCTTCGTGGGACAACGGTAAGTTTACGAACTTACAACGGTAAAATCCGGTATTCGATTCCTCGCAATGGATTTGTTCTAAAAGCAGACAAACACACACATATATATATATATATACATACAAGTATCTATATGACCATGTAATTATATCAACTGAAACTAATTCACAGAATAATAATTTTAAAAGAGTAATATAATTATTCTATTACAACTTACAGCTTTCACAGTAAATACGCAAGAATGATCGAAACGTCCTACTTGTTTTAAACAATAATATATCTTGTTGCAAAAGCTGTAAGTTGTAATAGAATAATACCTTAGTATCAAGTACCTTCAAAACGAAACTATTAGTGTAATTACTTGTTTATCACATATCCACCTTTCATCGATGCAGCGCTACAAGACGTTCACGAGAAACTGGGCGCCTAATTAAGCCGAATTTAAATATTGTTTGAAAGAAATCGCAATTTATTTTTTATATTAATCTCCGACGAAGCGGGAATTTTTCCCATGTGCCGGCAACCCCATCATCCTCTGGTTACAAAACATTTCACAGCCCTTCTTATATTGGTCAACACTTCAAAATTTGACTGCTCCTGGCGAAGTTGCTTGCATTATAGGTCCGTAGGAAAAACAAACAAAATTAAAACGTGTTAAAAAGGTAAATAAGTTCTTAATCATCTTCTTTCTTTATCGGTTCAAGTGGGTTTTAAGTTGCAAGAGTGTACAGCTGTATGTCAGTTACATGGTGGCCTACAACAAACTGTGGGATCAGATGAGGCTTAATAGCTAACATACCACGAGAGGACCTCAATTCCCAGGATTTACTTGTTGGAATTCTGTGCTGAAAAAAAATATCGTACTTTGGGATCGTGGATGTGTTGTAAGAGTGACAGTGAAATCCAACTACCCAAAGAGGCAAGAGAAGTGTAAGTGTTTATTTGTTTGTTTTTTTAATTTTCGCAAAACTACGCGAAGGCTATCTGTGCTAGCCATCCCTAATTTAGCAGTGATTGACTGCACGGAAGGCAGCTAATCACCACCACCCACCACCAGCTCTTAGGCTACTATTTTACCAACGAGTAACGGGATCGACCGTAACTTATAACTCCTCTCATGATTGAGACGATAAACATGTTTGGCTGGAAGGGAGGTTCGAATCTGCGACCCTCAGATTGCTAGTCGAGCGCCCTAACCGTCTGGCCATGCTAGACCATCGTAAGAGTGTTAACTAGATGCCTTCTCTTGTCGTTTATCATTTAAATTTATGGATGGCTATCTGTAAATAATTCTTCTTTAATTATTTGCTTGAAATAATTAGTGAACAAGAAAGCTGCAATGTTATATACTCTATTGAGCCCACTGGAAACTCGTACGGTAAGTCAATTAGTAATAATATATTTACAATTATTTTCATTCTTTTGGAGAACGTTCATTGCGCCACCTGTACTCTTACCGATATTTTTTCGTTACGTAAAAAAAAAGTGTAATATTTAAACTGCGGGCGAGGAAATTAATAAACATCATCAAATCACATTTGCTAAAAACGCATTATAAACTTTATTTTACCAGAATAATACCGAATTATATCCGTTAGGAACATTAGCCTGTAATTTGATTGGTATATTCAATAAAACACGAGTATCCAAGACCCTATGAATTAAACAACCAACGATGAAAAAATATATTATGTGAAAGTGTGAAATATGTTGAATTACATAAAAAACTAACATGTAACAGATATATACATGAACAGAGTGTGTATTCAGTTTTAATCACTACAGTTTACTATGTTTGACTCGATATCAGAGATGCTGATTGTATATGTGTGTCATATATATGTATATATATGACGTATCAACATACTGTGTTTCCTTCTTAACTTCTACAGTGTGTTGTGTTCTTGCTTTACGTAAGCCATCAATACTAAATCAGTATTCCTATTTTCATATTTAAAATATATAAACGGACAAAAATAAAACAATTTTTATTCAATGAGTGTATATCTTACAACAGACCATTCTAGTTTTTAAATCGTTTAGAAAAATTTCGTAAAATGTTATTTTGTAACAATATGCTAAAAGTAATAACAATATGAGTGTTGTAACAATGTGCTATAAAGATAGTAACAATATGAGTGTTGTAACAATGTGCTAGAGGTGGTTACAATATGAGTGATATAACAATATGCTAGAGATAGTAACAATATGAGTTATGCAACAATGTGCTAGAGATAGTAACAATATAAGTGTTGTAACAATGTGCTAGAGATGGTAACAATATGAGTGTTGTAACAATGTGCTACAGGTAGTAACAATATGAGTGTTGTAACAATGACTTGAGGTGGTAACAATATGAGTGTTGAAACAATGTTCTATAGGTGGTTACAATATGAGTGTTGTAACAATGTGTTAAAGGTAGTAACAATATGAGTGATATAACAATATGCTAGAGATAGTAACAGTATGAGTTATGCAACAATGTGCTAGAGATAGTAAGAATATTAATGTTGTAACAATGTGCTAGAGATAGTAAGAATATTAATGTTGTAACAATGTGCTAGAGGTAGTAACAATAATGAGTGCTGTAACAACATACTAGCGATGGTAACAATGTGAGTGATGTAACACTGTGCTAGAGGTAGTAACAAAAATGAGTGTTGTAAGAGTGTGCTAGAGATAGTAACAATAATGAATGTTGTGACAATGTGCTAGAGGTAGTAGCAATACGAGTGATGTAACAATGTGCAAGAGGTTGTAAGAATATGAGTGATGTAACAATGTGCCAGAAATTGTATCAATAATAAGTGTTGTAACAGTGTGCTATAAAGATAGTAACAATAATGAGTGTTGTAACAGTGTGCTATAAAGATAGTAACAATAATAAGTGTTGTAACAGTGTGCTATAAATATAGTAACAATAATGAGTGTTGTAACAGTGTGCTATAAAGATAGTAACAATAATGAGTGTTGTAACAGTGTGCTAGAGACGTAGTAACTTTCTGTGTCGTTGTCCCAGAGAACAAGGTATCAGAATTTTGTCAGTCTATGTGTTTCTTTTTTCATTATCATATTACAAGTATCCATAATGCCCATAGATACACAATATTCAGTCTTAATATTAAAAACAGGATTACATGAATGTGGAAAGTCGCACCACTTCTGCAGAAAGGTGACCCACCCAACTTTGGAATAAGGGTCGCTTACCGGTCGTCCCGCACCTTTTAACCCCAAACTCCCTCCAGTATCAGTGCTAGCAATTTATAAAGACCTGTTTTCTGTAGTATGTAATTAATTTGGAGGCAATTATCCAAATTGTGTAGTGTAAATTGTTACGGATTGTCGCCACATTAATCATGTGGAAGAAATTCTTTCTATTCTGCTATAGAAAGTTATATAACATTGTAAGTTTGCTAATCATACTGTAAGTGTTGCCCTTGGTTACATTTTCTTATTATGTTGGAAACTAATCAAGTGTTGAGAATGCACAACGATAGAATGCATCTGTGCTTATTTACACATTGTTTCTGTTAAAGTAAGCTGGTTGCTCATTATGATGAGAAATCCACTTGAAGTAAAAATGTATTCTCAGAATGACTGGTACAGGTATTACAACTTTAATTAAAATTAAAGTTTTAATACCCATACCAGTTGTCTTAAGTTGGTTGTGATTACGTACCGGTGTGCGTAGCCGAGGATTTGTGGCTCGTGTCGCGTTACCGCGAGAACCGCGCTCCACGCTTTGATAACGTGTCAGAACCCTCTAGTCGATGAAACAAGAACATTCAAAGAACTGATGGTGGATGCTGCTGACACGGCTCGTGCCCTGTAGTTTACAAATATGAGAATATTTTCCTCGTCTATAGCTTTGTGTGGAATTCTGAAAGAAAATTAAAGAACATGCGCACTTAAAGAACAATTTACATACGTTGTTGTTGTGTTTCCAACAGATTATTACATGTTAACAATGTGTAAAAACTGCAACACTTTTAAAACCTGCTATCTCATCATGAATGTTGCAGCAATAAATAGATGTGAATAAGAGGTGTAGTTAATTATAAACAGTCCTTGAAAATATATGTATGATATAGCATGAAAGGATAAATTCGTGTGAATACATTTTCCCATTTTAATGTCGTGATTCTGCAAAGGGTTTGGTTTCGTTTTGAATTTCGCACAAAGCTACACAAGGCTTATCTTAGCAGTCCCTAATTTAGCAGCATAAGACTAGAGGGAAGGCAGCTAGTCATCCCCACCCACTGCCAACTCTTGGACTACTCTTTTACCAACGAATAGTGGAATTGCCCGTAACATTATAATGTCCCCACGACTGAAAGGGCGAACATGTTTGATGTGACAAGGATTCGAATCCCCGACCCTCAAATTACGAGCTGAACGCCCTAAACACCAGGCGATATCGGGCCTCTGCAGTTGGGACAACTTGATCATCTGTTAATGTTTTTGAAGTATTTGAAATATAATAGTAATAAGTTACGTAAGTAAGTGCTGGATAAGTTCCTTTTACCAGGTTATGTTTGATTTAAAGGTAAACTTTGTTGTGTAGTCCATTCAAGCAAATATTTGATATGGCGCTAAGTACTATATAAGTTCCTATAGCTACGCTGCATTTTGTATAAATGTAACTTTTGTTTTAGTCCATTGAAGCAAATATTTGATTTGACCTTACGTACTCTGTAAATTTCTAAATACATGCTATGTTTCGTATAAGGACAAATTTTGTTGTCTAATCTATTCAAAAAAGTATTTGATTTGCCGCTATGTAAGAATTCGTTGTCGAGAGTGTGACTTAACTATCTCCAGTGATATAACAAATTTTATACTATTCTAAGTGGCATCCCAAAGGGATTCACCTCGTCATGTGTTTGTAACTAATTTATTATAACCTATAGAAAAACGGTTTGTTTTGTTTTTGTTTTGAATTTCGTGCAAAGCTACAAGAGGGCTATCAGCGCTAGCTGTCCCTAATTTAGCAGTGTAAGACTAGAGGAAAGGCAGCTAGTCATCACCACCCACCGCTAACTCTTGGTCTACTCGTTTACCAACTAAAAATGGGATTAATCTTAACAATATAGCGCCCCCAAAGCTGAAAGGGCGAGAATGTTTGGTGTGACAAGGATTCGAACCCGCGATCCTCAGATAAAACAAAAACATAGTGTTATCCGTATTGAATTGCCCCCCGCTAGTACAGCGGTATGTCTACGGATTTACAACGCTAAAATCAGGGGTTCGATTCCCCTTGGTAGGCTTAGCAGATAGCCCCGTGTGGCTTTGCTATAAGAAAACACACATTTATTCAATTCAATAATATTGAGTGCTTGAGTTCGTCGTCGAAAAATTTGAAAAGTGAATAATACATAAGATTAAAATTGTTTAACTCGGACAGATTAAATGACCTATTATCTTGCAGCGTAACCTATGAAAGTGTTTTTATAAAAATTGACTTTTTGTCCTATTTTAATTTATTGTTATAAAACAAAAATGAATAACGTTGCATTTACTATCAAAATAATCACTATATATGTATATGTATACATTATGGAATGAACTTTGTCTCAATATTATTTCGGTTTGAAAAGCAACTTCAATTCATCCTCTTTCAAACCACGCGCAAAAGTAGTAATAAAAATACCTATGAAACGTCCCACGCAATTTAATTTAAATTGCTATTGGTATTTTGTTACTACTTAAATTATAGCAATCAATCTGTTGGGAAGGTGAGTTCGTGACTTTAAATTTCAACTATAACCTCACCTTTGCCCTTTTGGTCTGTTTGCTTTCAAAACACTAAGAAAAATGGGTTTACGCCGACAAGAGTGACAGGGAAGTCAGTTGAGCCTCATTGCTACGTAATATTATCTCTAAATTCTGATTTTTTTTTTAATAACATGACATTTGACACCTGCTTTCCTTCATCTTTTTTAACTTCTTTTTAACCGACCATTTTGTGGATTGCGCTGCGCATAGTTACCCTGACAACAAGTAAACTAAACACCACTACCTTGACAACAAACAAACTGAACAGGACTTCCATAACAACAAATAAGCTTAAGACAGCTACCATAACAACAGTTAGTCTTGAAATAGCTACCATAACAACAGTTAGTCTTGAAATAGCTACCATAACAACAGTTGCACTTAAAGCAGCTAACTTGTTTTAACAACAACTAAACGTAAATTTTTGTAAGCTTAATATCGCGACATTAACAGCAGTTAAACATAGGATGGTAACTCGGATGGAGTAGATTGGTGCGGTTATAATTGTTCTGTCCTCTTCCTTTGTTATTTTATATAAATATTTGTTAGTTTGAGTAAATTTATTCATCTTAATTACCGTAAAGGTAAACAGTATTATACGTTCGAGTTCATTGCTTTGTTTGGATTAAAAGATTAGCAAAACTTATAAAAAAGTATCGCTGATCCACATTCCAGAATGTTGGATTACAAGTCGAATTCAACACTTACGCAGACAGTTTGAGTAACAGCGAATTACGAAAATTAATCTGAAACCAGTAGTAATCTCATGCAAGCGCCTTGCCTTAAATCTGGTCTCTTACGTTAGACCAGATGACGTTGAGTCACAAACCTCTACTCTGTAATACTTTGTGAGTCACACGTCACTAAGCTATATAGTTCTATTTGAATATTTAAAAACTTGTAACTACTGTAATATAACTTTAAGTATCACTTTTTATCTTTCTAATATCAATGCTTAACCCCCTCCAATACTTAAAGATCAATTTGTTTTTGTTCTTTGTTGTTGTTTTTTTTGTATTGTGTTTCGATCTCTGAGCTGGGCATTGCGCAGGCAGCCCGTTCTGCAACTTTATACTTAAAAAACAAAGAGCAAAAAGGTTTTAAAAAGGTTGATACTTCATTTCTTACTCCTTACAAGACAACAGAAGGTCAAAGGTAAGTTAAGGGAACACAATACTTAAATCCAGGGTTCGATCCCCAGGTTGAAAAGAATAAAAATAACGCATTGTTAGCTTTCCACTAAAACAGAAACAATGATTCATTATAAAGTCAAATATTTTGTTATTAAATTTTGAGTGATTATTTGACATAACACAAACCACGTGAAAGCTGTTTTATCGAATCATTTCTTGAAGAAAAATTATATTTTACAAACAGTTATTAGGGTTTCATTCCAAATTATTGAATTGTTTGTTGTATAGTGACTGTCTCATCATAAATTGAATGTTGTAAATAAGGAAGTTCTACTACTAGCATGTGAAGATGACTTTACAACTTCGTGACGTATCACATATTTCTTAGTCATTCTGGAACAGTTTAAATACAGAAATCTTCCTCATTCCAACCTTTAATGACATCTAACTTTTAAGCACTGTTTTTACTTTTTTTAAAGAAGCTCCATGGAAATTTTCCGTAGCTTACCGTTTTTATAAAGAAATAATTTACCACGCAGATTCACGTAGAGGTGTCAAACAGTTTCTGATATGTATATCTGTCTTTTACCTTTATGGGAACTACTGGAACTTTCGCAAATAACATAAGAAAAACGATATAATTCTAGTAAATAACGGACAATATCGTGCGTTACCTCAACCTCATAGTGACTTAATTTTTTTACCTTTTATATACGAATTTCAATATACCTTTTAAAAATAAAAGACCATTGTACTTAGTGCTAGTGGCACTGTTGATTTTACACAGAAGTTTTTGCTGTGTGTTTCAATATAAAAAGAAAAATGCATGAGATAAAATATAGTTTATGTGTGTGTAATGCTTATCTATCATGACGACAGTAGTGGTTCATAATAGGGATCGCCCATACATTCTTCATTATTATTATTTAACATTGTTCCGCCAACCTACAGCAAGAATTGTAACTAAACCTGGCAGTATTATTAAATGCATCGTAGTATAAGGTAGTTTTAAGTTTATTTATTTACCTAGAAAATACCATCGGCTGTATAACAATTGATATCCATTGTTTTAATGTAGTCTATGGTTTATATGGAGCCTCATAATTTAATGTAAATGCTCACGTATGTAGATGTGTACAGGCCGTGAATGTCATTTAATGTTTATATGAGAGGCACAACATATGTACCATAACTATTAACTTATTGTTACAACTGACAGGATAATAATTGTTGTTTTACCGTTGAGTGATCGATTTCGGACATGATACATAAGCGTCTAAAACATTACACAAACGTCTAGGCTGTCTCCCACAACACAAACCTTTAAGCTATAGTTTAAAGTAAAGTACCGATTACAGTTTCAAGCATCGGATCGGCAACCACTATGATGGCTGATGGTAAGTGTCGAATTATAGCCGTCCTTGAAGCTTTCTATAAGGATTGTCAAAAAGCGTGCAGGAGGGGACGAAAACGATGGCAATTATAAGCAAACGTGAAACAGAGATGTTGTAGGTGTACGTTGTATTCAGAAAATATTCAGTTTTTGATAAAGTTTACAGCTGTGATGGTCCAACAGAGTTCAAGGTCGTAAAAGTGTCATGACCCAAACTCAATCAGAAATGGAGAGGGAAAAATCATAGTACCATAACCAGCTAGTGATTGTTAATTAACACGTTTTCGGCTCTCTAGAGTGTGCAGAATGTCGATGCAAGAGGAGAAATACAGCTGCTGTAACCGTAACTGACCTTACAATGACCAGTGAAAACGAGGAAGGAGGGAAATAGAACACCAATAAGAAACGTTAAAAATGCTTATTTGTACATATATCCTATTATATTATGACACAGTGACTCATATTTGGATTGAATATGTATGCATACGTCTATGCAACTGGAATAATTCACATTACTATCTATATATAAAAGTTTCGAAACTATAACACCAACACATGTGTGTATATATATATAGGAAGATGGACATAGATATACATACTAGCCAAAATGTGTAGTAACGTATGGTGTAATCTTCCTATTAGTGACATACGTTTCTAAGATGAAAATGGGAGGATAAGTCTTAGTGATGTCTTGTGTCAAATCAGTGAATTGGATATTATTATCTCTAACAATATGCTTCAACACGATTTTGACTGAGTTTGATTTTGTGTGGAATAGCTGAACATTCATTTGAGTTCCAACATTTTGTAACATATGCTACCCAGTTGTTCTTAGATAATGAATTTATTTTAAAGTTTATTCATAAGTTAGTAATAGTGGAATCTATTTCGTCTGGTACTATTTGTTATAAACTGGGAAAATCGAACACAGTATCATCTTGGTTAGTCCTTCTTTACATTTCATACTGTTTGTTACAATGTTACGATCAATCCCATTATTCGTTGGTAAAAGAGTAGCCCAAGAGTTGGCGGTGGGTGATGATGACTAGCTGCCTTCCCTCTAGTCTTACACTGCTAAATTAGGGACGGCTAGCGCAGATAGCCCTCGTGTATCTTTGCGTGAAATTCAAAAACAAACAAACAATCCTTTATAAACAGTAATTAACGGTTAGTCACAGTTTGTATACATTCGGAATATTACATTTCTCTCTTCTCCACACTATAAAATGAAGCACCAATTCTACAAACGAATTTATTCAACCAGATAAAGTTTTGCACTCTCAGTAGTAAACGTGTCCTTACATGCATCGCTAAAATATCGTAGACTGTACCGTCTTGCCGCTTGCATCGGACCGTAGTGTGGGAGGCGGAAGTGTGGGCTCCACTTTTATTCCACGAGGCCTACATTCAAGGCTTTGCGCGATACGCTTCTTGGCGACGACCAGTCGGCTCTCAGCGTGGGGGGATGATGTAGGAGACAAGCTGTCTGTCGTACTATTTTTTCAGTAAAAAACAGCTGTGGTTTGATGTTATGGAAGACAAAAAATTTACAGCAGGAATTCTGAGAACTCTTGAGGGAAAGCAAAGGAGAACATATGATAATATGACAAGCATATTACTTCTGCAATATCAAATATTGATGAGGCTTTTCACCAAATACCAAGACACGTTTTCCACTGTGAGGAATAATTAACCCTAAGTCGCCACTGAAAAATCTGGTGAATTAAAACTTAACGTCTATTCCACCAACCCCATTTTTATCTTAGAAACGTATATCTCGAATAGGAAGTTTTAGTAAATACTATTCTCGTTAACAATGTGTTTAACACTATTTTGACTTAAGTTTGATTTTCTGTGGAAAGGCTGATAGCAGTAATTTTAGTTCCAACATTTTGTAACATAAGCTACCCAGTTGTTCTTAGATAATGAATTTATTTTAGAGTTTGTACGTGTTAGTAACAGTGCCATCATGGTTAAGCTATCCTTACACTTGATACTGTTTGTTATAAACTGCGAAAATCGAACGCAGTGCCATCTTGGTTAGGCTTTCCTTACATTTCATACTGTTTGTTATAAACTGTGAAAATCGAACGCAGTTCCATTTTGGTTAAGCTATCCTTACATTTCATACTGTTTGTTATAAACTGAAAATCGAACGCAGTTCCATCTTGGTTAAGCTATCCTTACACCTGATTCTGTTTGCTATAAACTGTGAAAAACCATCTTAGCATTGCTAAATCCCTTACTTATTTTACATAGAATTTGAGGAAATGTACCTAATTTTTAGGTATGTTATTCATTTTTACCTAAACATCTGATTTGTAAATGACTTAAATAAAAGACTGATAATAATTATATTTCACTTCCTTAACGTGATTCGCACTCTAACAGTTGTTGATTGTGAAATATTATGATATATATATTATACAATTTTGCTTAAACAATTACAATGTCTGTCGTATCTCGGTTGGCCCGCTGAGTCCTTGAATTGGGCAAAAGGTCGTGTCGGCACTAGATATAGCGGATGTTGTATGATTAATATACTATAATAAGCTCTCCTTTGCTTCTGCTCATTGGGTTCTTAGAATTCATAACAAGACGTATTACTACCACAAATTAACGTCAGAATGTTAAGTAAAGGAAACTTGGAATCAATGGTTTTGTCCAAGATTTCTCCGTCGATGAGTTGCTTGAAAAAAAAAAAAAAACACAAAAGTCAGAGTGTAGCATACAATACGCAAGTAACGTATTATGTTGGAAATTAGAAGTTTTAATTTGTTCAAACCGTTGTAGTAGTTCGCAGAAATACTTTACAGACAACTTTACGTCATAAGACCACCTGTCTGTTTACTCCTTCCCTGTCTTTCATCCGGTACACGTGATCCTTCCTGAGACATCTGGCAGCCCTCAACCATAGTGACCCCGGCCCACGCGAATTCACGCTGCAGGCTGCTCG
Source organism: Tachypleus tridentatus (assembly GCF_004210375.1). Lineage (NCBI taxonomy): Eukaryota > Metazoa > Arthropoda > Merostomata > Xiphosura > Limulidae > Tachypleus > Tachypleus tridentatus. The sequence continues at coordinate 141,241,057 of NC_134833.1, forward strand.
TGCTCTGTGTAGGAGCCCGAGTCAGATGTTCTGCTCGTGCTAAAAGGGCAGTTGGTTACGTCCGAAATTGACGGAGGTTCGTTCCTATAAAAACATAAACATGCTTTTGTTTTGTTTTGTTTTCTCTTTCTCTCTTTCTGTCCTTTAGAAACCAATAGGTCATCGGGTCGTCTTTTCTTTCTTTTTTTTTTCCAATAATTTGAGTTTGTATCGTGTCAAGGCGATTCCTCATCTAAGAAACATTAAACTTGCCACGAAGTGTGGCGAAAGAGGAAGGCGATAAATGTTTTCAGGCGAAAAAAAAAAAGTGAAGCAAATAGCGTGAAAGAGAATCTAGGCTAAATGAATCTTCCCCTAGCGACGAAAAACACTATTAATACCCCCACCTCCTTCCTCCCGTGAACGTTTAACGGAAATAGGCTAGAAGAATTTCGTGATAATCCTTTAGTTATTAAACAGTTAGCCAATTTGGAGAGTCACGTATGAATGCATGGTTCTCAAAAATCAAGGATGAAGTGTCATGGGTTAAATTATCTACGTTTATTGGGTTAATTTGACAAACGATAATTTTAAGGGTCAGGTTCTAAGTTAATCTCGTTCGCAGTATTTCCTAGAGCTTATATCGCCGTAAGTTGCGTGATCTTAATGCTAGGAACAATGTTTAGTATAACAAACTACAATCCCCTAATTTTTCTAATTTAAAATTTAATTTGTTTTTATAAAACTAATAACTATTACACGCATTTACATAATGATTAGGCATAAAGAGGAGGGACGAATGTTTGTTTGTTTGTTTTCAAATTTCGCACAAAGCTACACCAGGGCTATCTGAGTTAGCCGTCCCAAATTTAGCAATGTAAGACAAGAGGGAATGCAGTTGATCATCACTACCCACCGCCAACTCTTGAGCTACTCTTTTAGCAACGAATAATGGGATTGAACATCACATTATAACGCCATCACGTCTGAAATGGCGAGCATGTTTGGTGTAACGGGGATTCGAGCCCGTGACATTTATATTACGAGTCGAACACCCTAACTATCTGGCCCTGCCTGGCAGGGAAGGACGGAAAAACTTAGTAATATTGTGAGAGGCCCGGCATGGCTAGGTGGTTAATACACTCGACTCGTAATATGAGGATCCCGGGTTCGAATCCCTGTCACACCCCTTTCAGCCGTGGGGGCGTTATAATGTGAGAGTCAAAGGGTAAAAGAGTTGGTAAAAGAGTAGCCCAAGAGTTGGCGGTGGGTGGTGATGACTAGCTGCCTTCCCTCTAGTCTTACACCCCTAAATTAGGGACGGCTAACACAGATAGCCCTCGAGTAGCTTTGTGCGAAGTTCAAAACAAACAAAGAAACAAATCCTGTTGAACGAACTGGATAAACGGAATTTTATTCACATATTCAACAAAAATATTTATTTTAGTGAACGTTGAATAGGCTTATAAAACATTTTTCGTATAAAATTTAGTAACTCGAAAACTGAAACCCGTTTCTTAGTGAAACCTTCAATTTCGGCTAGTTTTAAAATAAAGAATTATAGATATTTAATAAAATCATTACTTAAAAAAACACAAAAACTTGTTAGATTGACTCATGGCGGAGAAAGTTGTCTTTCCAGTATACTGGAAACGTATTGGTGAGCACGTGTTGTTATGTTAGATAATCTATCCACACTTTTTTTACGCACAAATTATACATTTAAGTCGAAAATATGTTTCCTGCTTTTCTTTTGTTTATAACAACTTCCAATATTCTCATGAATCTTTCGTTCTCGTGCTCTTATTTACACTTTTATTTTATTGAACGTTTTAATAATTTTGTTCGTCATGTTTTATCGCGACAGAACATTCAGTGGATTATTTTCAATTTTGTAACTCTTAGCATTCATAAAGTAAAAATTATTAAACTAAAAGTCCCGGTGATTACCCTGTCACTTAACATATCGGTAATTAACTCAGAACATACACTGATATTTTTCAATGTCTGAGCAGAACACTACAATCCTGTACATCAACTGAAACAGCACAACACTTGCACTTCATAGTGGCTTAATGTAACACGATACTTTGGTGCCATCCTCACGAAATAATTAAACGCTACTAGAATAATTAATTATGTAACGAAAATCTTCTTTACTACTATCTCTAGTGACGTGGTAAAACTGATATTGTTTTAGAGTAACAAACACAGTCATTAGTTGTTGTTTTTTGTTTGTTTGTTTTTCCCCAAAACCTTTCCTTTTCATCTGTTTATGGCCAGTTAGTAGTTTTGAGGAAGTTTTCATGTAATCATTATAAACAGTTTTCTATATGAGAAACCTTTTCATCTGTTTATGGCCAGTTAGTAGTTTTGAGGAAGTTTTCATGTAATCATTATAAACAGTTTTCTATATGAGAAACCTTTTCATCTGTTTATGGCCAGTTAGTAGTTTTGAGGAAGTTTTCATGTAATCATTATAAACAGTTTTCTATATGAGAAACCTTTTCATCTGTTTATGGCCAGTTAGTAGTTTTGAGGAAGTTTTCATGTAATCATTATAAACAGTTTTCTATATGAGAAACCTTTTCATCTGTTTATGGCCAGTTAGTAGTTTTGAGGAAGTTTTCATGTAATCATTATAAACAGTTTTCTATATGAGAAACCTTTTCATCTGTTTATGGCCAGTTAGTAGTTTTGAGGAAGTTTTCATGTAATCATTATAAACCGTTTTCTATATGAGAAACCTTTTCATCTGTTTATGGCCAGTTAGTAGTTTTGAGGAAGTTTTCATGTAATCATTATAAACAGTTTTCTTCATGAGAAACCTTTTCATCTGTTTATGGCCAGTTAGTAGTTTTGAGGAAGTTTTCATGTAATCATTATAAACAGTTTTCTTCATGAGAAACCTTTTCATCTGTTTATGGCCAGTTAGTAGTTTTGAGGAAGTTTTCATGTTCAGTAGTTTTCATCTGAGGAAGTTTTCATGTAATCATTATAAACAGTTTTCTATATGAGAAACCTTTTCATCTGTTTATGGCCAGTTAGTAGTTTTGAGGAAGTTTTCATGTAATCATTATAAACAGTTTTCTATATGAGAAACCTTTTCATCTGTTTATGGCCAGTTAGTAGTTTTGAGGAAGTTTTCATGTAATCATTATAAACAGTTTTCTATATGAGAAACCTTTTCATCTGTTTATGGCCAGTTAGTAGTTTTGAGGAAGTTTTCATGTAATCATTATAAACAGTTTTCTATATGAGAAACCTTTTCATCTGTTTATGGCCAGTTAGTAGTTTTGAGGAAGTTTTCATGTAATCATTATAAACAGTTTTCTTCATGAGAAACCTTTTCATCTGTTTATGGCCAGTTAGTAGTTTTGAGGAAGTTTTCATGTAATCATTATAAACAGTTTTCTATATGAGAAACCTTTTCATCTGTTTATGGCCAGTTAGTAGTTTTGAGGAAGTTTTCATGTAATCATTATAAACAGTTTTCTTCATGAGAAACCTTTTCATCTGTTTATGGCCAGTTAGTAGTTTTGAGGAAGTTTTCATGTAATCATTATAAACAGTTTTCTTCATGAGAAACCTTTTCATCTGTTTATGGCCAGTTAGTAGTTTTGAGGAAGTTTTCATGTAATCATTATAAACAGTTTTCTTTATGAGAAACCTGTTCATCTGTTTATGGCCAGTTAGTAGTTTTGAGGAAGTTTTCATGTAATCATTATAAACAGTTTTCTTCATGAGAAACCTTCCCTTTCTTCAATGCTATCGAGTGATAACAAGAGATGTTATTAACATCATCACGAAAGCTTTTCTTTACCCGTTGTTTGTTTCCTTCCCTTAAGTGGTAGTTACTAATAGCACTGAAAGAATATTCATGTTACTGTTAAACAATAAATATATATATTTAATAATAGTGAGTATATATTTTTCGTTTGTTGCACCGAGACTTAACACTCATGATAATTGATGTTTTCGACCAAAACTAGATCTCAAAGTAGTTGGAAAAATAAGTAGAGAAAAATAAAAAACAAACAAAATGAAGAATGTTTTATAATATTAAAAATCATGGCTGTCCATTTGATTTCGTTAGCAGTAAGTTTATTTATATCGAGGAACACGTTATCACGCTGCATGCTCTCTTTTGTCAAGTCCATCGTTTGTGAGCTCGACTATTTTTGTGTGACCATTTTCATTTGGCTTCTTGGCTTTTCACTACATTAACACGCATTATCGGGGTGTTAATTAAACACCCCTGTTGTTATCAAATGTTGTAGTTTTTGCAAAGAACAGTAGTTGTTTTTGGTACAGTTTATTAAGCGTTAGCCCATTTTTAACAACACGGAAGATTTATTGATTGATTGTTTCAAGTTAAGGACAAAGCAACACAATGGGCTATCTGTGCTTTGCCCACCACTTGGATTCTAGCAATATAGGTCTGCAGACATACCGCTGTGCCACTGGGGGCGCAAACCGAAGAAACGAGAATTTTGCACAATTTACATATGATGAAGACGAACCTAATTTTTACAAAATAAAAGTCTGGAGACAGGTTCAAACTTTAATATTACACTAAGCTTTTAAGAGGCATCCTAGACTGCTTCCTACTTATTAGAGATTGCTCAAATCTATTTTAAATATTAAAATAACACTTATTTATTTTCATCTTTACATTATGCATAAAAAAGTAAAAACAGAAAATAAGACAAAAGTGTATGTATAAGTTTTTGTTTATTTTTTTCTCTCTATCTTTCCGTGATTTTGTGCATAATTCGACTTCCGCTTCTAAAAGTTTTGAATTCAAACCGCGTTACTTTCAAGAAGCCAAGGTGGTCGGGTGCCAGTAGCTAGCCACCAACCATAAACTTTCAGTACAGTCTGTAAAGCTTGGTTACCTTACCGCCTATCGGACTTGCGTTCCGGAAAAGGAGTGGTATGTGGTGAGATTACGGCATACTCCTGGTTCGCTTCTAACAGCGAATGTGTAACACCACTGTATACTCGTGATTGGACTTCATCTTGTCCATTGGCGTAAGCTAACGTCACTTACAGGTTCAATTAAAAATTAGAGCCATTAAAATTATACACTAAAAACCATTAAATATGATAATGGAATAAACGGATTCCACCCATGACAGAGACTACGTTTCTCCTTGATACAAATGCCTTAACTTTCTTCATTTTTTAGACTTTACAACATATTGTTCGTACATACACATTTGGAGCTGGATACGTTTTAGTACGAGTGATGTATACATTATACAACACATTGAAGCATTCTTTTTTTAATTCGAATTAACTTATGATAGAAACTACACGACTATTCGTTTCCTTTAGCTATTCATGAAGTTGTATTACCCGAGATAAAAACTGGGTGGGCCACTTAACGTGTATTTTATGTAGCTACACTGTACTGGATAATTTTTACCCTAAATATTGTGGAACGTCACAAACATGTGTTAGTATGCACTCTACTGGGGTAAGATCACACATATCTCGCATACACTACTAACGTTTATATTAGCACATAAAACTATGTGTAGCTTTGTTTAAATTCTAATTTCCAAAATTTTGTGTGTGTCTATACGATTATAAAGACAGTTTTGTAGTTCGCCCAATGAAAAACGTACTGCAATAACTAAGATTTTCATTGCTTAAATTATAACAAGAAGGAATTTTCAATAGCCGCAACACTTGAAATTATTTTAGGCAGGATCAGAATAAGTTAATCTATGATGATTTGATTTTCTCTTTACCAGCTATGGTTTTATTATTATTATTATTATTATTTTTACTAGCTATGGTTTTATTATTATTATTTTTTTTTTACCAGCTATGGTTTTATGTGCCAGCAATACCAAGCGTGGGGCGCGCTTATATCCAATTCGTTTACCGGTCTACTCTCAAACCGAAATTCTTTTAGGCAGAATTAGAGTAAATTAATCTATAAGACCTTGGGCGTGGTCAAATAGATCAATCGAAAGGGTTTGACTCCTTGGTCCTAACAACTGTAATTAGATCACAAATTGGTCAAAAGATGACGGAGCTGTGAGTTAAAAGGTTGTACATAAATTACTCGGAGTCATTCCATGAGGCGCCATGCCTAAAAATATCGTTTTAAATGTGACACCTTTTTCCAAAAGTTTTAATAAATCTCCTGATGGTCTATTCACTATGTAATGCAATAATATATGTATTAGTAGTAAAACTGTAATTATAAAGTTGCATGCTATTACACTAACAAAAACTTGCAGAATAAATGAAATAATATTTTTTTAAAACAGGCTGTTTCTACTAGATATTCAACTTGTAATGACGTAAGACCTTAAGAGAATAAATATCTAATATTGTTTGTTTTTTTGTTTTGAATTTCGCACAAAGCGAAATTAGGGACGGCTAGCGCAGATAGCCCTCGTGTAGCTTAGCGCGGAATTCAAAAACAAATAAAGAAACAATTGACCACTATTTAAATATAGAGAAGTCAAATTAAAAATTAAGATTATAATTCATCTTATCATACACAGCAGTTCTAAGTACCATAATGATCATTGATAATAATTAAAACAGAAACGTTTTTGTTAAGCATACATGAAACGTTTCATCTCAGTGAACACATTGCTCGCACTTTGAACATTTTTCCTCATTGTTGAATAATATAAAAAGTCTCCTTTAGACGACTCTTTTTTCACTACTGTATCATAAATATCACTGACACCCAAGTGAAAGTAACTCACTCTTTAGCTTTCTGCTGTTTTTTGATGTTCAGATTGATATGTGTGTGAATTATGTATTTAGCAATTTTTCAGTTTAGTTATTATTTAAAAAACAAAATTTTCCAACTAAATGCATTACCCAAAGACTAGACTTCTAAAATTATTGTTTTTAATGCATCCACACAAACCTTTTCTTTGTTTTTACAACTATCTTACTTGTGATATTTAATAGCTTATTTATTTATGATAAAATTATTAAAGTATGTTGTATACAGAAATAGGCTTAGATCACTAGGTAAGTATCCATGTATTACCAATGTTATTATCTGAAAGACAAAACAACAAGTATTTGATATGTACTTTTAAATTACTCGATCAGTACAAACATTTAAGTGTCTTTGAAACATATAACTTAAAATTAAAGTAATAAAATGGAGACATTAATGATTTGCACCTGAATTGCACACTGAATGTGTTCCCACCACAGCCCCAATGGATATTATGGATGGGCGTTTCAAGCAGCTCAAAAGCTGTTAACTTTATCTTCATTATATTAATGTTTTTCAAGTATATTTAATTACTACAATAACAGAGAATAATATTAGTTATGCTTTTAATGTTGCACACAGTAGGTACTGTTTGTTTAAACATTATTAGTGGTTACATTGACGCAGCATGGTAACAAAACATTTTCCATCATAATAATGGATTCTGATGTAAATAGTAAGCTAATCAAAGGTTGTTGTTTTGGGCTTACTTTAATTTTCATATTACCCAGCTCAAACAGAGCAAAATTTGTTCTGCAACATTGCTTACATACCTGCTCTTAAAAGAAATAGACTCTTTCTCAAAGGTGTCACATCACTTACGTTTTCTGTTCTTGTAATAACATAAAGCAACTAAATATGGTGTCCGTATCTTGCATTTTTGCAAAATAACTTGTGGATAGCAAAGGACCATTTGGATTTTCAAATCTGTCCGTCCACATCCCACTTGAATAAATATAAAAACTTAAATCCACTTTTTATTTTTCAGTTAACCACAGACTGCTTCTTTTAAAACTTTTCTAAAATGCAAGTTTCACCTTTTGCTAAAGACAATTATTCAATAAGCCAATCACCTTGTTAGAAAAACAAAATTATGTTAAATGGAGCCTGGACAGCCTTTTACAAAATCTTAAACTTATGTACATCTGCCCTGTTGTTTCCAAAAATTAGATAGGAGGCTTATCTTTTGATCTTCTGAAGATCCTTGTAAACTTCATAAGACCGCGTCTTACCCTTCTTTTTCTCAAGATAAAACTTGAGGTCATAACATATCTTCCTAAGATAATCTATTTCAGGAGTCTTCCTGTAGCTCACCTCCTCTTGAACCCCTCCCAATAAATCAATATTCTTTCTTAGATGAGCAGATCAAAACTATGCACAGTATTCAAAGTGAGGTTTAACTAATGATTTCTATAGAGAAATATTTTCTTTCTTTTAATTTGTGACTGAGGTTTACGAATACACCCTAAAATTCTATCAACTTTGGTGTTAGCAACATAAAACTGCCTTAGTGGCTTGAGTGACTTATCCACAACTACGCTAAGGCTCACTTTTTTAGTCATGTTTTTATGTTCCTCATTTACGTTAAATATATGATGCAAATTATGATAGCCTGCTATGACCAGGTAGTTAGAGCTCTCGACTTGTAATCGGAGGTCATGGGTTTGAATCCCCTCACACCAAACATGCTTACCCTTTCAGCCATGGGGGCATTTTACGTGACCCTCAATCCTACTATTCGTTCGTAAAAGAGTAGACCAAGAGTTGGCGGAGGGCGGTGATTACTAACTGCCTTCCCTCTAGTCTTACACTGCTAAATTGAGGATGGCTAGCTCAGATAGCTCTCGTGTAACTTTGCGCAAAATTAAAAAACAAACACAGAACTCCATATTATGATAAACCAAATTCATCATTTTGTATTTACTCTAATTATAGATCACTTACCAAACTTTTGTCCAATGAGTCAGGTGCTCCAGTTCATTCTGTCGTACCTCAAACCATCCTTTAGACAGCTAGAAATAATCAATAATTTATATTTTGATGTCATCCTCAAACTTTACTAATTATGTAAATACAAATAAACAAAAGACCACAGAATTGACCTCGGAGGCACTCCACTAGCAGCTTCGGTTTGACATGACTCCATTTAATAAGTATTAAATTTTATATTAAGTGTAAAAGAAAGAAACAATGAATGTGATATTTACGTTTTCTCTCAGTATACACTCTAAAACAAAATGAATTAAGTGTTTTTTATGAGAATTAAGCAACTTTAGACTCAATTTCTGGACTTGAAATTATAAACGTAAGGTTATCGTTAGGCCTAACTAAGTAACCTATGATTTGACTTATTAAGTTTAACGCTAAGCAACGGAACGTTTAGGGTAATAGATACACTACTTTTTACGTTCAATTTTTGATGTCATGATAAATGATCTTACCCACTATGCAAACTGGGCAATTAATTGCCCGAGGTCCCCCTTTTAAGCGGGATACACACAATATCTTACCATGTTTTATAAAAAGGGACGATGTCTCACCCAAATATTTTTATCTAGTCTTATATTTTTATATATTTTTATTAATTTTAAGACATCTTGAAAGTTTGTTTGTTCTCAGTTTTAGGTTTGTTCATTTCAAAGTGAGAAGTTAATTATGTCAGGAAAATTACTTCAAAGAGAGTATTACTTTCCAAGTGAAAATATAATTAGGTAGGTAATTTGGTAATTATACCTTGTACTTTTCAAGATGATAAATTACACATTCTTGCAAAATTTCGGCACTTTGTTCCATAAAATTGGCGTCTCATTAGAAATAACTGTCAAACCGATTTTTCCCCGACATAGCAAAGTGGGTTAAGGCGTTCGACTCGTAATCCGAGGGTCGCGGGTTCGAATTCCGGTCGCATCAAACATGCTCGTCCTTTAGGCCTGGTGCCGTTATAATCAATCCCACTATTCGTTGGTAAAAGAGTAGCTCAAGAGTTGGCGGTGGGTGGTGATGACTAGCTGCCTTCCTCTAGTCTTACACTGCTAAATTAGGGACGACTAGCGCAGATAGCCCTTGAATAGCTTTGCGCAAAATTCAAAAAAAAACAAACACATTTTTCAGTCGAATACAAGAGAGTAAGGTTTTTCAAAAAATGATTAAAAATACAAAATACATTCTTATACGAATTTTTTTTATCTAAACAAGAAACTTGTTTTGTTTGTTTGTTTTGGAATTTCGCACAAAACAACTCGAGGGTTATCTGTGCTAGCCGTCCCTAATTTAGCAGTGTAAGACTAGAGGGAAGGCAGCTAGTCATCACCACCCACCGCCAACTCTTGGGCTACTATTTTACCAACGAATAGTGGGATTGACCGTCATATTGTAACGCCCTCACGGCTGGGAGTACGAGCATACTTGGCGCGAACCCGCGACCCTCAGATTACGAAGCGCACGCCTTAACGCGCTAGGCCATGCCAGGCCCGAAACAAGAAACAAAAAATACGACGATTCAATTAATGTAAAAAAAAAACTGAGAGTAATTTCCCACAATTAAAATATCGTTTAAAAACTTCTTAAATATTTATAAAAATTAGATAAATTTCGGTGGTTGACTTCATTTGATTTTTTTTGTTAATTTTGAGTCAAGCTACACGAGCGCTATCTGCTGTAGCCGTCCCTAATTTAGCAGTGTAAGACAAGAGGGAAGGCAGCTAGTCATCACCATCCACCACCAACTGGTGGGCTACTCTTTATCAATGAATAGTGGCATTGACCGTCACATTATAACGCCCCCACGGGTGAAAGAGCGAGTATGTTTGGTGTGACGGAGATTCGAACCCGCGACCCTCGGATTACGACTCCAGCGCCTTAACCACGTGGCCATGCCGGGCCTGGCCGACTTTATTTAATTACCACATTCAAGTCTTTTAGCTATAATTTCGGGCTTGGCATGGCCAAGCGTATTAAGTCGTGCGACTCGTAATCTGAGGGTCGCGGGTTCGCATTCCCGTCGTGCCAAACATGCTCGCCCTTTCAGCCGTGGGGGCGTGATAATGCGACAGTCAATCCCACTATTCGTTGGTAAAAGAATAGCCCACGAGTTGGCGGTGGGTGGTGATGACTAGCTGCCTTCCCTCTAGCCTTACACTGCTAAATTAGGGACGGCTAGCACAGATAGCCCTCGAGTAGCTTTGTGCGAAATTCAAAAAGCAAACAAACAAACAAGCTATAATTTCTCAAAATGCATTGCATCTTATGCTTTATCAAAGTAACGTCAAATTGTGGCAACAAAGTACCAAATATTTGCAAAACTCTATATTTAAGGATAGGAATGCAACATAAAAAGTTTGTTTTAAAGCGAGAATCCGTGGTCATGGAGGTGAGACATTGTTCTGGATTCTTTTTTAATCTACTTCTGAGTTTCAGTATCACTATAGGACCCCATGTATTGAATTGTGTCCGGGGCGCCAGAATGACTAAAATTGTCAAATTATTTCTGTTATGGAAAACAAAAAAAATCCGGAGGTGTGTCTGTCCATATGGATATATATATGCTGTACGATTTCTCGATGTAGTTATTTAAATAAGCAATTTTATGTCAGTTTTTTAAAAGTAGCTGTTGAGCCAAAGTGCAATAAGTTTGGAGAGCGAGTATCGTCTGTAGACTATGCAACTGAGATGAATAATTTTAAGTAGAGCGCAATTTTTAACAATCCTTTTTCCAAAAAGTATGAAATAACCTGCACTTACAGTGCAAAATACAGTGGATAAAGTCAGGTGTATTATTATTAAAAACTTGAACATGAATTAACTAAGGCCTGAGAATTGTTTTACCCGAATGAAAATCTTCTCCAGTTTGTGAAAGTCAGTTAAATGTAGGGGCGACTGCAATGCCATCTTTTGCCCATTAAAATTTCCTTTTTTTAATGCGTTAAAAGTAGTGAAAATATGAATTAAAAAAAAAAATGCTGTCACGAATTTTATTTTTTCGTTTCTTCTCTTTGAAATTATTTTCATTTTATGTACGAATCAAACACAGTTATTATGTTTAATCACATAAAGTTTCGCAAATGTTTTATTATGAAGTATTTTTGTGTCGGGGATACTGACTGCAAATTACGTTTCAGCCGTTAAATTAAATTCAACGAATATCGCTAAACGTTGAACACCAGTAGAAAGGAAACAGTAAAAAAGTAAAATAACACACTTGCTAAATAATCTGATACAGTCCTGCAGTTTATACTGTAAGATAACATAGAATACAGTATCTAAACCACCTTACCGTGTTAGCCTGTACAACTTTTATGTAAAGTAACATGCGTTTTGTAGAAGACTACACTTCAAAAAAAAGTTTACATTATTCAGTTTATGTGCTTATAACAAAACCACATCTGTCTATCCGCTGAGTCCACAGAGGAGAATCGAACCCTTAATTTTAGGTATTGTAAATCTGTTGACTTACCGCTGTACAAGCGGGGAATAGTGTGGGGGGGTAACGTGTTCCGGTTAAATTGTTGAAAAGGTAAGTCTTTAAAAGCCATAATAAGATATATTACATATACTATATTACGAATTACTTTTTATTTAACTGTAAACATTTCTCTTTTCATAGTGAAAAGTAAATTTTGGATACAGATATGTTGAAATTTAAGCTAGGACTGGAACAAGAAAAGTAAATGGTAGATAAAAATTATAATGTTGTAGTTATATGTTTGACCAGATTTCAAACACACATAAAAACAAAACGAAAACAAGAGAAAAAGGAGAAGAAACAAATGTATAGAAATATGAATCTTAACTGAATTGGCTACACGTAACAAAATCCATTTATTTCTACTAGTGAAGCCTAAATCAGTTCAGTTTAATTTTTAAAAACATCTTAACAAGTTTTATGTTTATAAATTTCTTGGATTATAGTAGTTTATATTAACATTTTCTCTGTTATATCAAATTATTTTGTGTAAATAAATCGCTTGAAAAGTTTTGAAGCGATTATATATAACTTGATCAGTTTATGACATCAAGCGTTTTTCTGCTTAAAAAGAGCATTTAAGTTTGAGTCAAAATTATTTTTGTACTGATAAAATATCGTATGGGTAGACATACTATGTATGATTTTTACCTGTGTGCAGCAAACTGCATTCCTGCATCAAGCCGAATGTTTGCGATATTTCCTGTGATCACACATAGTTTTCTGGTTTGTTCAACACAGATGATGAACGATAATCATAAAAACATCGTGTGGTTACCGACACGCCCTCTTCCGTAGTGAAAAGGAAATCAAGGTCTTGATGCTAATACAATGGTTCACTACGTGTTTTTTTTTTTTTTTTATTCCATGGATTCCTCTACGAACAAAAAACAGTCTCTTCTAATGAACTGTATTCGTGTGAGTCCATCAGCGGAAACTACTTCCACTAAGTATAAGAATGTAACTAACTTCTAATGAATTTATAAACTTTTCAAATAATGCAGAAGTTTCTTTTAATAGAACAGAGTATTATTTCCATTTTTACTTTCAAAAAAATAATATATAACTTCAATTTTTACTGTAGCAGAACTCCTTTGAAGATGGAACGCTACGGAACACAAGTTAAGAATCACGATACGAACATACAAACTTGATGATCTCAAAATTTAACGTAGTAAAATCAGAATTAAAATGTAAGTTTGTTTTGTTTTTATTAATATTCTTGAGAATTTATTTAAATCGACTGTAAAGAAAAGTGTAGCTAGTTTACTGGGTGATTTAAATTAGCATCATTTTTTTTCCCCTATTAGAGATCTCTAGGGCCCGGCATCGCCAAGTGTGTTAAGGCGTTCGACTCGTAATCCGAGGGTCGCGAGTTCGAATCCCGGTCACATCAAACATGCTCGTCCTTTCAGCCGTGGAAGCGTTATAATGTAACGGTCAAACCCACTCTTCGTTGGTAAAAGAGTAGCCCAAAAGTTGACGGTGGGTGGTGATGACTAGCTGCCTTCCCTCTAGTCTTACACTGCTAAATGAGGGACGGCTAGCGCAGATAACCCTCGAGTAGCTTTTTGCGAAATTCAAAACAAACAAGAGATCTCTAATTGTACTTGTCTGGTTACATCTTAAATGCTCACAGAGAAGTAGAATTTTAGGGAGTGCAGAAGGACTTTTTTTTCACTGAGAAATACAAAGAATAAAGTTACCGTTGAAATACTTGTGACAATAAGTAACGTATAATCTACTAAAAATATGTTCACCTTTCAATATTTATTTTACCAAAGAAAATATAACATTTTACATGTTCTCAAACACCTATCTTCACATCAGTGACTGTGTGGTTTGACGCCTTATAATTATGCTTGCTACAACTTTGTAAAGTACACGTCATGTTTTTGTTTTTTTAAGTACAATATTATAACTAGAATTATTTGTATTTAAATTATATGGTATATACGTAAAAAGTAAGCCTCTTTGACATTAGAAAACTTTCTAGAATTAAGCACATGGTGCGTTAAAATGAAGGGTGGGGTCCACAACAACTTTTTTTCTTATGGTTTCAAATGTCTGAATATTACTTTCATTCAGTCTTTACGTCGTCAAAGAACTTATATAAAAATGATAATTCAGATTGAACTGATTACCAGCACAATCTACGGCACCCTCCGCCCTCTTTAATTAGACGGGAAAGCACTGAAAGTGAATCCACCTCCACACGAACATCTTCTTCAGATGCAATAAACACGAGGCGTTTGTTCACGTAACTTGACAGAATCACGAGGGAGGTGCACGAGACAGGTCGCTATGATCGTTTGTCAAATAGTGTTTGTTATGGCAACACAAAAATAACGTGTTTTAAACAAATTATAGATATTGGAGCTTCTGAGCTTCCACTGTTAATGTTCTGAAGTCGAAGTACTTTAATGAGAATCTGTAGATAGTTGAAGGATAAAAAATGTAACCATTGGTCTCCAGTCAGGGCGTGCCTGTTCTAAAGTGTATATAAGTCTGTCTTTCTAAATTATTGTTTCTGTAAATAACGAGTTAAATTTTCTGAAACAGGAACGTTTAAAAGCGAAGAGAGCAAAATGTTATTAATAAAAAAAACCTGTGTGTATCCTGGGGGTGTGATCACCCACCCATTTCCATCATTAGGTTACCGAAACAAGACGAGTTGAGCTTACGCACTTGGCGTTAGAGCAGTTGACGTCACCACCCAGAAGCTTAGTCACAGTATCCGTGTTTAAAGTGTAGTTTTGCTCTGTCCATGAAAAAAAAGTAGAGGGCGTAGTTAAGGACAAATCTTGAAGTTTCTCTGCCTGTTCTTGTTTTTATTGAGTCATCGTTCATCCATGATAAAAAAAAAAAAATCCAATAAATTACTTCTTAGCTCTATAACTGGAATACACACCTGCGAAGTGGCGTGATTTTTCATCGAACAGTTTCTCATTCCAAGAACTGTCGTTAGGAGGCTCAGTTTTCAAAGCGTCGTGATTAGCAAGGATGGCCTGATGTTTCCTGAATTTAAATACTATTCTGAACACCACAAGTGACTGGAAGATACTGGACAGCATTACCAAGAGTTATTCCGGACCCTTGGATAACCATGCACACGTGGGACCACCCCATAATATCACTTATGTATAAAATGCATCTTTCAGAACCTTTTTTCACGACAAAGTTTTTAATGCACTCTGAAAAGTCAGTGTGGCGAGCTTTTGTACGGACCTCTGATGACCCCCGGGCCTAGGGATAATTGCTCCTTTACCCCTTTTTATCGGCGATCCTGATACTGGAAGGTCCAGCATGGCCAGATGGTTAGGGCATTCAACTCGTAATATGAGGGTTGCGGGTTCGAAACCCTGTCCCACCAAACATGTTCGCCCTTTCATCCGTGGGGGCATTATGATGTGACGGTCAATCCCATTATTCGGTGGTACAAGAGTAGCCCAAGAGTTGGCGGTGGTGGTGGTGACTAGCTGCCTTCTCTTTAGTCTTACACTGCTAAATTAGGAACAGCTAGGGAATATAGCCTTCGTGTAGCTTTGTGCGAAATTAAAAACAAACAAACCTGATTCTAGACATGCTGTCTCTAAGCCACGTGACACTCGTAGCTTTTCGTGTGTGATATATTAAATGTGATTGTCAACTGTGACGAATAATACAAAATCGTGATGAGACGATTTCTGTTATGATAACACTTTCTTCGAAACAACCGTTATTACACGCTCTATAGAAAACAATTATATAATGGATATATGCAAATATACACAAGAGTACAAAAAACACAACGAGATTGGCCGTGGTTGTAGACATGAGGTTTAACAATTTTTCACCATAATTTTCAAGAAAGACCAGAATATCCTTGTTTCATTCACCTACCTTTATATACCCCAAAATTAGAGGGTATTTGTTATAGGTTTTTAGAACATATTTGTATTGTAAACAAGTATGCATTTCGTTCGTTTAAAATATTGTTAGTTAAGATAGTTCACCGTTTTCCTGTTGTTCTTATTCAGTTATATCTCTTGTTTTTAAGCTTCGTACAATATACGTACGTATCCTGCTACGTTCAGGTAAAAACAAAGTAATTAGACCACGTTCCACAAAGTAAAGGGAGGAAACATGTTCTTGGGCATGATTTTTACATACTCATGCCTACAGAAACAATCGCTTTCATGTAATTATGCCACGTTAGTCATTCAGAAGGGAGGAAACTATGTTTTAAGACAAATGCTTCCCTACTTAATGGTTTATATACACACACACACATATATATATATGCACACATACATAAAGTTAGTGTAATACTGTGTATTTGAATGTGTTCGGTTCGTGTCTTGGATACTTTGGTAGATTCTTGTTAGGTGGCCAGTATCAACAGAGAGACGTCTGGTGGCACACCTCGGCCAGGCCCTGTCTGTTACAGGCCCCTGGTGTGATCCTGGCTCCACTTATCTGATTAAATAGAGATTGGTCCAGGTGGTGTTCATAGAATCTATTTCGTTAGGTTTTAAACTATAATATTCCTGTCTTCTTCCCTCCACCCCTTTTGTTCTCTTCCCGTGTATAATAATTGTTCGAAGTTAAAAAATGAATCGTAAACAAAATAAATAATTTTTTCCACATACCTATTTCTGATACTGTGCAGATGCAACATTAACGGAGATTTTATAGCACTTAAAAATGATATGAGAATTTCTTTTTAAAAAATTTTGTTCGCGTATCTGGTTGTGTTTTTTCTCAGGAGAGAAGAGGGTGGATGATGAATAATGATTTTAATTATTTTCACACAAATGTAGGTTATTGTTTCATAAATTTATTCGTAATATATCGATTTTCTTCCATTAAATTAGATATTATTATATCTCAGTTGGCAAATTTTGAAGAACGTTAAATTCTTGCAACTGTAATATCTTACAAGTTCGAGTTTGTTTCAGAAGGCGATAAAAAAAAAAACATTTCATAAGTTGACGAGCTTCATTACTCAGAATACCATTATTTTAATACCATATATTATATTACATTTGAAATGAAATCTTACAAAAATGTTTGGGTCTATCAATAGAGGTTTCTTTGATTAAAAACTGTTTTTTTTTTTAAATCTAGCCTTTTTTTTAGGACTTTAACAAAATTATATTGCTTAATATCTTCAACATTTTACGAGTTAAAAATGTTTGCCACCAGATGGTGTAGGAAACAAGGCAGCAAAGTAATGCTTGTAACTCAATATTTATGATTTAGATGTAATAAAAAAAAAGAATTGAATTGAGGACACTTCATGGTTGTACTAAACGACCTCACACACGTTACGTATATAAACTACTCAAGCCTTGAAGTACTATATTCTAAACACTGCTTGAGTGCAGGAATAAATATTTTAATAAGAATTTTGAATTATTCAAGAAGTAAAATATAGATTTATAATTATGTATATGGATTAGTACTACATTGTACTTGCATTGTTAAACAAAATCTGCATAGAATATTATCCGAACATGTCGCCTCAATTCCGAACTTTCTGAATTATGTCAGTAAAGCTAGCCTTATTTTAAATGATTTTTTAAAAATCTTTTATAAGTTTGTTTTATTTCGATTTAGAAAAACGGTTATGGATAGTTTAGTTTGTTTTGAATTTCATTCAAAGCTACTCGAGGGCTATCTGT
Organism: Tachypleus tridentatus; assembly: GCF_004210375.1. NCBI lineage: Eukaryota > Metazoa > Arthropoda > Merostomata > Xiphosura > Limulidae > Tachypleus > Tachypleus tridentatus. Next base: position 141,258,926 of record NC_134833.1, read on the forward strand.
GCTAGCCGTCCCTAATTTAGCAGTGTAAAACTAGAGGGAAGGCTACTTGTGCTAATCTTTTACCAATAAATAGTGGAATTGACCGTAACATTATAACGCCCCATGGCTGAAAGGGTGAGCATGTTTGATGTGACGGGGTTTCAAACCTGCGACCCTCGGATTACGAGTCGAGTGCCTAAACAACCTGGTCATGCCGGGCCGTTATGAATAGTCAAATAAATGTAAAATTATGTTATTGAAGTTTCAAATCAGATAAATAAATCATTAGAATGTTTATTTTTGTTGTTGATGATGACCACGAAATTACACAATGGGCTATTTGTACTCTGTCCACTGTAGGCGTTGTAACCCAATTTTTAGCTTTAAAAACCCCCAGGCTAACTGTTGAGCCACCGGAGGGCGCTACTTATGCATCTGCACAAGGTGCACAACTTTTTGGCCTTGGTTTGAAATTTTCTTGGTATCATTCGATGGTTATTAACTTCGACCATTTAGTGAGGTCAGATACTAAATTTATTGAGCCTCTTAGACCGACAGTTTCTTAGTTCCAAGAAATATTCAGTGACTCACGGTGTGGACGTCGTACCCTAAAGTCATCGACTTTAACTTGTTTTATTTTTCACTACTGTTAAACACTCTGTCTAACTATGAATTATAATCTCAGATGTACTGAAATTTTTGTCATAACATACATACGTATGAACGAGCTGTGCCACTACAAAATGGAAAATTTGCTTAGTTTATTTTGGACGTTCGCACAAGGCTATACAATGGCTATCCGCGCGTAGCCTTCTTTCATTGTGTACTTAAAGATACGAAGGAAGGCAGATAATCAACAGTATCTACTGTCATCTTTTGGACCGAATAATAGGATATGGCCGTTACTCCTGTAGCGCATCCACGGATCCATACCGAGCGCCTATTTGAGTCGCGAACCATGAAACCACAATTACGCTAACCACTAAGCCACGACCAGCCACTACTAAGTTTCAAACTGTTTCACAAATAAACTGAAACAAAGAGATTGAAATAACACATCCGCCAACATAAAATTTCGAGATTATCTTTCTCTAATGGCTTGATAATCTCATTAGGTTTTATCGATGAGATTATCTCTTTCTAATGACTGATAATCACAATTGGTTCTATCAATGAGATCATCCTTCTCTAATCACCTAATAATCCCATTAGGTTCTATCGATGAGATTATCTTTTCTAATGACTTGATAATCCCAATTGGTTCTATCAATGGGATCATCCTTCTCTAATCACCTAATAAACCCATTAGGTTTTATCGATGAGATTATCTTTCCCTAACGACCTGATAATCCCAATTGGTTCTATCAATGGAATCATCATTCTCTAATTATCTAATAATCCCATAAGGTTCTATCGATGAGATTAAGCTCATTGTTGGAATTTTTATCTTTCAGTTTCCCTGCATGCAGACTCTTTATGAAACTGGGTTTTTTAACCAAAACGGTACCTTATGCGTGCTTGGCTAGATGTTCAGATAAAAAATCTTTAGAGATTAGGTGTCGTCATTTCTAATTTTGAGCTACCAACAGGCGAGAGAAGACCGTAATACGCGCCGTCACAAAAGCTGTGTCCAGTTCTCTAAATCGAATAATGGGATTTTTAACGTAACTTTCATTAAAAAGTGCCCACAGCTAAAAGCAAGGACTACATCCAGCAGCATCGGGTCTCGAATCTTTGGATCCGCCGCGCTAAGCAATACGCCATTACCAAACCCATAGTCGTTATGGGTAGTTTAATTCGGCCTCATTGAAGCCTCGGGTGGTTTGTAGACATCTCTAAATGCTAGTGCCGATCTCCAAATGGTCAGAGTGGGATGAATGGTGCGCTGATTAACCTTTGGGTCTTCCTTATTCAGGATATTCTATTATTTTTCCTCTGTTAAGTAGAACAGGTCAGTTGGTTTGTACCGTTATGCTGTAGAAGTAATTTAACTACTGTTTAAAATTAACTGTAGTTCACTTCCCCACTATGGAAACATCCTGTCATCGAACATACTCGCCCTTTCAGCCATAAGGACGTTATAAGGTTATAATCAATTCTACTATTTGATTAAAGCAGGCCAAGAAATGGCGGTGAGTACTGTTGACTACCTGCCTTCCCTCTCGTCGGTCGCTTCTAAGTTAGGGACGATTAGCAGAGGGTATTGCTGTATGGCTTTACGCGAAATTCAGCAAAGGATGGAAACAAACTTCTATCGTAAATCCCGTTTACAGACTACGTGAAAACTGGATTTATCTGTCGTCTCTACCACACGTATTGTTTTTGCTTGATTTGTTTTGAATTTCGCGCAAAGCTATACAAGGGCTATCTGCGCTAGCCCTCCATAATTTTACAGTGTAAGACTAGAGAGAAGGCAGCTAGTCATCACCATCCACCGCCAACTTTTGGGCTATTATTTTAACAAGGATTAGTGGGACTGACCGTCACATTATAACGCCCCCACGGCTGAAAGGGCGAGCACGTTTGGTGCGACGGTGATTCGAACCCGCGACCCTCAGATTACGAGTCAAGTGTCTTAACCACCTGGCCATGCCGGGTCTCTGCCATACGTAGCATGCTTTTTTTTTTTTTTTCTGATATCAAAATAAAATATATAAAGAAAAATAACTAAATTTTAAATTTATCTCTGTACATGAATCGCACGATTATGTATTAAGTAAACAATTCATCCAATTATTGTAAATATATATATATATAATTTATATATGTCGATTTTATCTTTCTTCTGATTTGGTAAACGTAAATACAGGTTTCAAATTTTTCTAGTTACGTTGACTGTTCACTTTCAATGTTAAGCAAAAGCTTTATTTATTTATGTCTATAAACGTCACGTGAGGTAGGGTGTCACTTAGTGGCTGTTTGGTTAACAAACCAGTAACTCGTGGGGAATAGCTTCACAGAAGTAGAAAGAAGAAAAAAAAACTTGGTATTTATGGTACATATACGAACAAAGAACAGGTTTTTAATGTGCGTTTCACGTTTTCAACCTTCTTAGAAAGTTTAAAATTCTAACCACCTTTCTGGAGTAACACCACAAACATTGTATGTCCAAAGAACACATTGTACAAGCAAAAATTCGATTTTTTCTTCCTATTTCCCTTTTCTTTTTATGAAAGATATACAATCGGTTAGCTGAAACTTTTAAAATGATGTGATTTTAGCCTGATTATTCTACTTGTTGTGAAATAAAAATAAAGATGAACATTCAGATTACGTTAATATTTACATTGATGTTTAAGATGTATACTTGAGAACAAGAATATATGTATATACATATTTGCCTAGTTTATTGAAACTCGGGGTGACAATTTATTGTGTGAAAATATTCGTCGTTTTATGATAATATACAGTTCTAATACTACAGTTAATGTCCTTTTTGTCTTTGTACTGTTGGACTTGTGATTTGATTTTCCATTCCATGATAACGAGCGTCACGCTGTCTGACATGCACGTGCACGTTCCAGATAGGTTGCATTAACGTGCTTTTATCTCCCATTTATCTGCGTGTCTTATCACTCTTCCAGTTAAATTATGTCCTTTCGTCTATTGTTTTTATGTGAAACTGCAGCCATAATCAAAAACTATGTCCTGACGCATAGTTCTATCAGATTTGAATTCAACAAAAGAAAGGAAGAATTACTGAGTCAAGGACACATCATACCTGATCTTTGTGTAACGTTTACAGGATCAACTGGACTCTATATTGTTTTCCACGTAGATTCAAGTAATGTGTGTTTTTTTTAGATTACAGAACCATATTAAAAAAATAATGATTCTAAAAAACAATGATAGTGAATCAAAACACGATTCATGAGTAAAAATGAAACACTTTGAAAACAGTAATACACATTAAGGGTTCTTCAAACTCAAAAACCTGTCTAAGACAAACACAAAAAATTAATTAATGAAAATAATCGAAAACGTTTCAATTATTATCGAATATTTCACTCAAGTAAATGCGTTAGTGGTTTAAATTTCAAGTAAAATAAACGTTGGTATATTACATGTGTTGCTTTTCACTTTACCTATGTGAATAACGATGCTGTTCACGCATAAACAGATCAACATGGAACTTATCTTCATTTTCTTACGTGCAAACAGGGATCGTAAAACATATGGAAACAAGGCTGGAGATACTGAAGATGTTATTCATTCAAGCTACAAACTCCTATTTTGACTACCTGCTGTTACCTAAAATTACATTTGGTGGAGTCAAAATGGGGATTTTTAGTTTGAGTGCATGATGTACAATCGTGCGTGGTTTATGCTCAACTATAGGCAAAGAATTACTTGGCATGGTAGCTACTTTTATACATTATAATGGTAATAAACATAGCTAGTAGGTAGCTAATACGGCTCTTGATGATTTACTGTAGCTATTGACTATTTGATCACATTAGTTCGAGATGTAAAATGTTCAGCTGCAGCTGGATGTTTGTTTGAGAATATAGTTTAAAAACTTGTGGAACTAAATTATCTGTACATATTCTATGGCAAGAGGTAAATATATGTTTAGAGTAAGATACAACCTCCACTTTTCAAATAAAACATATAATTATAAAATTTCGCTTTTAATACACTTTCGTGTCTGTAAAAGTAATAATTCTACGAATGTGTGTAATAAAATTTAATATTGTGTATTGAGTTCTTTTTATTCTGTGCTTCATACATAATATGGGGTTGACTCCCTAAAGACATCTATTGTCCTTTGATGTTTCTCTTTTATTGACTGGTAATTCCTCGTTCATCATGTACTTATGCTTTTTAAAGAAAAAAATTTGTAAGAAAGCTAACTTTAAGGGGTTATAATAACATCGTTTACGCCAGAATTACGGAGTTTGTTAAATTACGTAAAAGTTAGAAGAAACAAATCAGCTTTTCAATTTCTTCACGACCTTTGCAGTGCCATATTTAGTATTCTACAAAAGCTTTGGGTGCAATATACCAAACCGCTTCTAACGTAGTCTGGCAAAATATAATAAGAATTACAAACGAGCTGTTCCGAGCGGATTTTCTTTTCATTGTAAGTCTAACATGCGTGCATTTCTTGTATATTTTATATGCGTACATCTTAGTAGTCAATAGTAAAGGTGTTAAAGTGTTGTTTGAACTGAATCTTTACTGTTGAAGGTGCTTTTTTGCCCGAAAGTCTATCAAGTTTTTGTGCAGGTTCTTGCCATCCCTATTATGAACCATTGTCGTTGTTTATGGTGGTACTTCTTTATTATGAGCTTCATTAAAAAACTTCAACTGTGAAAATATATATTAATTATTAGAATGTTGCAACAAGCAAAACAAGAGTGTGTGTTTTCTTTTTTAGCAAAGCCACATCGGGCTTTCTGCTCAGCCTACCGAGGAGAATCGAACTCCTGATTTTAGCATTGTAAGTCTGTAGACTTCCGCTGTTCCAGTCGGGGGCAAACAAAAGTGAAAAAGTGCTCTAATTATGTCCACACGAAAACGAGTGATTTTATTCCTGTACTGTGGTGAAGCGAGTAAAATATTTGACAACATTCCCAGACAGTTCTGTCCACGAATTAATATTAATACCTCTAATGGTTTACAGATTTCAAATATAACTCTTCACTTTCATTTTGGTTGTCGTTTTTGTGCAAAGTTTTCTCCCCTCAGTCTTTTGAATTTATTTGGTACTAGAGTTTGTAGAGATGGTTTATTTCCTTTTTCATTTTGTTAAACTGTGTATTTTCCAAGCTCTTGACCCGTCTGCGGAAGAGTCGCGCGTGCTCCGCATGTCTCTGCCATCACACCACCGACAAGCCTCTTAGGTCCTCGACCTTCTCGGAAAACTTTTTATCAATTCTACAGCGAACTATTCATGTTAATACGTAATATGCATATGTACAGGAGCACGCATACATCTCAGTATCCCTGAGTGAAATTGCAAAATTATTACTTGAAATGTTTTTGTGTTATTTTTTTAAAAGAGCAAAACCATATTTGGCTACCTGGTGTGTCTACTGCAGGGGATCGAACCTCTGGTAGTAGTGTTGTAAATTCGTAAACTTACCGTTTTTCCATTGGAGGACATGAGACGTAAATTAAGTAAATTTAGGTTACTTTGTCACACACATACAGACACACACATATATATATATATGATAAGCAAAATAAGCCCAAACAAAAAACAAAATTAAATTGAAAACGCTACATACATTAAAAAGATCGCAGACTACAAGCTATAATGTATGATATAAAATGTGCCCTGGTATTTGGAGATGACTGCGGATGTAGGTGGGGATATACCATCTATTATTTGTAACGTCCATTTACGAGTCTCTTTTGAAGAAACTCGTAAATAAATGATTAAAATCATCTAAAGTAATACAAGCTAGGAGACTGAGAAGGGGTGCTGGCCCACAGGTATAGCTAATTAATTTTCTATACGTACACACGTGTGTATGTACATATATATATATATATGTGTAGAAACGAATGGCTTAGCATTAACAGTTGGTTGGAATTTTAAAGTAGACTTTCTGGAAGAGCCTGGCATGGACAAGTTGTTAGGGCGCTCGACTCGTAATCTGAGGGTCGCGGGTTTGAATCCCGTCACACCAAACATGCTCGCTTTTTAACCCTCGGGGCCGTTATAATGTGGCGGTCAATCCCACCATTAGTTGGTAAAGGAATAGCGTAAGAGTTGGCAGTAAATGGTGATGACTAACTGCCCTCCTTCTGGTCTTATAATGCTAAGTTAGGGCCGGCTAGCGCAGATAACTTTCGCGTATCTTTGCGAGAACTTCAAAACAAACAAACAAACTTTCTGGCAGAGTTGATTAGGTGTTGTTTTTTTATCACTTAATACCTCTTTCGTTTTTCATATTCTTGGAGCGCTTTATGATGGACAAGCAGAAATAGTGAATGAGAATATTACTTTTACTTGTTGAAATTTTGAAGGCTATTAACTTCATGGTAAAACACAAACCTTGTGTAGACTATAAATGTAGTATGCATACATATATTTAGTATTTTCTGTCTCTTTTAGCATGGAGACAGTAAAATATCAGCCAAAAATGTAGCCAACTTCCTTTCACTCTAGTTACCAGTTGTTATGGATCATTTCTCTGTTATTTCATATGCTTTCTCGATTGCTCTAAAGCAGAACACGCCATGTAAATGTGGAATAAATCTTATCTATTGTTGCGTCATGTAATACCTTGAAGGCATATATCATCCCGTATTTTTCAGTTGAAGGATCTTGTATACGATTTTAAGAATGTTTGAGTAAAAGAAAAGAAGACTATGTTATAATATGTCAACCACACTACATCTATCATATCAAGTTCTGACAAGGCCTTTTGCCCAGTACCAGGGCTCATCAGCGGAACAGAAAAATGATATAATAATATGATCTCTATAAAATATCTACACACTATTTCCAGATCTTAAATATAATCGTTGTCCATTCATCATTTCCACTTACCACTTTGATTGTCTTTGAAATAAATATTGTTTCACACTTTTTCACTTGCTGTGTATAATTTCTTTCTTTCTTCACCTTGTCAAAGACATAACTGATTGTAACCCTGCGGTAGGTTTCCTGGACTTGTGTTTACTTCCTAAATTTTAAGTGAGTGCACCTGAAATAGTACAGAGTAAGTTAATATGGATAATTTTGGTGCTGTCACTGTATTATGTGTTTCTGCAGGATTTCCTGGATGAGTGCATTTCATTGTGTTCTTCCTCAATTTTGTGTGGGTTAAGTTTAAATATCTTTGATTGTGAAAATGGAATATTACACAAAATAAAGACATACTTGCAACCAAGATGGAGCTATTTGTCTAACTGTGTGGTCAGCCTTAAGAAGTGCTCTCTTTTACATTGGTCTTTCACCACTGATTTGGATCTCACTGCTACCACAGACTTAGAAAGGAAAAGTGCCAGAATTTGATGCATAGAACTGTAAATATATATATATATATATATTTCCCTGATGATAAATATCAGAGACTTTTCCTGATATGGGGTGTGGCAAGCCTAAAAATAAATGGGTTAGTTCCTATACAACTCCCAGCTCTTCTGGGACGAAATGGTGCCTGATGTGTCTCAATAAATATATATGGTTGAAAGAAGAAATTCCTTATTGTTGAAGGATTTGTCAAGACTGGTTTACCTTGCTGTATACCAGGAAGTGAATGAAGCCACAATTCTAGCCAGTTAATAAGGATTGTATTATAGGAAATGTCGACCAACTACGTGAACGGAATTCAACCACAGTATAAGTGTAGTTTTGCAACAGATGAACTTTGTTTTGACCAGAAAAAAGCAAGCATTCGACAATGGGAAAGTTAGGCCCAAGAACAATGGACTGTACATGTGTATGTTGAGGAGGAAGTCATAATACCTCTGAATACAAAAGCGGTATTACATGGTATCCGAATAATGAAGTCTGGCGTGTTGTTGGCATGCAATATATTGATGAAACCAATACAAGAAATTTCTTGTATCTTGTTCAGAATGTGAGTAGCATTTACTCAAACCAGTTGCTTAGTGAGATGTGACACATTCACATAGTTTATGTAATCATGGGTATTCGGCTATTTAACCTCCTGCTAAATTGCTATAGGCATGGTCAGTGAAATTCAGGTTATGAAAACCAGGGTAACTCAGAGATGCCAACCATTACGATTTGAGCGTAATTATCACGATTTTGGTGTATACATTACGACTATACGCTCATACAGACAAATATTACGACTTGTTGAACTCCCAAATTATTATATATTATATAGACCTATATAATAAAGTGATAAATTGTTTCCCCAGGGCTTGAAAGGGGTGAAAAGAAAATTTCTGGTGAGATACAAATAAATTTTGATAATAAATAAAAGACATAGTCCAAATGGCTACTGGCGATAATCATGTTTGTACTTTAAACAATAAAAATTATTTGTATCTTCGACGTCTACCAATAGTTTGAGTGCGGTGCTTCTCCATACTGGGTACGTGGGGGAATCCATAGTTACGTCATCAGAGCTTGGCAGCCAATCAGCGCTCGCGTAGATGGGTATTTCTCGTTTTCTAAGCGGCATAGAAACACCAATGCGATCGTTCACAAGATGGAAAAAAGAGGTCTCGTTCATCAGATTGTCTTATTTCTGGCAAATCTAAAAGGACTAAAACTGTGAATCAAAAATTTAGGAAAGAGTATAGTGCAAAATATCTAGTCATTGCATCAAAAGTCAGTGACAGTCACGCGTTTTGTACAGTTTGTCACGTCGATTTTTCTGTGGCGCATGGCGGGATAAACGATTGTTCCAGACATACAAAATCGGCATCTCACCAACAAAAGGTTGAGGCGAAGACAAAAACGATGCAGATAACGACATTTATAAGTAAGAATTCAGAATATGAAACCATAAATGCAGAAGTGATGTTCACGCAGTTCGTTTTTGATCATAATTTACCCCTAGCTGTAGCCGATCATGCAGGATATCTATTCAGAAAAATGTTCCCAGGCTCTGATATAGCGAAAAAATATGGCTGTGCTAGAACCAAACTACAGCAATTGTACAAATGTTGGGTTGTAAAGATGACAAAATGATTTCAAGCATACTTACTAACAGGTACAATATCTTGATCCTTTGATTGGAAAAAATGTTTGTTCTCTTTTGACAATGGTGGAATGGAAAGAAGCTTCAACAGGAGAAAATATTTTCAAGCTTTTGGACCATGAACTGACAGAGAGGAAAATTGCATGGGAAAACTGTCTTAGTTTTTTTCAGATAATACCTCAGTTATGTCTGGTATAGGTAAAGGTGTGATGGGACACATCTCAAGACGACAGCCTAGCATTTACTTCATGGGCTGCGCCTGTCACTTCATGAATATTGCTGCCCAGAAAGCTTCCAGAGAACTGCCCTGCCCAGTTTCTGAAATATTGATAGATATCTACTATTGTCTGGAAAAAAGTGCTAGCAGAAAACAACATTTCAAAAAATTTCAAGGATTGTATTACAAAGAAACAAGGAAACTTCTACAACTTGTTAACACAAGATGGCTATCTTTTGGAGTGTGCCTCAACAGAATATTGGACATGTAAAAGCCATTAAAGAAGAATTTTCACTGTGAAAAGGAAAAAGTAGATCAAAAGGATTTAAGCGTGCAGCTCGATAACGCAGCAAGACTTTAACAGTCAGGATATCCCCTCAGCCACACAGAGACACAAGACAACAGTCTCCAAAAGCAAACAAAGAAACATTTGATATAACTCAATATATATTTAGGCAGTCTGACCTTTAACTAAAGAAGAGACAATCAATGAAAAAAAAACGGAAGCTAGCAAGGAAGTAACCAAGAAAAGTTATGCGCAGAGCACGTTAGACGAGTTAACAGTTATCTTGGACAACAAAATGAACTTATTTTGCCTTTTTCTTCAGTCTGCAATTCCTCTATTTGAGCAAGCCAATTTGATATTGCAAAGAGAAGAACCTTGCATACACATTATGCTTAGAACTCTGATTACACAAGTTAAAAATATACTTGTCAGATACATCAAACCAGAATATTTTGAAGGCAACATCAATGAACTTGACTATAACAATGAATCCTTACACAAATCTGATGAGGCAGTTTCTTTTGGAAATGCTGCCAAAGAATACATTGTTAAATATGAAACAGATCTGGACCTGATCAGCTTCTACACCAGTGTCAAGAAATACTACATTGTAGCTACAAATTATATGATGAAACATTTCCCTGTAAATGATGAACTTCTGATTCACGCAGAGGTTGCTGATCCAAAACTGAAAGTCAGCAAAGATTTCTCTTCTCTACGCTTCTTCACAGACAGGTATCCTGTCCTTGTCAATACACATGAGCACGACACTATTGACAGGTTGGAAGGGCAATATTTGAAATATAAAATTGATACTTTCTCAGAAACTGTCCTTCAGTTGAATATTGACAAGTTTTTGGTTCAGCTGTCTACAGTTAAGGATGGAAATGACAACTAGAAGTATGACATTCTGTGTAGGGTTATGCTTGGAATTCTTACAATCTTCCATTCTAATGCTGACAGTGAAAGGATATTTAGTTTAGTGATTAAAAACAAAAGCAAGTTCAGACCAAACTTCAGCACCTCAGTTTTGAGCAGTATTATAACACACAAGATGTGTATGCAGTCAAATGGACAATGTTGTTGTGACTCCCAACCATTCAAAGACATTCTCATGAAAACAGAGGCTGCAATAGCTGCAAAACTATTACAATAAGTGTCATAAACATGATATAAACTAGTCCTTACACAAAGGCTTTTTCTGCTTACTGTTTGTGCATGTTCAATGTTGTTTTACCAGTATGTTTGTTACTCTGAACTAAATAAAAGACATAATTTCAAAATATTTTTTAAAATTTCTTTATTAAATACACAAAACACAGTCATAAATGAGCAATCTATAGCAGTAATAAATAATAATAGTTATAATAATAATATAATAATAAACAGCTTAGAGACATTGGTCAGGCCTAGTAGCTGCAAATGATAAAGGGCTTTGTCTACAATCATTACGCTCAGTCATTTGATATAGTTGGCATCTCTGGTAACTGCTAGTTTTGCTTCTGTCACACTGTGTCAAAGTGCAAATACACAGCTGTCAGAATATTTTAAACCACTAGTAGATGCTTATGCAAGCAGTGTGGATTCAGCACAGTGGTTGGAGCTTAGTGAGTTGTTGGTGAATAGACTCATGTGCTCAAGATGCTCGGTAACCTGTTGATTTAGACAACACTAATTTGGCATCATACAGATCTGATGCGTGTCCAAGAATAAAACACTATGTAGATTTCCACGGAACACTGGGAGTGTAGCCAGATACGAAATGCAATGGATGTTCATAGGTGGAATCATATAGCCTCAAAGAGTACATGTTTGTCAGTTATAGTAATTGTCACAAAGAAAAAGAACATGTCACACACACACATACACATATGTGTGCTGTTCTTGATTTTAGATGGGTGAACGTGGTGATCCATATTATCACCTTTCTTTTATCGCGTACAGATGATTTTCCGAAAAAAAATTATAAAGTTCTTTTACTTTTGCACTCTGGAGTTAATGTCTGGATACTGGGAAATCACGCTTTTTGAACCCGAGATGATTTATATTAGTTTTGAGGCACGTCATCTGGCTTGCTTAATACACCAATCATTTTGAGAAGCTAATAATGGATCTTACATGCAGGGCTACAATAGGAAGAGTTTATGGTCTATACTAATGTTTGTCTACACATTTATATGCGGTACTGAGAATCTAAGCATGGATCTTCAGTGAATCAGAAAAGTAGGGTTAAAGTTGAAACTGAGGAGACGTGCGTTTGTGCATATACAGATACAGTTCCATCAAAACACTGTGGATATATGAATCTCCAAGAATTCTTTCAAGATCTCTACAGTGCAAAACTGGACTCAATGCACGGCCAAATGAGGAAAGGAGAAATGTAACTTTCTCGGTTTTACAGCCAATTTTCCAATATTGCAACACTATTACCTGTTATCACTAGAACTGATTCACATTTTAAACAACATGAAGATTCTGACCAAACGTTTAAAATGTTCTTTAGTTGAAGCTATGGTGTTGGAATATCTATAATGAAATTGTTAATTTCTGCTGGATTTTTCATGTCAATAGTAGTGGAATGAGAGCAGTATTGTCACATTTGATGAAAGAAGTGAACCATAGAATCAAATGTGTTAGTCAAATGTTGATAGTTTTGTAAGTCAGGTAATATACAATGAAAAATTAATTGCTTACAGTTGTAATATTCGGTAAATAATACCAATAACTATATATTGGTTAAGGGAAAAGGTGTTTAAGGCTGTAAATGAAGAGAAAATGGTAATATGAACACGAAACCTAGGTTTCAGAGTGTTTCCAACTCAACTTTCAACATGACTAGTTCTACAGAAATTGAATTTAAGGGATGAAAACCTGAATGTTTAGTCATTCATCCAATAGAATAGATCATCCACTTGTCCATGAAAGTACATACACTTGTTAGTTGTTGTGTTATAATAAATATTAATTGCACAGTTTTTAAAACGTATCTAATTTCTTTATTTCTCAACTAAAAACTCAGTAAAATCAGCAGATTCAGATAACTCAGCAGATTTCCTACTATCATCAACGGTTCTGTCCTACAGAATCTGTCCCACAGGTCGCGGGTTCGAATTCTTATCACTGAAAATGCTCACCCTTTCAGCTGGGGTGTTGTTTTAGTGTGACAGTCAAATCAACTATTTATTAGTAAAATAGTAGCCCAGAAGTTGGCGATGAATGATGTTGATTAGCTACCTTTCTTTTAGTCTATCGCTGCTGAATTATGATGGCTTTGCACAAAATTTTAAATAAACCAAAGTATAAAAATATCAGTACCCGTATTTTCTGAATCACAGAGTATATTTTAACGGCAAGATGAGCTTAATAGGTGAGCTTGCACTATATTTGAGTAAAGCATAGTTTTACTCGATAATCTTCGAAATAGCAGTGAAGGATATGTTCAGTTGGACCAAATTCAAACATTCACTGACAGGTAATGTTATCTGTTTGAAATGAAGTCAACAAACAATAGCTTAGATGTTATACCGCATGTAAACTTGAGGTACTCAGTGTTATATTTGGTTATTATTTGATATTTTCCATTATATAGATTGAAGTGTTTAGTAATAATGTAGTTTTACTGAATTTCTTTTCGAACATATTTTCAGTAGAAGATGCAGTTGAATGCGCGGTCTGAAGCATGTCATTGTTTTGTATCTCAAGACGGCTGGTATTGGTATTAAAACTTTTATTTAAATAAAATAGGGAGCAAAGTTCCGACCTTCATAGGTCATCTTCAGGTTAACAAACGTCACTTCAAGTGGGTTTCCGGTCATCAAGTATGGCATTGTTTTGATGTTGCCATATCCTGTACTAAACTTGTGTCTGAAGGAAGTCCAGTGTAAGTGAAGGGTCTGTATATAATGGTTCCCATGATCAGAAACTAGAAACTGGCACTTGTCGTTAGTCTGATGGGATAACTTGTGTTGTTCTTTGTTAATAAACAGAAAGCTACACAAAGGGTTAGTTTTGCTATGTCCACCAGCGATACTGAAACCCAGTTTATAGTGGTATATGTCCACAGACATATCGTGGTGACGGTAATTTGTGTTTCATCCTTTTTCTTACCCTGATTCTGTTTTTGGAACAAGACAGTTGTGGAGGGAATGTGAATAGTTTACAAGTAGCTGTGTTAGTTGTTGTCATGAGAACAGTAATAACTACGTATGTGTGCTGGTTAAGTGTGAAGTCCAGTGAAACCAAGTGAATTGCGATGAACTCAAGTGAGTATACTCAGGACTGTAAAACACAACACTGACCACATCCCACAGCAATAATTTTAACATTTTTAAAAGCAAGTTTTATAACAGATTGTAGCTGTGATAAGATATTTACCTATTTGAAATCTACGTATTTAACTGAAATTCTGAATACAGTTGATTAAACATTTCTATCCAGAATTTTCTATATATAAATCAAGTTCTTAACTCTCCTAATTACCTAGTGCACTCATCAACCCAGTTGTAGTTTCATTCTTCTGTTGGCTTGATCACCTGTACTTCACTGTGCTTACTTACAAAAAAACTAATATACAAATGGCTTCATCTACAGACCTAGGAAAACTGAGTGACGGAAAGAGACCATTATTCAAATGTATCTCAGAACGGTTGGTATGGGTATTAACACTTTTATTGATAACAAAACCTGAAGATGGCCCAGGAAGGTCGAAACATTGTTCTTTACTTATCAATAAAAGTGTTAATATCTATACCAGCCGTTCTGAGGTACATTTTTATTCCGAGTGGGTTTCTCGTCATCAAGAATTATTCAAATGGCTTTGTCTTTAGAGGTCTAAGGATACGTTATTGAATTTTATGGATCGCTCCATTGTTTTTCACACTGGAGTGGAATAATAACAGAATCTCTAGACAATATGTGCAGTATATTTTAACATCTTCAGTATAGCCATACTCCATTAAACATGGACACTCACACTGATAACTTTGAAATGTTGTCCTTCGTCTGTCTTCAGTCTCATCCTTTCTTTAATTCAGTGAATGTCAGAACTCAGATTTAACTTCATGATACATTTCTCGTTTGTTTTTTCTTTCTACTTGCAATTATTATCCTAACTGAAAATCAGTTCACATGAAAATACCTTATAATTAAACTAAATATTGAACTTGAGTTTAGAGAGTTCAGTACGTTGTACCAAAACAATGTTAGAGTATCATCACGTGCGATCTTGGTTTGTCTAATGACTGTGCATCTTGACAGTAGTCCTGCAGTGTGGTTTTCATTGCAAAAGGTACCATTGTAGAGATTGAATGTCCAAAGTACGCACCTCCCCCGTACTTTACCTAATCCATCTAGCGTACAGAGAAATGTTTCCCATTGCCAGTTACAACAATACATTTGCACAGAAGTCTGTGTCAGGTAAATATAACTCAGTTTCATTCTCTGCTTGAAACATGTCGCTTAAATGGAAGGTATGACTGAAAGTCTCATCTGGATGAGTCAATACCTTTTTGGTCTCGTCTCTGTACAAAACTGGTATTTATGTGTTGTCTAATGGGTCAAGAACATTGGTCTGACAGTAAGTAAAGTTTACTTTGACACTTGTATCCACTCTCCTTATAACTAGCTTGTCCATTCACAATGTCCAAAGCCGATCCCTTCAAAAATGTTTTGCGATATATCGTTTACCACTTTTTAGAAAAAATTTCACCCAGTGATTGGTAAAAAAAGGCACGAGCCTTGTTATAGTTATCAAGATACATAAATATTTTATCAAGTGCCACTACAGACTGACATTTTTACCCAGCTAGGTTCCAAACATACAGTTTACTATAGCCCAATGAAACAATGGTTTTAAAGTAACCTTACTGCATATTTTTAGTTCCTAAAAATAAATCTTTATATGAGTCGTGGCAGCATTAATGATAACGTAGGAATAATCTCTTAATGTTAGAGGTTTCATAATTATTTTTTAAAATATTTTTGTCACAGTATTTTTAGAAACCCAGAAGGACTTAAGGTTCATAAATGCTTCATCAAGTGTCACTACATACTAACATTTTTACTCGGTTAAACACCATTCATGCAGTTTTCTACAGTTGGTCTTCCTTATCTGGAAGCAACTCTTGTTCACGTGACTTATTTTCCTTTTCCGGGTGAAGATTCCTTTTGATTATTTTGCATACTACTTCCTAGATACATTAATAGCTTTTTATATTGGCTTTTGTGTTTATGTAACCTCATCTGATATATGTTGCTGTACTTTGCTTACTATGGCTTTCTTACAACTTTTTGTAGGTCTCTTTCTCGGATGATCCTTCGCCACCATGTTGATCCACATTTCTTCATTTTCAATGCCATTAAGTACTCTAAATTCCCTATCTGAAAGCATCTTTATGATCTGAATGCATGAATGTTTTACATTAGAAAGAGTTGTTATATATCCTTCCCCAAAGTGAGCACTTTTCATTGACATCCAATTGACATAATGATTTTATATTCAAAATCATTTTAATATAACTTATTCAATAATTATTAGGTTACACAAAAAGATAGATGTGTGCTTTTGAGTCAGCTAACCTAATCTTAACGTGTTATATTATAGGGATAGCAGTTAGTATACACCACCCACCGCCAACCTTTGGCTACTTCAGACCAAAGGGCGGGATTGGATTGTCACTATTATAGCGCACTCACAGCCCCTAAGAGCGAAGTGCAGTTTTGCTCTTTTCTTTTTTTGCGATTACGGGACACGAACCATAGAAACCTACATCCACAATCTGGCACGCTAACTACTGGACTGCACTTGACCCAACCAACAAATAGGATTGTTTAATTAGATGAGTAAAGAGGGAGGAATAGAGTGTTTTAATTAAGAAATTCAGTGAAAATGTCAGCTACGGATTTTGTTTCAGGTCATTCCTATAATAATAATTGATGGATGTCTTTCGAATTTCACCTTTCAAAGTTATGTTTTTAATATAAGGCAGAATATAAACTATTTCGTGAAGGATCTATAGAATAAAAAGTTCATAAACTGAACATCAGTGTACTAGAAATCTGACGTCCCTTCCAAGAGCTTAACTCAACAGGCAGAATGGGCACGTGCCTTTCACTTTTACTAAGTTATCAGTAAGTGCATAGTAGACATTTTAGTATGAAATAAGTACCTCACTTTGCAGATTTGTAATTACAAAAACAGAAATAAAACAGTAAAAATCAGGTTTCTCGGAGATTCTTATAATTGATGTAAAAGATTCGCCGAGCATAGAAAGGCATTTGTTACTTTATTTCATTTTAAGATAAATTTATGAATTCATTATCTACTATAAGAACAGTTCAAGGGTTTACCGAATACTGTATACCGTATATTATTATTTATTGAAGTTGTTGCTACAATTATAGTATGTAATGCATTTAGGCCTAAAATGCTTCGATGTTTTGTCGGCTTAGGCGGTTAGACACCACTGCAATTCCTTAGACGGTCAGCGGAAGGCTTACAGACATACAACACTACAGTCCGAGGTTCGATTCCCCGTGGTGAACGTAACCCATACTGCCACATTGTGTGGCATTTCATTATGTTTATAATTGATAACATTTCCTGTCAAAGATATTTTATTTTTTATGAAGTATTTATTGTTGACAACAAAAAACAATTAAACAGGTAATATCAGAGTGTTTTTTAGTTCCTAAAAGTAAATCTTAAAATGAGTCGTGGCAGCATAACTAATAACGTAAGAGTAATCTCTTATTGCTAGAGGTTTTATTTACTTATATTTTGGTTCCTTTGACGCAGGACTTTAGGAACCCAGTAGGACTTGGTTTGGTTTGTTTTGAATTTCGCGCAAAGCTACGCAAAGGCTATCTGCGCTAGCCGTCCATAATTTAGCAGTGCAAGACTAGAGGAAAGACAGTTAGTCATCACCACCTACCGCCAACACTTAGGCTACTCTTTACCAACGTCACATTGTAACGCTCCCACGGCTAGAAGGGCTGGCATATTTGGTGTGACGGGGATTCGAACCTGCGACCCTCGGATTACCCCAGTAGGACTTAAATGTAATTATCGTTCATTTTAACCTAATGCCCTATAAAATTATTCAAAAACAGAGATTTAAAAAAATACTTAATCTCAAATGTGAACTTTTCCCCTAAAGCATACCTTTTTATATTTTCTAAACTGAGGTACTAAGACCACCGACTGTCACTGTCTTAGTCTCACTAGCTAAACGTGTATAGAGGTATAGTTATTTATTTTCTTAGTTTAAATTTAGGGGGCACTTAATTAAAACGAAAACAAAACGTCCAGATGACTTGTTAATAACAATAAACGTATTTAGTGGTAGTACAATTTTAAAATTTAACTTTCCTGTTGTTGTTTTTTATTTTTCTGTTTATCCTGGAGAATTATTGTGTTGTCACGCCCGCATCGCTACTCTCTCTTTCTCTATTTGTATTTAGGGGTCACAATTTACGTCACTGGACAACGCAGCGCACGCCTACGCGTTTTCAAAGTAATGTTCAAATAGCGTTCGCCTCGAGGTCGACAAAGCCTCCAGGGGTTCCGGTTTCCCGAGACGTGCGCGTACAATTGGCCGATGAAGCCTGTGTGTTAGAAAAAAAAAGTTATTTTATAATTATTATATTTAATTATGGAGTTGTGTACGTGGGCGATGGCAAACAATGATCGAAAATAAGTCAGTAGCTAATTATAATTTTTTAGTCTAATTTCTAACAAGCTAGGTTTCCACGATGCCTCAAAGCTGCCAAATTCAAATAAATGGAGAAAGACGGTCCGTAAGATCTATAACCAAATAGGTGAAATGATAAAATAAGCAAACACTCATGTAACATACAGCACTTTTAAAGGAAGAGAAACAACCATTACAACAACAGGGAAGTGAATTTTTAATCATTAAGTTATCGACTTGTTTTATACCGATAACACATATAACATTGACTAATTACTTTGTTGTAAACGTCGGTACAAATGAGTGACCAAAAGGAGCGAAACTGTTTATTTTCTATAGCAATTATGTAAAATACATAAAGGACCTTTGAAAAAACGAGTTAGTGAATGACTTTTTTGTTTCGTACAAAGCTACACTGTAGGCTCACTGTGCTCTACACACCACGAGTATCGAAACCCGAGTTTTAGTCTTGCAAGCCAATTGATTTACCGCTGAACCGTTAGAGTTGGCCCGGCATGGTCAGGTGATTAAGGCACTCGGCTCATAATACGAGGGTCGAGGGTTCGAGTTTCCGTCACACCAAACATGCTCGCCCTTTCAGCCGTGGGGACGTTATAATGTTACGGTCAATCCCACTATTCATTGGTAAAAGAGTAGCCCAAGAGTTGGCAGTGGGTGGTTATGACTAGCTGCCTTCCCTCTAGTCTTACACTGATAAATTAGGGACGGCTAGCACATATAGCCCTCGAGTAGCTTTGTGCGAAATTCCGAAAACAAAAACAAACAAATCAAAACAAACAAACCAAACCGTCAGAGTCTTAGCCATTATTAGTTGGATTAGCTACAATATTGTGTATTTTGTCTACATTTTTTGTGATTCATATCTAGGGATTTTGTAATCAACAACAGCGTGAAGCTACAAAGAATTTGTGCATGGGTAATTTTAACACAAATGTTTTAACACGTCCCCCAGGAACCAAGAAATGTCTTTAAACTACAGTTTCTTTTTTTAATATTAACAAGAAGTTCAATCCCGAAACTAACAAAAATGTTGGTTTTGGACGTATCTTTTCAAGACAAGTTTCCGTTTGTTAATTTATAATTTTTAAAGTGAAATACAGTATCCTCAAGTCTCCATACTAGCTAGTGCTAAGGTCTACCCGCTGGAAGTAAATTCAGTACGTACCAATAAAGCCACATTCTCAGCGTCATTAATTAAACAATTGCTTTTATGCTTCCACTATCATCATTTTACGTTTAGCTTTCAACTGAGATATGATCGATTTCACCCATTATTCAGTAGGGAAGATCGAAGCATCACGATAGTCAGCAGTGGGATGAGTAGACAGAAACACTTTGAAAGCTGCTACAGACATAATACGGTACTCGACTCGGTGCACAATGTCTATCAAGGTGTTTCTAAACTGTTACTGAATATCTCTGCGTGTCACTTCCATGCTTTTTGTACTTGGTCACTAAGCTCGTGATTCGCTGACAAATGTCAGTCACTTTACTACTTCAAAATCACTTCTTGCAACCCCAACGCTAAAAAAAGTACGGTAAATGCCTTCTTTTTAGCCAATAAATATGTTCAGAAAATTTTAGTTCAGATTAAGAAAAACTAGATGAGATAGTCATATTGTGGATTTTTCTTTTTTCAACAAAAATGTTCCCCACTGGCTGTGAAAATTCAGCTGGGGTAGATATTTCTATGATTAAAAATGCAGTTACAAACTTTGCCTGAAAATTATTCGATAACCCTTTATTAATATATCATTAACTTTAAAATTCTTAACACAATTATAAGTTACTTCATAGTAGGTTTATTAAGTTTACAGACAGAGTATGTTTCCTTCGTATCATAAATTTTTATCCAAAAACCTACTGTTTACTTATGGATTTTAAAAGTATTTTAACTGCTAATTAACTTGAATTTGATTGGGACCTGGTGATTAAAGTGCTTGACGTGAAATCTACAGGTCACAGGTTTGAATCTCTTCAGCGAACAGACTTGCCCTTTCAGCCGTGGAAGCATTATATTGTGATGGATAATCCCACTATTCATTGGAAAAACAGTAGCCCAAGAGTTGGCAGTTGGTGACGTTGACTGGCTGCCTTTCTTCTATTACTGCTAAACTGGGGACAGCAGACGCATATATACCTCAGCTAACGGTTTTTTCCGCACTTCAATAAAACAAGCAAACAAATTTAAAATTGATCTGTATTTCTAGAAGGCTAATGTTTATTTGCTCCTTACCTGTCACTCAAATTGCATATTAACTCTCAAGTTCTTTACATCTGCTGTCCTCTCGCATTCTTTCTTGGTCTAGATGTTTGAAAGACATACACTATTAAGAATATTTTTGAATCGTCTGTAAGATAGTGTACTAAAGTTTCATACCATATTTTGTTACCATATGCATACTGGGTCGTAGAAAGCGGTAAGTCCAATCAGGCCATGGCTTGACCACATTTTCATGCCATGTTTAGCTACAACTTATGTATTAAAACTTACTTACTTTAATTCAACACATTACGTTGTGTTTATGTAGCATATGTAGTTACAATGGGCCAAAATTCAATCTCGTAGTATTAAGTTTTCTTGACAGCTGCTAGTTAACACCACCAAACACTAAGTTTTGGGCTGCTCTTTACCAACAAATAATGGGATTAACTATCACATTGTAACGCTTTCACGACTGAAAGAGCGACTATGTTAGGTGACAGATTTCTATCCTGTGTCCCATAACTTTCGATTAAAACGCTCTAAACTCTTAATACTCCAGAAGTCTTATTAGATGATTCACCATTAAGGCTCATTAGACTTCCATAAGTCCTTCATCATTTACTGAGTCTGTCTTTAGTAATTTGTGTTTAACTCTCCTGGACTTCCTTCAAGTCCTTTAGCCTTACTTCTTCTGTGTCTTCCATAAGTCCTTCATCATTTACTGAGTCCTGTTTAGTAATTTGTGTTTAACTCTCCTAGACTTCCTTCTAGTTCTTTAGCCTTACTTCTTCAGTGTCTTCCGTAAGTCCTTCATTATTTACCGAGTCCTGTTTAGTAATTTGTATTTAACTCTCCTGGACTTCCTTCTAGTCCTTTAGCCTCACTTTCTGTGTCTTCCATACGTCCTTCGTTATTTACCGAGTCCTTTTTTTAGTAATTTGTGTTTAACTCTCCTCAACTTCATTCAAGTCCTTTAGCCTACTTCTGTAACTTTACTTCTTCTGTGTCTTCCATAAGTCTTTCATTCTTTTACTAAATTCCTCTCAAGTTAATCATACTTAACTCTTCAAATCTGTTAAGCCTTAATTCTCAGTCTTTCACAAGTCATTTATACTTCTACAAGTTCTTTAGCCTTACATTTTGATAGGTTCTATTGAAACCCTTTTCTGCTTGTTACTCTTAAAAATCGTGCTATTACAGAAATTTTACCTTTTCTAAAAATTGTACTCAAAATGATATAAATACCATGCAATGTGATTACTGTCACTCTTCGTAATATATTATCAGTGTTTCCGATTTGAAACGAAACGAAATACATTCCACATGTTTTCTCTCTTCCCTTCTGTTTAGTGCAAAAACTTTCAAAAAATTCAATGTATACAAGTTTAGGCTGTTTGAACATAGAACATCGGCTAAGGAAGTTAAGTAGGTTTTCTTCACCCTAGTTAGTTATTGTTCAAGGTCAGTATTATGTGTACCTTCTCTTGCGAAAAATTTCTTTAAAATTTTGTGCACTTTGTGAAAGTAGACAAAAGCTATTTCCAATGGTTGATCAGGTGACCACCCAAATGTATTATCTCCTGTATTTTTCGATAGGAATAATCACATGGGTAGCACATGCGTCCTAAAAAAGAATAGCATTAGTGTTTCGTGTAAATAATGCAATGTTTCCTCAGTCTAAAACAGACAAGTGATTGATAGATACAGAGAGCACTCTCCAATACCACAGTATAGGGAATACACTTGCGTGAGTAAGAGATACCTTACTTCAAACCTCATTTCAACTAAGTAACATTTTTTATGTTTCAGCCACAAAAATAAATCGTTCCAAATGATTTCTAAACGTTGAGTGCACATCACCCACACGTGATAATTGAACGACGTTTTATCTCTCCTGCACAATAACATCAATCGCATGATTTTCAACATTTAAAGTAAATATTTGTTCAAAAACTACGACTAGAAATCCAATAATTTCTTGCATTAAATCAGATTTGCGTACAACGTAATTAGTTTTCTTAAACATTTAGTGCTTCGAATAGAACAAAGAGTTTGCATTCTACTATATATTGTTGCATCGTTTATTATATTTATTTGTTTATCTTTTTTAGGCGCGCAGCTGTAATCACGTATTTTAGCATTATAAATAATTAAACTTATCACTGAGCCACCGGTATCTATTTCTTTGTCACTGTGTTTTTTTTCACTACATAAGAGAATTGGCAACCTATTTATCATTGTAAGCTGAGATTACCTTAAGTTTCAGTATTGTGTTCAATTTGTGATCAAAGTGTTATTTTTTCTATTTTCTTTTTTACCTGCCCTGTATGTGCAATATTGCAGTTCGAACCCTGAGCCGAAAAAGTCAAAACAATATTTTGCACAGAGCACGTATATTCGCTGCAAAATAAATCACTTTCCGTTTTCGGTATTCATTGTAGGATCAGTTACTTTTTAATAAATATATCTTATGAAAACTTCTTCCAAACTTCCGTTAAATATACTATTAGGTCTTTTCAAAGAGCAAACACTGTACGTTTTAGCTTTTCCGTAAACCTGATAGTTTTGAATAACAAGTAAGGTGATATAGTTGTAAACTATTCTGACGTCACGTCTAATCAAGTAATACGCATGAGTGTGGTATTGTTTTAGTGGATTGGTTTGGTTTATTTTGAACTTCGCACAAAGCTACTCGAGGGCTATCTGTGCTAGCCGTCCCTAATTTAGCAGTGTAAAACAAGAGGAAGGTAGCTAGTCATCACCACCCACCGCCAACTCTTGGGCTACTCTTTTACCAGCGAATAATGGGATTGACCGTCACGATATAATGCCTCCACGGTTGAAATGGCGGGCATGTTTGGTGTGAGGGTGGGATTCGAACTCGCAATCCTAAGATTACGAGTCTTGTGTCTTAACCACCTGGCCATGCCGAGCCTATTTTAGTGAAAAGCTATAAAATGCGGGGAGGGGATTGAATCCCAGATTTTGACGTTGTAATTCAGTTTAATTACCATTGACCCACAAGGATACTAAAGAAATCTTAAAATTATTTACGATATATTTATCTACTTATCTACGTATGTAATTACTAAAGTTATGTTGGCCCGGCATGGCCAAGCATGTTAAGGCGTGCGACTCGTAATCTGAGGGTCGCGGGTTCGCATCCCGGTCGCGCCAAACATGCTCATCCTTTCAGCCGTAGGGGCGTTATAATGTGACGGTCAATCCCATATTCGTTGGTAAAAGAGTAGCCCAAGAGTTGGCGGTGGGTGGTGATGACTAGCTGCCTTCCCTCTAGCCTTACACTGCTAAATTAGGGACGGCTAGCACAGATAGCCCTCGAGTAACTTTGTGCGAAATTCCAAAACAAACGAACAAACAAAGTTATGTTACAATGTTTATTCGAAAAAAGACGAACAAACAAAAGATACATGAATAGGATTTATTGAACTGAACAACCAGGTAAAAGTAACCAACGATTCAGGTAGAGCTAATCCTAATTTTCAACTACTGACGAGAAGGAAGCCAGCCAGCATGTAACACCCACCACCACAAGGGCTGTCGTTCAGCCCATTGAACCGAATAACTGTTGTATTTGTCACTTTTGTAATTCTATCACCAATGAAATTACAGAACACGTTCAACAGCATCATGCCTAAAGTCCAAACCTTGCGATCTGAAGCCCGATACACCAACCGCTACATAGAACACGACTGACAATTTGCCGTCTGAGAGTAAACTTATTAAACAAGGGCGCCTGAAAATCAAAATGTGGCTTAACGGGTCATTAAACCTTGTTAGTTGTTCTACACGTGGTGTAACCATGTTGTAAGAGAAATATGTTCTTTTGTTTTATTTTCTGAAACAGTAATTCTTTATTCTGTTATACTAAGTTAAAACGACTGAAGGATTCAGACCTGTAATCGTATTTAAGTTTAATACGTTGACATTGTGAAGTGTTAGTTTAATCTTATGAGATTTGGGATTGGCCTATCGTGTCGGTTTACATAACTAACTTTCTTGAGAACTTTAGCTAGTAACTGGCTTTGTGCCAACGTTTCAACCCCCCCCTACGTAAATAAAGTCGAAGTTTTTCGTATAGTTGAAATAACTGGATGGAAATCCAAATATTGATGCATATTCTGAAAAGCAAAAATATTGACTATTCTTTCTTTTAAAATGTTCTTATAATAGCACCCACGTTAAAGGCCTGTAAGTTCACGCTGTTCAGCGAATTCATTTTTTCCAATAAATTATTGTGCTCATACATTCGTGTAATTACTTTCAGATACAAATGAAAAAAAAAGTCGAATATTTTTGTTATTTTAAATAATGATATATCTTTGTCACATTCATAAACTACAATAACTCATAATGCAAGGTTTGATAAATTATACACTTTTTATGTGATACATCTTTCTATACTAAGTATTTATGAATTATATTAGTTGAGAGGGCGCTGTAACGTAATTCTGACCTAATTAGAGTAATATATAGCTAGGCACGAATTTAGAGTACTCTACTCGGCTAGTACTGATTCATGAAGTTTCTTGGAAGATGGGAACTAAACTCTTAAAATTATATTCTTAAATATTTAGCAAAGGTATCATTTTAGAAAGTTAAAACCCTGATTTACAGCGTGAGTACTAATTATCAGGAGGGTTAAACCCCTACTTTCCTCTCTCGATCTCTTTATACAACAAATAAACATGATGTGATAATAGCTTTGATAATTGTAATCATTTACTGAGTTAACCACTGTTGTTATTTTCCAGTTTCAGTTTGTGTGGAATTAGTATAGATAATTCAAAGTACCGAACTGATAATGTGAGGAAAGAGAGACAGTGTAGTTTACATACTTATATCTGTCTCCAAACTGTTTTGTAAGAGGCGGGTCTTTTTTATATGACAAGATACACATGACAGGAATAAAACAGTTGGTTTCTAAATGTATTGTCTCAAAACGTTGCATCTTGAATCATTAACTTCTGACAGTCACAACATTTCTGAGAGACGTTGCGACTTCAATATACTTCAACCTCTTTAAAACGTGTTATTAAAGCATTTTCACGAATCATGTATGTGTACTGTTCATGTGCATACGTACGAAACATCAAAATCAACATTACGATCACAAGTATACTGTTGTTGTTGGGGTTTTCAAAAATAAAAAACTAAGTCTTTGCCAGACGTAAGTAGACATGGTGAATATAAGGGTCTGTATGAACATTGGATACAAAGATACACGAGGTGGGCTGCGTTGTCACGATCTTTTTGTGTTGAACAATTATAAATACCCATAGTATAAAAATTAACTGGGACCATTCAACGCAAAAGAACATCCTATTGATAGGGGCACTTTATTGTGTTATATTATGTGGAACCAATGATAATTTATTCCCCCTTTTGACGTCATTTTTCCTACTGACGTACTCCTTCCGTTGGTAGGAGGTTTTATGACCCACTTGTTGCTTACATCTTACGCACGATGCTGCACGTGTGAGTGCTTGGGGGTAAGGGTTACACGTTTTTCTACCTACGCGCGCTGTGACGTAGGATATTTTAGCCAGTTCGTGAAGCCTTAGACTAGAGTATGGCAGAATCGAAACAATAACTTGTGACGAACAGGATATTAAAAAAACGGTTGATCTGTATACTTATCGCAATTGTTATAAATAAATACATTGAGATGTGAAAATCATAGAAATATTTTACCTTTATATTTCTAAATTTTGGCATTTCAAGAAGAGAGGGATATTGTAGCTGTTTAGTTCCTTAATTTGGCATTAAGTCATCTTTCTTCATTGTATTTGTCTCTATACAAACAGAATAGGTTTGTCAGATTTCCAGAATGTAAGTGAACGTCTAACTGTACACACGGTAACGTGAACACCTAAAATAATCACTGTGTCCAAAGGAGTAGCATTAAAACTGGTAACATCACTAATATCAAAATGAATACAATTAAATATAACAAACATAATAATAGTCGATAAACTAAGGTGAAAGACGAACACAAACACAAGTAGTAACAGTAGAAAAGTGCTAACCTTTTACTTCCAATCCATGGAAAAACAACTCAAAATGAATTGTATTTGAATAAATAGACGTCCAGCCCTGTATATACTGTGACCAAGTAATTATATGATAATATGTTTTTACAAAAGTTCTGATACTGTATATAGTTTTTTATGAAGTGCCACCTGCCAAATAACACTTTATAATTCGCAGTTTTAATTTAATGTTAATTAAAATAAATATAACATGAGTTATAAATAAATGTATATTTACCCACCAAGTTACTGTCCCTCCATCCAACTTAAACTAAATGTTAGTCGCTATTTATTTCGTATATAAATCAAAAGATTGGCTGTCTTCATAACAGAGTAATTACAATATTTACAGAGAACTCAGGCCAAACTATTTATTAGTTGCGTAAATTTGCATAATTCATTTATCAAGGTACAGTTCTTTAATCGTCTGTTTTTAATCATGTAATGTCCTCGTCCATTACATGACCTGAACTTATCACCTCTAAATAAACGAGAAGATTTGATGGGAATAACTATAGCTAAAAATAAAGAACAGCAGTTAAAGGTGAGAGCAGAATATAACACCACAACCAGTTTCAACTCCCACGTTACAAATTCATGTCTTTCTTTTGTGATTGTTTGCTTTATCAATTTTCAATATATACAGGTCTAAACTGCCTCGTTGTTTCATTATATAGCAAAGGTAACAAGAATCGATAAATGAAGTGATGATTTCTGGACAAATTATAGGTGTATGTGGTTGTTTGTATCTTCATATTGTATTTAAGCTTCTATTATCATAATTCCAACGTGCTATTGTGAAAAGTAAAAACAATTCATACTGAAAGCGTTATTGATTCAACAAACGGTTAAATGTTTTCATTTAATGAAGAAAGGTGAAGGATACCAAGTAGTATAGGAAAACGCTCAGTACTATAAAAAAAAAAACGAGGGAATTTTCAATAGCCGCGGCGTTTGAAATTATTTAAGGCAGGTTTAAATTAAATTTATATATGAGACCTATTTCGTCTCCTTTGTTGTTGTTGTTTTTCACTAGCTGTATCTTTATACACCTGCAATATTAATTGTGGGGCGCGCATATACCAGATATGATTATATTACACATCGGGATCTCTATCAGCTACTCTCATATAGAAATTATTATAAAAAGGAGTTAGGTAAATTAATGAAACCTTGAGCGCGATCAATTACATCAAATGAAAAGGTTTTACCTACTAAGTACAAAACTGTAATTAGGTATCAAATTGGTCCAAAGATGGCGGATCTATGAGTTAAAAGTTAGAACTTGGAAAAACTTGGAGCCATTCTATACACCGCTACGCTGCGGCTAAAAATCACTGAATATTAGTGACTCGGGAAAGCATGGCTTCAAGCCTATAATGATTAAAAAAGCTAAAATGTGGGCTCGCATATAAGAATACTTAAAAAAAAGATGTCCTTGTATTGAATTATGAGATGTGATATTTACATACAGTTTTTTTATAACTGCTTTAACTGTGGAAAAAAGATTTACAAAAGGTGAGGTTTTGTCCATACAAATTAATTAGAAGGTCGGTGTAAAGTGTATGTACAGTTTGCGCTTTTCATATGCTTTCACTATGAAAAGACACAGCATGACCAGGTGGTTAAGGTTCTCGGCTCGTAATCTGAGGGTCGCGAGTCCGAATCCCCGTCACACCAAGTATGCTTGCCCTTTCACCCGTGGAGCGTTATAATGTGAAGATCAATCCCACTATTCGTTGGATAAAAGAGTAGCCCAAAAGCTGGCGGTGGGTGGTGATGACTAGCTGCCTTCCCTCTAGTTTTACACTGCTAAATTAGGGATGGCTAGCGCAGATAGCCCTCGTATAGCTTTGCGGAAAATTCAAAAAACAAACGAACAAGCTATGAAACAAAATCGACATTGGTCAAGTTAAATTTTCGATGTGTTTTAAAATATTAGTAGGCGTGAGAGGACATGGATCACGTTAGGCATGAGGGGACATGGATCACGTTAGGCGTGGGGGGACATGGATCACGTTAGGCGTGGGGGGACGTGGATCACGTTAGGCGTGGGGGACATGGATCACGTAAGGCATGAGGG
Source organism: Tachypleus tridentatus (assembly GCF_004210375.1). NCBI lineage: Eukaryota > Metazoa > Arthropoda > Merostomata > Xiphosura > Limulidae > Tachypleus > Tachypleus tridentatus. The sequence goes on from NC_134833.1 coordinate 141,288,096, forward strand.
GACATGGATCACGTTAGGCATGAAGGGACATGGATCACGTTAGGCATGAGGACATGGATCACGTTAGGCGTGGAGGACATGGATCACGTTAGGCGTGGAGGACATGGATCACGTTAGGCGTGGAGGGACATGGATCACGTCAGGCATGGGGGAACGTGGATCACGTTAGGCATGAGGGGACATGGATCACGTTAGGCATGAGGGGACATGGATCACATTAGGCATGAAGGGACATGGATCACGTTAGGCGTGGAGGACATGGATCACGTTAGGCGTGGAGGACATGGATCACGTCAGGCATGGGGGACGTGGATCATGTTAGGCGTGGAGGGACATGGATCACGTCAGGCATGGGGGAACGTGGATCACGTTAGGCATGAGGACATGGATCACGCCAGGCATGAGGACATGGATCACGTTAGGCGTAAGGGGACGTGGATCAATGCCAGGCGTGGAGGACATGGATCACATTAGGCATGAGGAGACATGGATCACGTCAGGCATGAGGGGACATGGATCACGTTAGGCATGAGGGGACATGGATCACGTTAGGCGTGAGGGACATGGATCACGTTAGGCGTGAGGACATGGACCACGCCAGGCATGAGGGGACATGGATCACGTTAGGCGTGGGGGGACGTGGATCACGTTAGGCATGAGGGGACATAGATCACGTTAGGCATGAAGGGACATGGATCACGTTAGGCGGAGTGACATGGATCACGTTAGGCACGGGGGACGTGGATCATGTTAGGCGTGGAGGGACATGGATCACGTTAGGCGTGGAGGCATGGATCACGTTAGGCGTGGAGGACATGGATCACGTCAGGCATGGGGGACGTGGATCATGTTAGGCGTGGAGGGACATGGATCACGTCAGGCATGGGGGAACGTGGATCACTTTAGGCATGAGGGGACATGGATCACGTTAGCATGAGGGGACATGGATGACAAGCATAGGATCACGTTAGGCATGAGGGGACATGGATCACGTTAGGCGTGGGGGACGTGGATCACGTTAGGCATGAGGAGACATGGATCACGTCAGGCATGAGGGGACATGTATCACGTTAGGCATGAGGGGACATGGATCACGTTAGGCGTGGAGGACATGGATCACGTTAGGCGGAGTGACATGGATCACGTCAGGCATGGGGGAACGTGGATCACGTTAGGCATGAGGGGACATGGATCACGTTAGGCATGAGGGGACATGGATCACGTTAGGCATGAAGGGACATGGATCACGTTAGGCGTGGAGGACATGGATCACGTTAGGCATGAGGGGACATGGATCACGTTAGGCGGAGTGACATGGATCACGTCAGGCATGGGGGAACGTGGATCACGTTAGTCGTGGAGAGACATGGATCACGTTATGTGTGCCATAATATTTCATTTTACCGTTGTCTCTTGATTTGTAAAGACGTAACAATAATGACAACCACAAACCATCGACTATCTCCTCGAACTTACTGTCGTTATTTTCATTATTTCCGTATCAAGATAATAAAATAGAAAATTAAATATAGCTTACGTAAAAGCTAGTTGTGTTTCGTAAGCAAGGTATACTCGGTACATTCTATTATTTTATTAATGTTAGTTTCATTAATATTATTAGTCTAATTTTACTATTTTTTATTAACAATCCTCCATTAAAAAATTGTTTTGCACTGTTAGCTTGGTACCTGGACTTAGATTTAACCTTCATTTTAAGCCAAATTCTGTGAGGTATCGTTAGACTTATGGTCGAAAATATTGATAACAGTGAGGCCACCCGACTGGTAAAACAATATGGTCTAATCTTTATCAGTATAAACGTAATATAATTATATTTAATTAGCCATACTCATTACCAGTTTAATTATTATTGTTGCGTTAAGTAGGTAGTTTGCTCTAATCATAAATTAATGTAAAACTATATATGGTTTTCTACAACAGTATCAAGAAAGGTAAAATGAAATTCATGTTCATTCATCTAGATTACGATTAAGACGATTAATCGAAATTAGACTTTCCGATTATTCAGTCCAGATAATTAATCGAAATATTACTAATTGCTTTGTTTCTTGTTAAATGAGTGCAAAGCTACGTAAGAGAATGCCCCGACGTGGCCAGGAGGCTAGGGAGCTCGACTCCTAATCTGAGAGTTGCGGGTTTGAATCCCCTTCCCACTAAACACGCTCCTCGTCTCAGCTGTGAGGTCATTATAATGTGACAGTCAATCGCACTATTTGTCAGTAAAAGAGTAGACATAGAGTTGACGGTGGGTGATGATAACTAGATGCCTTCCCTCTAGTCTTACAGTGTTAAATGAAGGACGACTGGCGCAGATAGCCCATCGTATAACTTTGCGCGAAATTCAGAAAACAAACAAATAAAAATAAAGGGTGTCTGGGCTATGTCTATTTTTAACTTTATAAATTGTTATTGTTCTCATATCTCATTATTTGATTATCTCCGGTTCCATCGCCATTGTCACAAAACTTGCTCAAGCTATTAACCACTATCACTAATTCAGCGGTTAGAAGTAAAGCGCCTAACTGTCTGGCAGCATCTGCCTCCAAAATTTTTTAACTCTTTATTTTGCTTCTTTAACTATCATTTATAAGAAGGTTAATATCTGGAACCATACGCCATCAACTTGTTGTTGTTGCTTATATGTAACATGGTTTCGGGAACACTGTACTAGTCGATGAATGGCGTACTTTACTAATCAATTAGCAAGTACCACTAATCGTCCATCGCTAATAACAAATTATTTATTATACGGTGTGTATGTGTATTGTCATACAGATCTCGAATTCACAAGCTACGTTCTGGCCCAGTAACGCTTGGAGAAAATACTGAACATAATAACTCATGAATATCAAAACACAACGACAATGCTAAAAGTTTCATCAGAGAAACAACATGGATGATCATCTTGTATAAAATCATATTTGTTGAAGAATTATCTGTTGGTCGATACTTTATCGATCGAAGTTCGTCTACTGTTCTTTCCTTTACATTTGCACAATTTAACACAGTGGTAGCGCTCTCAGTTTTTGGTTAAGAACTTAACAGCATGAGATTCTAGTGCTTTAAACTGGACTTCTTACCGAGAATGGAGAATTAAGTGATAAAAACTTAGAGTTAGCGCGTCACGCACGTTTAAGCAGTGGTTGGTAATACTGCTGTTTTGGTACTGTTTTATTCGACTGCAGAGCCATCTAGTAGTTGATCAAAAATTTTCCTGTTTGCATCTCGAGCACATGGACTCATATACTAGCTAGGTATTTAATGGTAGGTGGAGGTATTTAAAGTTTAATAAGAGTCTAGACCCTGTTTTAAAGTCGCAGTTTCACTGAAATTTGTGGACACAGCTGCATGGTCATTTTTATTTAGTGCCTAAATATTCAGTTGTGAACCTATGAAGAATAGAACCAACTTCGATCGTTGAATACAGACTAACGACTTGATATATACTTTGTGCTATTACATAATTATAAGACCGATACCAATTTTTGTCGCCTCTGTCTGGACCTAATAGTCGAATGATTGATGTCTTATAAGTGGCTGACGAAGATACTATTTCAATAAGACTTTGTATATCGTAAACCCAGCCAATTTTGGATGAGGATTGATATTAAATGAAAGGCCTAGTCGCTGACAGTGGCCTCAAATACGTGAAGTGTAAGGTTAAAATGTAAATATCGTGTAGAACCGATAAAGGAAGATGTGTCAAAAAATTATCGGTGTTACTGTGATGTAATGCGATTTCTAGTCCTAACTGTTGTGATAGAAAAGGCTTAATCCACAACTAAAATTATAAAGTGAAAGTAAATGTGTATGTATCATAATGATGTAAGCTGTTGTTGACGTGGAATATCCGTGTCTTTGTACGTGTTGTCCGTAAGATCTATTACGTCTGTAACAAACAGCATCGTAGTTTTACATTTCCTTACAAGTCTGTTGTTTTGAGTATTATGAAAGACAATAAGTGCATTCCAAAGAGTTACTTGTTATTCTGAGTGTTGATGGGTGTTGCATTTCTCACTATAAACCCGCATTTTGACAAATTTCTTTTTTCAATTTCCTGCAAAGCTACACGAGGGCTATCTGCGCTAGCCGTTCCTAATTTAGCAGTGTAAGACTAGAGGGAAGTCAACTAGTGACCACCACTTACTTGGGATACTCTTTTACCAACGAATAGTGGGACTGACCGTAATATTATAACGCCCCCACGGCTGAGACGACGAGCATGTTTGAGGAGAAAGAGATTCGAACTCGCGAATTTCAGATTACGAGTTGAGCCATGTCGGGCCCTCCTCTAATGTAGCTTTTCATTTAACAAGAAAAAAAAAACAATTAATAATATTTCTATTAATTACATGGACTGAATAATCGGAATAGAACATGAATAATTAAAAAGTGTGTTATACTATATTACAACCCTTTTTTGTAGAATGTAGAACATAAATTATTTGTCACATAACAACTCCTTTTTTTAAATTATAAAACATGAATGATTAAACACTGTTATATCATAGACGAAGCATATTTATTGGCTATAAAATATGAATGATTAAAACAGTTATATAACAGCTCCTTTTTATAGGCCATAAAACATGAATAATTAAAATCATGCGTCAACACTCAATTACACTTTGTATTTCTACAAAAAATAATTCTTCTTAGAGAGTACTAAATCTTCGGATTGATAGGTATGGCCTAAAATAGCTGTTGTGAAACCTGCCTAACTATAGTAGATGGATAAAGTCTTAATTGGTAAAATATAGGTATATAATTTTTATTACGTATAAATGTGGTACTTAACCTTAATGAAATGAAGTGAGATAAAGTTTTGAATTCCGTAATTTTTACGTTGTCTTCTGAAAATATAATGATGAAGAAACGCCACCAAACGACGGCAAAAAATACAAGTAATTTTTTTAAATATGTGCTTTATTTTTAGTTGTTGTTTTTTTTAGAATTGGTAAAAATTTTCAATGAATATTTTTTTGTATTGCCATAAGATACGGTAGGGTGAGAACTGTTTTTAAATCCTGATTTACATCAATATACAACTGTCTATTAAAGTAAACAAGCTACAAAAATTAATATTTGGTTTCTTCTCTATTTTTTTTTCTGTTTGATGATGACTACAGAATTTTATCTCTCTCTCTAACGTTTATAGATACCGTGTATGACGACCTTTGGTCTACGGGAGATAAGATATCCTTCCCGGGAGCGAAGCTGATGATACCCGTCGCAAAACGAGCGAGGTATATACCTGATTACAAGCAGTTAGTTGTCAGATATTACCTTCATCTTACGCTGATCAGGGGAGACTGGATCTTTCGGTTAGTTATCCACCATGTTTGGTTACGACACTCTCTCGCCGCCGCCTTCAGGTTTAGACAACTCATTGATAGAGTCTTATCCCACAATGAACAACTGTTACCAGTCTTGCATGATGCACAGTTTTGCGGGCACTCAGTCAGATGTCCCTTTATGTCCTCCTGACCCTGACCTCCTCTCAGTGGTTACTACTATACCCGAACTACAAATACCACAGTATTCCGCCGGGCCTATCCCCACTTACGAACAACCTCATTATCCGTTAACCCCTTCATCCCCCCTTGATTTTGTTTCTCAGAATTCCCCTTCCCTGGGATCTCCCCACTCCAGCACTTCTTCACCACAGCAGCCCAGGCCGACTAGTGTCCAGATGACCCGGTCCCAGCTGATAAAGGAAGGCCTAAGAGTGACCATCCAGACTAAAAGAATGGCCCAAGGAAAACATGTGATTCAGCCGGAATACGTGATGCAATCTCAAGAAAGCGTAAGTTATCGAATTGTACATCTATTACCAAACCTTGGTTATCACGATCCTCGTTGTACAAAGTATAGGGAAATTCACCCGATTAACATCAAGTCGTTTAATATAAACAGGGCAAGATAAACGCTTTCAAACAAACTTTACAAAATTATCTTTATGTTAATTGAACCATTAATTTGTAGGGTGGCGTTTATATGACCCAAATGAATTTTATTTTGTTAAGTACTAATTTTCGCATTTGTAATAATATTGATTGTGTCTAGGGGGAGATTTTTAGAGCGACGCATACGTTTTTTGAATAAATTGAGTTTTTTATTTTAAAATTTATTTTATTTTATTTTTATTTATATTATTTTTATTTTTATTAAATAAAAGAGTTATAGTTCTCTTTTCTAAAAATATATGTTGATGTCTGGGTAACCTCACTTATTATCATTGTAATTCTATTGGATATAACACTTAAAGGTTGAAAGAAAAACTGTTATTTTACGTAGCTTCGAAAGCTTTACTTAAGCATTAAATCATATGAGAAGATGTCCTTTAGAGAAACGTTACTGTGCTATATACAAACGCGTCTTGAAAATTACATAAACGTCTGTTGAAAGATCTTACAAAGATTTATTTGAATAGACATACTATGCAGCAAGTGACTGAAGGTGTTTACGAAACGCTTAATTTCAAGTGGCAAAAGATTATTTTACAAAGGATACAAGTGGATACAGAAAACGGGTAACACTCCAACAGGACAGTGTAACATGGATATCAGTATATCGATAGGACAGTGTAACATAGATATCAGTATATCGATAGGACAGTGTAACATGGATATCAGTATATCGATAGGACAGTGTGACATGGATATCAGTATATCGATAGGACAGTGTAACATGGATATCAATATATCTATAGGACAGTGTAACATGGATATCTATGAATCTATTACTCATTACTGTTTGTTTTGAAATTGAGTGATTATCTCTTCTTTCTTTCTTTTTTTCGTCTCCTGGTGGGACAACAATAAGTTTCAGGACTTACAACGCCTAAAAGGCCCGACATGGTCAGGTGGTTAAGGAGCTCGATTCGTAATCTGAGGGTCGCGGGTTCGAATCCCCAACCCCCCACAAACACCAAACATGCTTGCCCTTTCAGCGATGGGGCATTATAATGTGACGATCAATCCCACTATTCGATGATAAAAGAGTAGCCCTAGCGTGACGACGAGCTACCTTCCCTCTTGTCATAACAGTGCTAAATTAGGGACGGCTATGACAGATAACCCTCGTGTAGCTCTGCGCGAAAAACAAAGTTTTAGACTCTTGTTTGAGTGAGTTATGCTTTTATTCTAGTTAATATTATCATTTGTTCGTTGAGTTTAGACATAAGGCGTAGCAGTTATGTTATCATATTCTAACCTTCTGTGTAACGCTAAATATGAAACATGTACATGACGAATTTGGACATACACACATATACATACTCACAAAGACCGTCATTCGTTGAGGATCGTGTTACGTATAATGTAACGTATTACAAAAAAAAACACAAAAAACTGAACTGCGTGTCACAGTACGTTTAATACTTCCATAGTTAACACAGATTCGGTTTGGTTTATTTGGAATTTCGCGCAAAGCTACACGAGGGCTATCTGCGCTAGCCGTCCCTAATTTAATAGTGTAAGACTATAGGGAAGGCAGCTAGTCACCACCACCCACCGCCAGCTTTTGGGATACTCTTTTACCGTCACATTATAACGCCCCCACAGCTGAAAGGGCGAGCATGTTTGGCGTAACGGGGATTCGAACCCGCGATATTCAGATTACGAGTCGAATGCCTTATCCAACATCTATGGGTTGTTGTTGTTTTTCTAACATGTTGTATATGTTTTTAACTTCGTCGAAACTGTGTTGAGATTAGCGTTATTGTAAGCACAAAACGTAAAGACCATTAAAATAAAAATGTTTTTAAGATAATCGCTAACCTCGCACACACAAGAAGTCTCACGTAAGTTGGTACTTTGTATTCCAGCTATGATGGCAATAGTTAAATATCTTTCCACCAGTTGTCCAGGCAAGATAAGATTGTTATGCTACTATGTTCTGATGCGATTGATAAAGTTCTCCACGTTAACGGTAGAATAGGGTCAGTGCTAAATTTTCACCTACACAAAAACGTGCGTCAGCTATTTTACTAAATTAGATGAGTGGAAATTATTCCGCGCATCAAAATTTTGAAGATTTCGTTTGTAGGAAAAGGTTTGTTGCGATTGTTGTTTTTTTAGCACAGCCTCACTGATCTATCTGCTGTGTCCACTACGAAGAATCGAACTCCCCGATGTTAGCATTGTTGTTAAACTTACCGCTAAACCACAAGGGGGCACTCCTGGCACCTGGTAAATTGTTGCACTGAGTTTAAAATTAAATATCTGAAGGCATTTAACCTTAGAAAATAAATGTATAACGTTTTCTTTCTTTTTTTCAACTTTTACAACCATATATCAATTAATAATTTTGTTTTGGAGTTCTGATTAGAAGTACAAATGTAATTATTATTTTATAAGTTATTCACGGGTCTGGAAACAAGAAAATCAGTTTTAAAATATATATATATTGTATTTTATGTTATGAATACTAAAATAACAAGGTTATTTACGTAGTTGCGATTCTTGAAGGTCTCAAAAATCGATTTGCGATTTTTTTTTCATGTTGTCATTGAAAATTTTCAATCAGTTAATTTCTCTGACTTCTGGACATAATAATCTTCATAATGAAGTTTATACATTGTAATTTAGAATTTAATGTTTATAACTTGAAAGCTGAAACAAAACATTGATTTGTCGTTTTAATGTACTGCGAAAGAGATTTCTGTAGTGAGTTCATAATCTAGATCCAGGGAACACAATGATTTAGCCAATAATACTGTATTTTAATGCACCGCTATTACTGGCGAGTTCATAATTTAGACCCAGGGAACAGAATAATTTAACCAATAGTACTGTATTTTAATACACCGCTGTTACTGGCGAGTTCATAATTTAGACCCAGGGAACAAAATGGTTTAACCAATAGTGCTGTATTTGTGTGCACCGTTATTATTGATTCACTTTGTATTACACAAGTATAACAATCAGTAACCAGGTTATCGAAGTATGACCTGTCATGATAACATGTGACTTAACAACACTATCCAGAACCTATTCGTTGTAAGTTTAGTATAATATGATAACTTATGTCGATGTATTAATCTTGCACATGTATATAAGTTAGAATAGAAACAAAACAAACGTGACATTTTCACACCAGAGGGAACCACGAATCCTCTGACGTCCGTGAAGGTTTTTCTGAGTGGGGAGGGGCAAAGTGAGCCGAAAACAAATATGCTGAATTAATTTTAATTCCAAATAAACAATTAAATTATAAAAGTTATGTGCAATTAATTAAATGATACAATATGTCGAAGGGAAATGTTATTGCTTTTTAGTATACGGCACTGTTTTTTAGTCACCATGCTAATTGTTTTGTTTGTTTTTGAATTTCGCACAAAGCTACTCGAGAGCTATCTGTACTAGCCGTCCCTAATTTAGCAGTGTAAGACTAGAGGGAAGGCAGCTAGTCATCATCACCCACCGCCGACTCTTGGGCTACTCTTTTTACCAACGAATAGTGGGATTGACCGTAACATTATAACGCCCCACGGCTGAAAAGGCGAGCTTGTTTGGTGCTACGAGGATGCGAACCCACGACCGTCAGATTACGAGTCGCACGCTTTAACACGCTTGGCCATGCCGGGCCCGCCATGCTAATATAGTGAGAGAGGGGCATTATGAAATGACATCTTAAGGCATTTTAAAGTTGTGTGGATCTCATTCTTTTACCCTCATGATGAAGAGATTTATTATTGTTGTTTAGACCGTGTATGGCTTACTGATTAGTATGCTCGAATTACAAATCCGAAGGTTCACGGTTCGTAGCTCATTCTTGCTAAAACCTGCTACGTACTTTAGGACCATGGATGCTCTGTAATAGTGACGTACGAGAATTGGCGGCGAATGCTGCTGACAACCTGTCTTTCCTCTAATCAAAAGGTAAAAAAGATTTTCAATGTGCGGATTTGTGGGGAAATTCTCGAACAAATGAAGTCAATAAATTTACTGTTGTCCAACACGTCTCCCTCTGTGAATTAAAAATATCAGTTAGCTTCAATTTGTCGTTAGGTTTTTTTAAATTTTCGTAATTAGAATCTAGTGTCATGTGACCTTCTTTAACTTGATTTTTTTAAAGCTTTAATGTTATCAGATATATTCATGATTATATACACGGAAAAATATGTAGTTTAGGTTTCTTGCAGAAGATCTAATAATGAATGATTCCTTGAAGTACCTAATAAGGTTTATCAAACACTTTCATCAATAATACAAATGAGCCTATATAATATACATATTTATAAACACTACTTATATTTATTTTATAAATTTACCTTCTGAGTTATAGACTGGTGTTTCCTCCTTCTGAATATTTTAGCCGTAATATATGCTTGTACATTTCAAGGTAATTCATATTTGTTAATGTGTTTTCAAAAAGGTTAGAGTGGTAGAACATTATTTACCTCTTGGATTGTTAAGAAAGCTACAATACATTGAGTACAACAATGCCCACTTTGCTTCTGTCTAAAGTTTGAAGTACATACGACGAATGGAATAGTGCCAGCTTTGTTTCCATCGCAGATAATACCAGTTATTTTTTCCCATCTAAAACTGGAAATTCACGCATTGACTAAAAAAAAAAATCCAACTTTTTAAATACGTGTAAGCCTAAGTTGTCATAGTAACGTGAGAGCTGAATATTTTAAAGTATTTTCGAGGTATGTAGTTAACGTTTGAGAATAGAATGTTAATTTGATTTAACCGATTTCAGTTAACACCAGAAGACGAGGAAAGACGAAAGCGACGACGAGAAAGAAATAAATTGGCTGCAACCAAGTGTAGAAACAAAAAGAAGGAACGAACACAGTGGTTGGCTGTTGTAAGTTTTGACTTATCTCAAACCTTTTCGTCGGAAGAGGGTGATGCGGTTATTTTGATGTTGATTTAATATTTTAACTTCGATTTTATGAAATCACTTGTACGTACTCAAATACCTCTTGAAAATTCCCATATCTTTTGTGAGGTCAAAATATTATTTTCGTTTTGATTTGCAATATATTATTCTTAGGTAAATTCGAAACAAATATCTTGTTGTTGTTTTTATAAAGTTGCCCTTTATAGGGTATCAACGTTTCCTTAAAGTAAGCTTAATCATTTTTGTAATTCGTTAGGGTTGTAATCCGAGCGTGTTTAGAACCAGTCAATCCAGAAATAATTAACTTATTAACTCTGTGCGTATGAAAGTATGTGTTTTCTTATAGCAAAGCCACATCGGGCTATCTGCTGAGTCCACTGAGGGGAATCGAACCCCTGATTTTAGCGTTGTAAATTCGTAGATTCACCGTTGTATCAGCGGGGTACGAGAGAAAGTATTCCTGAAAGTTAAACGAAATTATGTTTTTATAATTTTTTAAGATGCAAGGCGACATCGCCAGAACACCAATCGTAAGAGTTAGGTATATCATTATCTCTTTATAATCTTACTAACCAAATTATTCAAGAAGATCCATTGGAAACAACGACTACGCAAAACTATATCCACGTTAATTTGTATGCAATATGTGCAGCCATTCGTAAAAGCTCCTAACTCACCTTGGTCCTTCATTTGGATATTCCGGTATGAAAACTTAAATGTACATACTCGTATGTTCATTCAAGTGTTCACGCGAACCCGTGAATCCAGTCTTGCGAACACTAAAAACCCCTTTGGCTTCCATATTAAAGTTAGACTTTGTAACTGTATTCAAAATCTGAAATAATAATTTTATTTTAATGGTTTTTATATGTGAGTATACATTTTTCAAGTAAATCGATTTAGCCAAATCTGTATATTCCCCATTTTCCCTGGATCCCTGTAATTTGGGACAACTCATGACTCTTACCAAGACATTTTTATTCTTTTACATTCAATTGGAGTAAAAAATTGTAAAAAAAATTGAAGGAAGAAGTCAAACATTGAATAAATAGAGGTAGGTACATTTAACTACAATTGGTTATTAGTATAGGCAATATAGCATAGATAGTAAGCAATGAGCGTTATAATGTAAAGCTTAGTAAAAAGCTATTGTTTTAAAAAATATATATTATAAATGTAATTAATACATATTTTTGCAGGAATCAAATCACTTAGAAACAGATAATTCTGCCCTTAAGAAAGAAATCCAAGAACTACAGAAGAAAAAAAGCTATTTAATGGAGCTTTTACAATGTCATCACTGCTCGGTGCCACAGAGATCATGTGCACTGCAGGTTGGATATCCTCCGCATCACACATAAATCGAGACTTCACGAGAGTTGGATGAATATCGAGAAGGATCTGATATTTAGTGAGATAGGAGGAGAATATCTCGTGATTATTACTTTGCATATATTCTATTCATAATTTTTTCCTTAGGAGAATTATAAAATTATATGAACACATTCATATGCATTGGTGAACTACGTATCTGTCTTTTATATTCATTTCTTAAAACTCTTCATCATTACTGTTTCTATGCCGAACTTAAAATGTTAAAACTTTCACGTCTCAAGAGAACCAGATGTGGAATAACTATACGTTATGTATCAAAATACGCTAATGAATTTCTTATGCACCACATTATGTTATCGAGCCACTTGAAAGCAAGTGTGAAACATATGTACACACACACATGTGTACACATATATAAGCGTGAGTATAAATTTGAGCTGTGAAATAATATTTTAGTTCGATGGTTTTAACCTATTTCCTAACGGACTCTATATGTTATGTTATTCAAACTTCTGGTGTTTCTCAAGAAGAATTACCTAGTAAAAAAAGTTATTAATTGAATTTTAACGATACATTTCTATTGCTCTATAATTGCCTATGAAGAATCCTGGTGATAAAAAGATAAATTAGATAATATAATTTGAATTTATATTTATGATAACACGAATATCATTGCAGTAACTACAAAAATCCAAACAAATCTTGGTTTTCATTCGAAAATATTATTTATGAATTCAGAGAAATTTTAAAGTGTTAACTTGCTGTTAGAAATTTTATGCATTAAAATATAGTTTTAGGTGTGATATAGAAGCACGTTAAAACATAATATATACGTATATCTTCAAATCAAATACAATATATATTCAAATGATTTTTTTAGGAATGAATTTGCTCTTCTGTAAGTATAGTTTTATTTTTAAATGTTTACAAATCTAGGTTTATGTTTTGATGAACTGAATATAAAATATCATTTATACGTGAAATGTTTTTAGGCCTTTATGGAAATCAAATTCTGTCTGCTTATAAAATTATAGTAATGAATTAGGCCTACCTTTCACATGTTTGTACAGCGAGGTTTCTTTATATTTAAAGCTGAACATTAAGTTAGTTTTGGAAGTTTGTACGTATTTTTTTACAGAAAATGATTAAACTAATCAAGTTAAAACAAGTATATAATCAATAACACTCTTAATTTCATACTAGGCCTAACTGTAAAACAATTTGACGTCACAAGAAATTATTGTCTCTGGAGTTTTCTTTTTCAGAATTTTATTATTCTCGTTCAGTACTGCCCCTGCATGTGGTGATTAAGTCTTATAATTTGTTTACTTAATTATAAACTAATTACTGCTTTATGTATACCGATTCAGTTTTCCCCTAGACCTTACTGTTCATAATAAATGAACGCAATACCCTGCGTTAATACTTAATGAAAACCACAGTAAATAGAGCAAATTATCAGAAGTATTGATTACGGAGAAACTAATTTCGTGCAACGGAACTACTTTCAACAATACTAAGACGTCTAACAACTTGTTCTGTTTACCAACTGCTTGTCTTGAATGCGTGTTTCATTTTTCACTTATATTTACTAAACAACAGATCTTTTCCCTTTATATTGAGGATACCCTTGATTCGCAGTACAGATAGTAAAGGCAGCTGAATTACGAAATAACGTATTGTTTGACTTTGTTAAGTAAAATGCTGGATTTTATATAACAGCGATATTTTTAGTAAATATAAGAGTTTTTTATCGTGGGGTTTTCAAGTGGTTCTCTGAATGCTTTAGAAATAAATTCGGCTTCAAACTTAATTTCGATATCGTGAAAAACTTCGTGATAGAAGCGTCTTTAAAGCAGTTCAAGAAATGAACGATTAACAACAATTACGAATCGGAGAAATATTTTTACTGTAAAGTTGATCGCGATATCAGATCCAATCAACCATTAGGATCTTTTAATAAGTTTAATATTGTCCTTCAATGAACAGTATTAAGTTTTCGTATTTACAATGCCAAAATCCGGAGTTCAATTACCCGCGGTAGTTACAGCAAGTAGCTGAAAATGACTTTTTTCTAAAAAAATAACAAACAAACCATAATGTTCTACACATTTTCCTTACAATTCAAAATATCTTTTCACGACGTAATAATGTTTGCTTGATCTAAAACCCTGCGCGTTTTATGTTTCTCTGTGGTATGTTGTGCAGTATACAGCGTGATACAGTGAGATATGCAAATATGGCAGTAAGAAGTTAATTTGGTTTAAACCACTTCTTGACTGTTTAATGATTAAATACTCATTTGTATTTTCTGTATTGAATCGTGTTGTGGAGCATGTGAGAATATTGGAGTGATTTAAAAATATAATCATTTGTTCATAACTTGTATTTTTATTTCGTTCTCTTTTTTAATTTTTTACTGTCTGTTGATCTGATATTTCTGATGTATGAATGCTGTAATAAGTGTAAATTTAAAATATTGAATGTGAGAATATGTAAATATTTCAAAGAATTCTTCATAACAAATATCTCCACTATAGGTCGCTGTAGTTTGTCAGTTTTATTGAACGCTTGCAGTACGTCAAAAATCTTCTGTGCTTTTTTTCATTTATTTCTATTTCTAGTTTTCTGAGCCATTTTGTGTTCTTTTCTTTACACTAATTCCTTTCTATCTTCATATCCTTTCTACAGCAGTTTTTCATTTTATAAACTGATTTTTCTTTAAAATAAAGGAAATAAAAATATTTTCATATCAGTTATACGTGTCAACTTAGTAGAAAGTTATGCGTTATTGATATCTGTAACACATATAACAGAATATGTACAGCAATCCGTTCAAATAATTTATTAAAGGTCCAACGAGTACACACAGGTATCTGATAACCTTATTTGAGATCGTTAGATATTTAGTTACTGCAGAAAATGTCACTTAATGGTACTGAATTGTGTTCAAACAGTTCTTAAAATACATTTCTAAATATGAGACGATATCCTAACTCTACCAGTACAGATGTCACTATTATGTTAACTACTCCAGTTTCAGTAACAACACGGTAAGTACAAAACACTAATCTGTGTATCAATAGGATAAATACAAAACATTAACCTGTGTAACAATAGGGTAAATACAAAACACTAATCTGTGTAACAGTAGGGTAAATACAAAACACTAATCTGTGTAACAACATGGAAAATACTAAGCACTAATTTGTGTAACATGGTAAATGCAAAATACTAATCTGTTTAACATGGTAAATACAAAACACTAATCTATGTAACAACATGGAAAATATAAAATACTAATCTGTGCAACAATAGGATAAATACAAAATACTAATCTGTGCAACAATAGGATAAATACGAAACACAGATCTGTGTAACAATAGGACAAATACAAACCATTAATCTTGTAACAAACTCCTAATCAGTCCAATTTCAATACTAATATGGTAATCACTCTAGTTTCAATAATAGCCCGGTAAATACGACATACTAATCTATGTAACAAACTTCTGATGAATCCAGAACCAATATATTTAGCAATACGGCAAGTAAAAAACGGAGTTGTATGTTGTATTATTACAACTGGAAAGTTAAAAATTTGCCACTGTCTAAAAAAAATAATAAAATAGAATGGTCCATGTAAGCAAAACTACTTTTAAATAACATTTACCTAAAGGCAGGCGCCTTTGCTATAAATTAGAGTGGACAAAAATGTTTTTATTTATTTATTATTAGAGTACAATTTTCAATACAAGATATTGGCAGATAAACCACATTAAGACAGAATAGCGTTTAATAATACCAATGTTCTTTGTTTAATGTAATCGTAATTGTTGCTAAGATGAGAAAGTAGCGCTATGATGTTAAATTGCACTCGGTGTAGGTTCTTCGAGAGCATAATTAACAGACTGCTCTGAAAAGTGACATCTAAAGAGTAAAAGTCGTACTACGATTGTTTATGACAGTTTCTTTTAATGGCTCAAAAGATTCAGTTAAATACATATAAATAAAATACTCCACTTTCCTCTCTTGAATTTCATCATTTTATATATATATATACTAGAAAACCTGATTAACCCTTTTCTTATTCTTCCTGTAAACCTGTGCTTTTTTTGGTTCGATTTAAAATTATTAATATAAAATTATTGATGGAATTATAAGTTGATACTAAAACAGTACCTCGTCGAAGATTTCGGTTTTACCACAATAATTTCTGTTCATAAGCTGTACAGTAGTCGTTTTTATCAGTATTTTAGTTAAATAGGAAGATCTATTAAATACGCTAGTCCATAACTAGATTTAGTGACAATATTTTGTTTATATATATAATTTATATGTTAAATACAAGTAAAAGGTATTATCACTGACAAAACTCATTAAGGCTAGAGATACTGCACGAAATGTCTAACAAATTTGTGAAGTTCTTTATCAATATTCATCAGACTTAAAAAGTCTTCACATTAGACTCCACATTATTCTTTTTTTTAGCGCTTTGTGATAGATTTTTATGTGACCTTTTTATTGTTTGTTTTGCGATGTTTCGCCTTTGATTGTTTTATTTTTAACAACTATCGAGGGAATTATTAAAAATATAAATAAGTAAAATAAACAATATTTTACTATTCCTACATACAGTATAAAGCTTATGTTGTTAATTGGAGATAAGCCAAACTTTTGACTTTAATTTTTCAATAAAATTTATCATTTTGGTATAATTCTTGGTTTAATTCCGTGCTTATCTATTAACATTTGATCTTACTATAGAATTTGCCATTAAAATACATTAGCCTCCACGTTGGTTGAACTTTTTTTTTTTAATTTGATGACACTTGAAGGCTAAACAACTAAAATCGCTTATATTGGACTTTATTTGAAAATTTTCATATTGTTCTAACTGATAACGGTTCGTCGTTATTGGTTGCTTTTAGCCTAAGATGAGATTGTCACGAGTTTTTATTACAGATGTCCTGGCTTAGATACTATTGTTGCGAGAATTATTGTCAATGGTTATATTTTTAACTTGTTTTATTGTTAAATGAGTATTGTTATTGCCATAAAGTCGTTAGACGTGGTACTCGGCAGCGATTCGAATGAAAGATGTCGCTGACTCGCTCGCTGTATTTGATTTGCGTTGTTAAAAGTTAGCGTCGTCATTGAAATCAGAATGCAAATATGTTGCTCGACGCCTCGTAAAAAATTAGAGATAAAATAACTGAATGATATAATGTGATGTCTTAGAACTTTAATTCCCTATATTGTTAATATAAGAGTCACCTGAAGACATTGGAAACTAAATATACACTTTGACCTTTACATAATAATTATGAGATTAAAAGTGTTCAGAAACTACACAAAAGATATGTCAAATTGGCATTCCTTATTTCTTGTCCATATTGTATTCCAAAGCTGAAGAAATCTGTAAAATGAACTATCATTAGATTAACGTGTATTTTTGTTAGGTCTAAAGATACAGAAGCACTATAAAGCTTTCATTAATCTAAAATATACAACAGCTAAAATAAATGTTTTAAAAACAACGGATCGATAAGTTAGGGATACTTATTTTAGCTGATATATATTTGAGCTACGATACACTAAAGCAAATTAGTTTAATGGCTAGCTTGTTACATCTAATTAAAAATTCATTAATTCGTCAACTTCAAACTGCATTATATAACTTTAGCTAGTTAGTCTCAAACACTAATAATATATTTGAATTTCAATATTATATTGCAACTATATAGATTATCCCAAGGATATACATTAAATGTGGTGTGTTGTGTATTTATAAAGCGAATTGTTAGCACGTAGTTTGAGAACATGTACCTGACTTTCTCTATGACTCCCTCCTCTTGGTCACTATCCTATAAAAGTGACCACTTAGGACAGGGTGGCTTCAAATATGATAGCATAGGTCAAGCAGGTTGGGTAATATGATGCAACACAAACATCTATATAATGTTTTATGTATTCGTGTGGACAAAGTTGTTTTTCTAAATAAAAACTATTTTAACTCAAATTTAAAATTACCTTGTTAAAAGACACGTATAGCATCATTCATTAATAAAAACTTGTACAGATTTTCAAGTGGCGAAGAGAATAAACTTTTCATATATATAGTTCGTGTATAGTAAAAATATCTTAATCGTTCAAAAATATGAAATCTGGATATTTTTAAATTGCCTGCCTTCACAAATTAAAGGTGAAAATTAGGCTTATAGATGTGTTGCATTAAGTTTTTACTACAGCATCACTGGCTCATCTATTTAATCATTAGACAAGAGATCACGCGGTGTTGTACGTAACGAAAGCCAAATTGTACATTTCTCGGATGTAAGTTTTCGTATTTTTGTGAGCATACATAAAGCACACATACAAAAGAACAAATTACTAGTTGAATAATAATTAATAGAGACAAAACTGGCTCGCCCAGATTGTAATAATTCATTTTTATAAGACTGTGTGACTCACCTCAAAATAATTATAAATTATATCCTTTTTCGGACGTTTTGAGATTGGTGTAGGGGCGTTGCAACAGCAAACTTGCCCTCGTAGGAAAATTGCTCTAATTACCTATGCATTAAATATAATTTCTGTTTGGGATTTCTTTATGGGTTTTTTTTTTCGTTTTACCACTAAACAAAATAAATGCTGACATTTTGAATATTTCATAAAGCCAAGTAATTGTTTGTGTCCCACAAACAATGACGTTAGAAAGAGGATCTGTGGTGAGTATCTCGTATACCTTATTCGGTTTGGGAAAAACTGTTCGGGAATTTGTTAAAAGGAAGAAAAGCGTTGTGCTTGCTTTAATATTTGAGTATCTTAAGTTTGCTAGTTTTACTTTACTTTAGGGCGCCGATCTTTTTTTTTATTGTGAAAGCAATGTCAACAAACATGATTAGAAAACGTAGCCCTAGTTTCATGAGTTGGTTAGGCCTAAAGTGTTAACCGATATAAAATATTAATATTATACCGAAAAGAAATTGAGAATGTGTGAATATAGTGTAAAATGTCACTAACGGCCGATCTAGATTAGTATATTCATTTATATTGTATTAATATTTACAGGATATAGTTGTTTATGTATTATGAAGGTAATTCTACTTGTTTATATCATTCTCAGGAATAGTTGTTGTTGTTGTTTTATTAGACGAAGAAAACCACGTATCGTCATCATACGGAAAGTCTAATAATGATTTCTCGTTCGTAAATCATCTATTATTCATTCAGATTGTAACTCATTTGCATTAGATACATTCCAAGATGAGTTTTGATTAATAACGTGTGATTCTAAACTAGTGGCTGGCGGAACTCATTACAGGCTTGAGAATGGAAAGTTAAATGTGAAATTGCAAAGAAATGTATGTTGCTTTGGTTGTTACAAAGCGATAGTCTCGCAATGTGAGGAAAAAATTATTTAATGCATTAAGACTGCCCTGAAATTACTACTATAACTAAGTAATAAATATTGTGAATTATTAATTCCACTTTTTACACAAACTTTAAATTTTATTCTGAATTCCTCTTCTCTTCGCTAAAATGTGTAATTTCATGTTTTAACGAAGAGAAGAAAAAAATCAAATAATTCACCAGCTATAGTCCACTGAATATCAATAAATAATTTGTTACGACGGTATAGGTATGTTCACACATATATTCAAAGTATTTTAGTGTACTGGCGGTGAGAAAAGGACTATATATCAAAACATCATTACTACTGGTGATCAAAGAACTGTACATTACAACCTACGTTACCAGAGGTGAATAAATGACTTTACAACAAAACCTATGTTACTAGTGGTAGGTAAGGTACTGTATACTGAAACCTAAGTTACAACGGGTGAGTAAAGAACAGTACACCAAAATCTGTGCTACTAGTGGGAGGTAACTTTAACATTTTTCAAATTCTAATAGATAAAATTGAAGAGACATGTGTGATTTTGTATTTGAAATAATAAGCAGATAGCTTTGAAAGCTTTCAACAGTTAGATCGTGGCTGGTCATAGAGTTTAAAGATTGAAAGGGCCGAAGGAATGGTTTGAGAGTTTTAGATGAGTTCACCTTGTAATACGTAGCTGAGAAGAAGAAAAAAAGAAATAAAACGAAGTAATAGTTATTAAGCGCAAGCTAGAACTTAAATACCTCCGCATTTAAGTTCTTTCGGACAAATGCAAACCTTAATTTAATCATACTAACAACACCATGTAGACTTATATGTATTGAAAACAGCATAAAAATACTTGAAAAATTAGTCTTAAAACTAAGATTTATTGTCATTAAATAAATCACCAGTCCAGTCTTTTGTCTGTCTAATATTTAATGAATTTTAATTTAAATCTTTCCCATTTTCAATACTCTGTAAAAACATTTCTTGATGTCTTTTGTTTTTGTTTTTAGTGTTTCTTTGTTTTTAAAAATTTAGATCAGTATTATTAGATACAAGAAACTAAGTCATAAACATGGTACTTTTGCAATGTATATATACAATTGTTTTTAGTGTTATAAGACATGAAATTCGAGTGGTATGTTTTTAACGTACAAGCTTTGGCATTTGAATGGGGGAAGCTGTACAGACCTAATAATTGCTTATAAGATTTTTAAAAACCCATTCTATATGAATCATAACCGTGGATTATGATTTTATTTGTATATTTAAGTTTATATTTGTGTTTTGTAAATGTATTACTCTACTTGTTTAGCAGTTGTTTAGATGAAATGATAAGCAACGAAAAAATATTAAAGAAAGAAATGCTTAAAAACATTTACTTTTAAAAGTAAATATGTTTACTTACAAGTGGTACCACCACGAATTTATTATTATACTCGGGTCTCCTCGACCGTGTTCGTTACCCACTACACGTGGGAACCACGATTGGCCGAGAAGTTCCGATGTTTTTGACAGGAAGCATTAAGTAATTTACCATATAGGCTTTTAAATAAGATTTTCAAATGGAAAAGCGCACTGTTCGGTTAATATTAATATTTTGATAAGTGTTTCATGTCTTTTAGAAAAATTCTTTATTCCTTAAGCGCTAGAATGTGATGTGATTTTAAGATTGCTTTATTTTTAAAAGTAATAGTTTTGTTGGAAGAGTGTACATAAGTGATTTTTTACGGATTTCATGTATAATTGCGTTTAAAATACTTATAGTGGCATACATAAAGGTGGGACAGCTGCTCCAGGAGATAACGAAACCCAGTCTCAATATGTATAGGCTGGCTTGTATGATGTGTATATCTAGTAAACACTTTCGAAATCTATGAATTTTTTGGAGCCAAAGTTCTAATTCGTGTAAGGTCCAGAGCTTCAATCTCTGAAGCCTCTACCAGTGAATATTTGGAGGCCATAATACCACATCACGCGCATACAGCTGCCATAATATTACGCGAAATAATCGAAGCATGGTTTTATTTCTTTTAGATTATGCCTTAGTGTAATACTTCACTTATGTGACATTAGGGTGGACAGCAGCAAAAACATTTTAATGCATAGTCTTTGTGAGCCTAACGTACGCCACAGTCAGCATTCAACATATTAATTTTCGTGTACATTTGGAGTATAGTTTTTGATCATTCCTTTGTATAAGGAAACGTGAGATCTCATTGGAAAACCTCGCTGTTTTTGAATTCATTACAGTACTTGCTAACTTTCTTCATATTGGGAATGCTTTCGGTTAGTCTTACGCCATATATCAAACAATTCATATAAATTTTTGTAACTAAATCCTAACATTCTGCAAATTTCTTCTTGAAAGCTAGAAACAAAGACGCTCTTGATGTGTCAGTCTCAAGAAAGTGGTCTGTCTGCGCGCTTCTAAAGTTAACATTAACAAAATAAGTTTTTTTTGTGTTTTTTTTACTGAACACGGACTTTGCTTTCACTTTGTCCCTGGGCAAGTAATGCCTAAACATTAAAAAATGCAAATGCGCCAAAACTGGTGGGTCACCAATAATTTGGATGCTAAAGTTTTGTCTAAGCTTGTTTTAACTACGTATGCTACCGAACTATCTTATGCTCCAACAGTATCATCTGAGGTTAAGTAATGCGACTGTTAGATGACGCTGCAACTGTTCCGTGGTAATTTGTGTTTTGTGTGCGTTCATTGTAGGCGAAATATTAAATCAATGGATTTGAACTTAATAGGCCACAAGCACACGTATAATACTTACATACAAATACCTAAGAAAAATAATTTCGTTGTCTTTTATTTTCATTAGTTGGCAATGCTCTGGTTTTAGCCTCTTTAAATGATGTATCGTGCCGTAATTTGTTTTTTAGTCTTGCCTAAAAATAGCAAACGTGCACATTGAAACATTTATATTATAAGTATAATAGCGAACTACCGACAATGAAATGGGTCTACCAAAATGTATGTTGCGGCAGCCCTGGTGTACACTCTCTAAAATTAGAAAATAAGTTTAAAAGCTGATTTTGACCCTGTTTTCATTTTCATGGAACTTTTTGGTCAGTATGGTTCTCTGCCCCATCAGTGTAAATTTGTTTTTAACATCCCTGTAATTGTTTTTACACTTCTCTCTATTGATTCGTATAAAATGTAATAAAATACGGTTTTTGCGACGTCGTTACGGTTTTATTGGAGAAAATTTTCTAAAACCAAAAACTAGACAACGTTTAACCATTGTTTTGCCCATACATACTAATTTCTTTAAAAACAAAAATAGTAAAACCTCTACTTGTGTCTCTGCAATAATTTTAATGAATTATAACGCTAAAAATCTGGTTTTGACACTGAACACACATAGCTAAGTATGTGAGTGACTCATTGTTTAACGACAAACAAAAAGTAGAAAATAACTGAAAACAGTTGTTTTTTTTATGCGAAGTAGTATGGAGTTTTATTTTGACCTTATAAAATTACAAATATATATCCCAGAGAAATTACATTGTGGGAAACGAAAACTAAAATATCGTGGAAAACAAAATTGTGGAAGTCACCGGGATTTTTTTTCGAAAGTGGGGGTCGTTTTTGAAATAAGTAACACGTAGGCCTAACTAAGCTATGAGTCACTATCAGTTTATTGTATAAACATATAGGCATATAAAAAATCGTGTCAGATTGAAAATACACATTATTAAACGAAACGCTCTGTGAATATAAAATTGTATTATCATCCCAGTTTTTGTATCACTGGAATGGGTTTTTCGTGATCACCAAAATGGACTTAAAAGTTTAAGGGGGGAAGACATTCGCACTCTACGACCCCATCTTTCTTTAGGCTAGCAATGATCGTGACAAAGAATGAATAAGATCCTAAAACCTTGCTTAAAATATTTAGTCCAGACTATTTTGTATAAATAATTATTAAACTGTTGAACCTAAAAAAATATTAAAAGTTGCCTCTAAAAAACTGTTAACTGTAATTGTTGAAGGACAGGTATTCTTGTCGCCTGTCACAATAAGATTTTTTAAATATAACATTCGAATTTTTTTGTTTTAGTTGCACTCTCCATCTGTTAAGTAAAAAAAAAAAGAGTGAAATTATCAGTCTAATGTAAATGAGGCTGGAAATATGCAATCTATGTTGGGTAAGTAATTATCTCCGGTGTGTATTGTTATAACAGTGTATGCTGTGTGCTGTTGTCACTGAATTCATACTAATGTTGATATATGTATATTTTTTTTCTGTCAGTTTGTGCCAAATTATTATTGTTTATTTTACAATTGTTATGAGATGTATAAAAATCGCTTTAGTGCCCAGAAGTAAAAAAAAAAAAAATTTACGCAAAGTTTGATATCATTCGTTTATCGAGGGCAAATTACTGTGTTCTCTTGTAGTCCCACCTCTTGTTAAATATACATACTTGTCTACGCTGTACACTGGTTCGTGAAAACACGAGATCTGAAAGTTTCGTAAAAAAAAAAAGTTGATAAAAGAAATAAAGAAGCAGTATTTATGTATGTTTATTAGGTGTGATAATCAGGTGGTCTCTGTAGTATGTTTCAGGATTATTAAAAATAAAGTCATTCACATGCTTACGATGCTTTTCGAAATCATGACTGATTAGCGAAAGTCCTGAGATCAAAATATGTTATTAAAATGAATTTAATGTTGTTGCTTTTTACAAGTTATTTTCAAAATCTCTTGCTGTAGCTTCTTAAATCTAGATTTAAAGTACTTTTATGTGTTTGTGTGTGTTGATAATAGTTTAGATATCTGACAGAAGAGAAATTGAAACCAGTCGGTAGGCATGGAAAAACAAAAATTGAAGTAACCGATCGCTTAACGTACTACAATTTTAGCATCCTTCGTTGTTTTAAAAATATTTTCAAGTTTGTGTGACACGCCTTAAAAGACAGCTGACGTCATAGCACTATCGTCAGTCTTTACGTGCAAAGCGTGATACATTACATAGTTTGAATATTATTACAGGTTTTTGATGCCTAGTTCTGAACTATACTCTGAACACAGGTTACTATCAAAATCATAGATTTAAGCTTTCTCTATTTTTTAATTAAATTAAAATGACAATGAATTAAGTCAAACATATTATCTTTGTTTTGTGTTTTTAGACATTATTAAATGACGTGAGTTTCGAATGCTGTTTGTTGATGATATTCCATACTGTAGACAAGAGTACCTCGACTCGTGAATACGATGGATATATTATACATCTAACCATTTCCCTTAAAGCAATAGTTCCCAGAATGCAGTTCGCGACTCGATCCGGGGTGGCGGATTTATCTCCCGTAGATACATTTTCTTTAAATCTTGCTTCGCACGAGATATAAGAAATTTTTATTGATAATTATATTTGTTACTAAAATATGACTACACAAGACTGCGTATGGTTGAGAAGTAAAGTACTGAAAGTAAGGGAACTCGTGTAAAATTAGTGTTAAGTCTTGTGGTGAGGGTCGATCATCCAGGGTGCATTAAGAAGCTCCTAGTGAAGGTAAAAATGACAGTGTAATAACATGTCATATTTTCAACGAAATCAGCTATTGTGGAAAACCTCAAGCTAAAAGAGCTGCTGTCGTAACGAAAAGTTAAAGAATTATGGACAAATATAGATTTTTTTTGTTTATGACTGTAATAATAAAAATATTTTACGTTTTATGTTCTGTTGATATTGATTAGATTATCTTTCAAAATAAAACATTTTTACAGCACTTTTAGAAGAGGTTTTTTTTCAGTTTGGAACTAATTATTCGTGAAGAAACAATATTTTAAATTTTAATTGACTGTCAATGTATCGTAGTTTTGCTGATGCTTTTAATTAACTTTACCGACAGTGAATTTTTTTATTTAAGAAAAAGAATGCATAGCTTTTATCACACGATCATTAACAATGTAAAGAACTATCAAACTTTCACAGAATAGACTTGTAAATATAAATTCGTATCGTACATTGATGAAACACAGATATAATAAAAAAAACAAGTACAAGTTAAAATAATCTAAACTGTTAAACAAAAAATAAGAAAAGAGACCAACGTGTACTGACAGTCAAAAACAACAGAAGTATGATTGTTATTATGGAATAAAAACAGTAAATGAATATCAGTATAGTGTGAGACATTAACTACAACAAAATACCAGTAAACCGTCAGTCAAGAAAGGACCTCCATATCCTATCACATAAAAATAATATTTTTAATTAGGAATGGTGAAACTACATATTATGTATTCCTCTAAACGATTTAAAATGTCCCAAATTATGTTTACAAAGTGAAAAAAGAAATCTAATATAAACTCTACAAATTATCACGGTATATATAAATTTTATAAACTACGTAACTTTACGCTAAATTGTTTTTTTGAATATATATATATACATCTAAATATACTTTAAATAGCTCGACAATATAAGTTTTCTATCGTACCCTAATTATGGTTATTGTTTCATATAATAAAGTTAACTTAAAAAGTTACATTCTCAACGGACGTTAAACACAATGTTTAAAATAATGCCTAAAATGTTTTCTTTTGTGGTTTTTTTATATTGTTTATGAATTTCTAATATGATTCGCGATGTAGAAACAGTGATATTCATTCATTTGGTTATTTTACTTGGCTATTAGGGTGTTGCCTTGGGTTGTTAGGTCGCTGTTTTTTCATTTGTTTGTTTGTTATTAACTTGAAATTTGAGTTGGAAGATACTAGAAAAGGTTTGATATGTGCAAGTTTTGTATATCTGTGTTTATATTTAAAATAAATTAGATGTTTTTCTATCAAACTGAAAAGACGTATTTCTGTATTTTGAATATATAAAAAATGATTAAAACCTAAAACATTCACACAAGACGTTTCGCTGTGAAACATTTACAAAAGACGTTTCGCTCCTTTTTACTTTTCGTTCTTGATTGTTAAATTTATTTGTCCGAAAAATAACATTACTATATAATAAATCGTAAAATCATGACACTTTAGACATATGTTAACAAATAAACTAACTGATGTGAATTGGATGACACTTTTTTTACATTTCATTTTTTTCTTCATTAAACAAGTTAAAGATACATATATTCTAGGAACTTAAGAGTGAAGGTAAAAAAAGAATTTATAACAGTATGCCTATCGCACCATATGTACCTTTCATTTCAGTCCATGCTACTGTTAGGAGTATAATGACCATTGCTAATGGATCTTTAGGTTAACGCTCACCGTACTAAACAGTTTTGAAGAGAAGCGAGATATGAGAATACAAAAATATATTCAGTTAGGACGAACGTAAACTTCTGAGGGCAGTTTTTTTTTCATAGGAGAAACAACATGTCCTGGATCACCATCTGGAAGAGACATACACGATGAAGAGATATTCAACTGAAGGAAGCAACTTCCGTTTAATATGATGTGGAGAGTTTAACAAGTGAGCAAGGATGACACTGTGGGTCAGGAAATAACGTGTGATATATTCAATATGACATGATGAACACTGAGAAACGTGGTGATATAACCTCTGGATGAACTAGATTCTGAAGGTCAAGCGGAGGAAATGTCGTTCTTGGACTATACATATTTCATGAGGTACAATAATAAGTAATGCAAGAACGACTGGAGGTTTTATAATAATGAACGAAAAGAGGTACAATGAAAACCTCAAGTGGTTCCAGTCTGACACTGCAAAAGGTTAGTTATCCTGTAACCTTACAGTTGACTATTGCAATGTTGACCTTTCGTACCAGATGGTTATCGAATATGACACTCAGATACATGACTGTGTTAAGTGCTTGTATGGAAACATGATCTGTCTGAACAGTAAAGAGGTCAAGCTTTTGCTATGGTCAATATTTTTAATAGTAAAGAAGTGAAAATTTAGTGACATCAACTGAATTAACTTAGTAAAGGGAAATTCTTATCAAATTTAATTTTTAAATTCCTTTACAGTTCTGGTGAAGAACGCATTATTAATTAATTTATTTTATACACCAATTATTTCTTTTAATTAAAGCTACTTATCACTCAGAAGAGCTGGAGCGGGTCGAGCAACGACACCAGCGCCAACGGGAAAAAGCTGCATTATAAAATCTTAAAACGTCGATTAAAGTGAAAAAGAATTAAAGTAAAGAACAATATGTCAATCATTTAAATTATTGTAGGTGAAAGTTAAAAGGTAATCCGTAATATGGAGGCCTAGCGCCTTCTTTGATTAGCCGTACTCTCTGCTGTAGACTACAGTTTCGGCTATTTAAGTATTATCAGCACAGCTTGGGTCAATAAACTAAAGAAACATCATTAGGCTTCTTATAATGTTGAAGTGTGTTTTGTATCTATGATAATATATCAACCATACTAAACTTGCTTGTTGTTGTTTTGTTTTTTTCTGCTATTGTTGTTATTTATTCAATTTCAAGTAGCATGGGGGCCCGGCATGGCCAGGTGGGTTAAGGCGTTCGACTCGTAATCTGAGGGTCGCGAGTTCAAATCCTCGTCCTACCAAACATGCTCGCCCTTTCAGCTGTGGGGGCATTATAAAGTGACGGTCAATCCCACTATTCGTTGGTAAAAGAGAAGCCCAAGAGTTGGTGGTTGGTGATGATGACTAGCTGCATTTCCTCTAGTCTTACCCTGCTAAATCAGGGACGGTTAGAGCAGATAGCCCTCGTGCGAGAAACTCAAAACAAACAAAAGTAGCATGAAAAGCGCACCTAAAATGTTTTAATTTGATATATAGTAAGTTTAAAATATTACAAGCATTTTCCTTGTACCACTGCTGTTGGCTTTCAAGTGATAAATCGCTTGCAAAATAACTTTTGCTATGGTGTTAAACGCCAAAAATTAACGAAGTAATGGATACTAATAGACCTAATATTGGTGATAAGAAACAACTTTTCTCTGATTTAAAATCTGTTATGGATTGATTAAGGAAAATGTTTGAAAAATCATAAAAGTGTGATATTCATTGCAAAAACTCTCTCACTCTATCATCTTCCTGCCGGGTGACACATTTCCACTATCTTCCGCCTGTAGCCTGTCGTCCAGCTGGTTCTCTGATCATTCTTTCAATTCCCTCTCGAATGACCTTTACCAGGCCTCTTTTGTATAGCCACGTGTTCCTCTTTCTTTTCGAGTGTTCACCAAAGAGTTATTTTGGGAAGTGCGGAGGAAGACATTCTGTGCACGTGCCCCAGGCACCTCCGTCACCTTCTTTTCACTTGCAAAACCAAGGATTGTGTTCCTGATTTACTCATCGGGTCTTCATTGCTGATTGTGTTGGGTCGGAAGATTCTTCTAATGCGTCGGAGGCATTTCGCCTGGAAGGTCTCAAATTTCTTAGCTACTGATGTTGTCGTCTTCTAGCATTCTGAGCCGTACGTAAGTGAGCTAAGTGCGTTAGTTTTGAAAATTCTAGGCTAGATGTGGAACTTAATATCCTTAGATTTCCAGAGAGTTAGCAGCATGGTGAAATCATGGTTGGTTTTGGTAACCCTAGAATTTCCTTCTTTTTTGTAGTCTCCACCCGTTGTAATATATACTGTAACAGTAAGTGAATCCATCAGCTTCCTACTTATCCTGGTTGCCAGTGGTGACAGAGTGTCAGTTGGTAATGTTCTTCCTCGTGCATTCGTTTTCGAGATGTTAAATACTATCTGCTTCTCTTCGTCTGTAAGTTTCCAGTTTCAGAGTCACTGGACCTGCTAAAATATTTTGTATACAAGTAGAACAACATTTTCTGCATGAAGATGGCGCTTTATTATCATATGGCAGTTCTGGAAGTGTCGTAGAAAAATGTCTGAAAGAATGACATGATACAGTTCACACACGTTCCACAATTACCATTTTTGATAATTGATTTTTGTTTTACAATAATTTATTAGAAATACAAAAGTACTTAAAATGATTTTTTTTGTTTCCAGGTTATATACCATCTGTAAAAATTATATAACGTCAAAGGGGTTGTTTCTTTAAACTTAACTTGCTTTTTTGAATTTCACACAAAGCTACACGAGGTCTATCTACGCTAACCGTCCCTAATTTTGAAGTGTAAGACTAGAGGAAAAGCAGCTAGTCATCACCACCCACCGCCAACTCTTGGGCTATTTTTTTAACATCGAATAGTGGGATTGACCCTCACATTATAACGTTTCCACGGCTGAAAGGGCGAGCATGTCTAGTGCAACGAGGATTCGAACCTGCGATCCTCGGATTACGAGTCGAACGCCTTAACCCACTTGGCCATGCCGGGCATAAAACTTAACTCTCCCAATAAAGGAGTTATTTCTTTAAATTTAACTCTCCCAGTGGCTCAGAAGTAAACTTGAGTGCTTTAAAGCTAAATATCGGATTTCGATGCCAGCGGTCAGAAGATTGATTTGGTTTGTTTTGAATTTTGCGCAAAGCTACACGAGGGCGATCTGCACTAGCCGTCCCTAATTTAGCAGTGTAAGACTAGAGAGAAGGCAGCTAGTCATCACCACCCACCGCCAACTCTTTTACCAATGAATAGAGAAATTGACCGTCACTTTATAATGCCCTCACAGCTGAAATGGCGAGCATGTTTGGTGTGACGGGGGCGGTGAGACGAAAACAGGTTTGCGTTGAACAACAGACAAAACCTTCCGATTCTGTTTCATACCAAAAAATTTTCTTTTTTTTTTACATTTAAAGCGAGATTGTTGTTCTTTAAAACATATTTTAAATTTAACAAAATGAATTAAAGGAGAAGTTCAGATGTTAAATTAACGAAATATGTTGTCACTATTTTCTACTTGACTGGTTAATTTGTAGAGTTAGTCCGAAACTAATCTTCAAAATAACTGGAAAATTCTAATTGCTCCATTTACCTTTTTACTATTGTTATCTAAACGCAAATCACAATGAACTATTCGAGCTGTGCTCGCCCTTGATTGATACCGAACTCCAAATTCTGGTGTTGTGTTTTAAGCCACCAGGTTGTGTTACTTATTGTTTGTTTATTTGTAATTAAGCAGAAAGTTACACACAAAGAGCTACCTGTGCTATGCCTACCAGGGGTATTGAAACCAAGTTTCTAACGTTGTAAATCAGATATAAATCTGTGTCACTGAGGGGAGAGAAGTGCTATCTTCCCTCTCCTTTTGAAATCCCTTTGTATGAAACTTCTTCAATTAAGATTTAACTGTATAGTTTAATTTAAATATATCGATAACGATTACCAGACGTTTTTCTCAATAGACATGCTGCCAATGAATGAAAGTAGCATATAAATGAGCGTGCATGAATTAAAACACCATCGCGAAGATTAGTCGCAAACAACCGTTTATAAGTTCTTATAAATAACCACATACAGGGCTATGACTGAAATAATATTATTTTATGTATATCGTTGTTCATTGGTCGGTGAAAGTACTAATTAGTAATCAGAACTTCCGAGTCAAAGTAAAGAAGAGTGTATAATATATCAACAACACCAAATAAGGTACATAAAATGCCGACAAGAGCTTTCTTCTAATGCCAGGCCTCTTCAGACCAGTTGGAATACTACAGACACTGTAATGTTTGGGACACAATTTACATTAATAACAGCTGTTTCGATATAAAATAAATTAAGTTGGTGAAGTGTAAATTTTCATCACTTTTTGTAATATCACAACACGTCAGAATTAAGGTAACGATTTTTAGTACTATATTATTTTACTCTTTAAACATCTTATAAAACAAGAGGTAAAAACATTTTGTAGAAAAATGTAGGGATGTCAATGCTAAAATGAATGCAAAAAAGAATATAGGGATAATACACAATACACAGATCATCCTTACATCACCTTCAATGTTAATATATGATATTACACTAAAATTAAGGAGTACAAAATGGTTACGAGGTCGGTCGAATTATAATAGTCTGTAATAATTACACATGTTTTGACTTGATTTGGTTTTTCTTGTATGCAAGTCCTAAGCTGTTAGTTACACCACATTAATGCCTACTCTGATATGACCATGATATTATGAGAAAAAATCTGCAAACCAACAGTCAGGAATATATATATAACTTCCAACTGAAGTAACATTAAAGTCAAGTATTTATTTTACAATGTGACATTAAATTTTCATATTGAGAGTCATATAGGGATGATCTACGTGTAACTGTATGATTCCTATATTTTTGTTTGCGTTTTTATGGCACTACCATTCCTACATCATTTTACATTTATAAAATCTTTGCATTACTTGCCTTGTGACGTTTTTTCCCTGAGTGAAAGTTAATGTATTCTATGAATGTGTAATAAAAGTTAATATTATGTGTGTTATTTTTTATTCCTTCATGCATAATATGGGGGTTCGCTCCCTAAAGATAACAGTTGTATATTATACAAAGCATTTAGTATGCTTCATGTTACAGCCATCTAATACTTAGTCATTTTGGTTGGTAACTCCTGTTTCATTCCGTAATTAGCTTTTTAAAGGAACATCATATTTCTAATTTTTTTAAAAGCTAACTTTAAGGTGTAGAAATAATATCATTTACACAAGAAAAAATATTTTTAAGAATTACTAATAGTTGTTACGACTAAGCCATGACATCATGCATTACACAGAAACACATAGAATGGATTTAGGTATAAACTGACGTTAGTGATAAAGTAGTCGTAGAGTTATCTCGACTGAAACAACAACAAAAAGATGAACAGTTTGGTGGTTGGTCACTTTCTGGTTGGGTATCTTAGTGGTGGTTTCCCGCCTTGGTTTGGAGCTTATTGGGTAAAGAAACAAATGAAAGTGAGTGGCAATCATGTTTTAAAATAAAACTCTCCGTCACCGTTAATTTTAGTGTTTATATTTGTATTATGTCTATTGAGGACCTTGGCCATCTTCACTTATAGAATCTAATTACAAATTAGTAATTTTTTTTCTCAATGAAATGGCTTATGCATGTTGTTTTTCCCCTTTTACTCTTTGAATAAAACCACGAACGATGTGTTTTTAAATTAAATAATTTCGTATCTGTTTTTGTTGTGTTATTTTTCTTTGAGTATGACACCAAAATTATCTAGTATTATAATAAATCGATGTTCTTATTCCCAGGATAGCTATTTAGAGTTTATCATACTCAGAATACTTAGGTAATTTTATAATTTATTTTAAAATCTACAAGGTTAACTTAAAGTAAAAATGTTAACATCTCTACAGTGTTAAATAAAAATAAAAATTGTAATATCTCTTTTAACAGCTTGATATTTGAAACTACGACTTCATTTTCATAAATTTTGCACTTTATGCGACGTTGTTAAAATTACATTAACTATTTAGGATAACCTAGCGTGTAAGGCTCAAAGAGAAAGACTTGGTCTAAATAACAGTAAGCGAATAAAGATAGTTTGATACATAGGTATATCGCATGTATGATAGCTGCTTTATCTATATAGAAATGTTTTAAGATTTTTCGTTTATTTAGTTTTTACTTAGTTTTTGGCAACGGTTTAGAAAATCGTTGAATTTGCCTTTTTTAACTTGCCTTGTTTCTTGGTATTCTATAACAGATAGTGCATATTCTGTCCGAGAGGATGTTGCAGTAAAATATAGCCTCCGGGCTGAAAGAATGAGCAACTATAATATCCTTTGCTGGCCGATTTGACATTGTGTGTATATTACAGCCAGTAAGTGATGTCAGAGAACGAAACTTATGAGGTTACGTTGTCAACTGGACAAAGAAATCGAGTCTAGATGTAGCATTGTACTTGGCAAGATCGAAAATGAATGGAGACTCTATCAAACTCTTAGACTGTTACCAATCAGAGCACTACAGCCCCAGATCTGGTTCACGCTACTGTCAACTAATGGACGAAACGCTGGGCGAGCCAATGATGGATGATTTCTGCCAGCCAGAGTTGTCTTCATGGCTGGTGAGACGTTTCACCCACTCTTGAAAGGTTCCTCGTGATTTCGACACCACCTCATTCCACTAGGGATCGCGCATTGCTGTAGAACAAAACACCTCGAGTATTTCATCATCATATAACCCTAAACTGCTGGGCATTTGAATTCCTGTAAGCAGCTCTTTTGATCCATGTATGAGAAGCTGAAGATGATATTCCAACATGTATGAAAGGCAGGCTTAAAACCATGAAAATGTTCACACATATGAAAGGAGAAAGAGTTTCTCTAGTACCTTATGAGAAGAAATAGAGTCTGGATGTACCTAGCCAAGGTTGATTTAAGCCCGTGATGAATGAAAAATTTATGATTTCCTTTGTTTTACATCATATTAACAATTATTTGTAGCAGCTTTTTTAAAAATAATATCACCAACATCAGCTACCATGAAAGAGAGAATTACACTTTGGATGGAGTAATGAATGGGACAATCTATCTCAATCCCAGAAGCTTGTTTAGAGGATGGTCCAGTACTTGTCTATTCAAGTCACGACTGAGTTTCGTTTTGACACCAATACCAGTGACAATAGAGTTGGAGTAGTGTTATCACAGTTGCATGATAAGCAGATTGTTTAATCGATTATGCCAAATGTATATTCACAGCTCCTGAATGTAAATACTGTATGAAAAAGAAAGAAATTGCTTGCAGTGGTTGTCTTTTAAGGTAAGAAGTCCACCATCCAAGTGAATAGTGCTTTGCTGGAGCAATTTGAAATTATTTAAAATCTATAGATGATGATGGCATATTGGACAACAATGATATGACTTTCATAGTTCATCCTTGAGCTGGTACCATAAAATCACTGACATACTATATCATTGCACAATAAAACTTTGGCCATTTATGGAATGCCTCGACTCTGAGCAACAGGTATCAATTGAAACTGTGGTAATTTTAGCCATAACAAATGCAAAACGTGAAATAGAAACTCCACTAGTGGATGGATGTTGAAAGTAGTGTTTCAGGATCTCTGGAATAAGTAATTGAAGAACTCAAATATAGCATGAGCATTCCTGTCTTTAGCAAGATTACCAAGAAATCAATTTAACACAAAGATATGATATCCTAAAAGCCGAACACTTTCAAAAGGCAGGCCTTTCTTATTTAAGGGCAAATTGATGAAGAAATGTCCACCTTTCAAAAGCGCTAGGTTATAAGGTGTGGCATCTTTGTAATACCTGAGAACTGGATAACGTGATTTGGAACACCAGAATAAATCCACAAGGATCAGGGAGCTAAGTTAAACAGCCAATTGTTTGCTAAGTTGTATAAAATATTAGATAAGGTGAAGACTCGTATTTCACCTTATCCCTAATTTGATGATGTAGCAAAATGAGTAATACAGGCTATCAAGCAAGTGCTTGCAAAGTTTTTTTAATCCTGTGAAAACTAATTGAGATCAACAATTTCTGTATGTGATGATGATATATGCAGTAACAGAGCAGGAATTAACAGGCTGTTCAGTGAATCAACTTACGTTCGGATGGAAAGTTTCACTCCATGTGACACAATGATGTATTGTTCTTCACCACAAAGAGAAGTTCCACAGTGTTCTAAAGAGTGTGTAGAGTGGCTGGTTAATATACATGAATGCAACTGACAACAACTTAGGAAGGCAACACATTGACAGAAAAGTGTTATAATTAGTCAGAGAAATAATGTAGTTTCCAATGTGACGGCTGGGTGTGGCGTGGCTGTGGTGTGTGTTATCCACACGGAAGTAATTTGGTTCATGCCTGATGCGTCGAAAAGCCTATTTTTTAGCATATGAGCTACGAGAGAGGCAAGATATGTAAAATCACATGGAACACATTCATATGCTGTGTCTGTATATTATAGACGAGACGGCCACACTCGCTTGACCAAGAGTATGGATAAGAAACTGATGAGTCAAGAGAACGAAGCCAGTCCTTCAAACGTATCTGACGAAGGAGAGGAAGCTTCATAGACTTATCTGATGAGCCAGAGGGGTGTAATTGATCTTCAGAGCTAGGATGATAATTTGAATAAACAACTGATGGGTGAAAGGGAGTGGCATTTCTTGCTTTTCAAGCTATTAGGCGATGCACATCATAATATATGCACTCGATTGAGTGATTTCCACGTGATCAAAAATGAAAATGATCCAGTACTTAAGAACTTACTCATTGAAAGGATGTAGTGATTCTTTTTATCCAGGCCATTAACTAGTATTGGATTATTGGAAGGCACAATGCTACATTTCAGAGTTTCATCAGAGGTCATCAGGGCAAAGAAAGTCATTAGTTTGTGCAATTAATAATTGAAACAAAAAGTAACCTTACTTATTTCTAAACCGTCAGTTACTAATGTCTAGCAGAACCTCTGAGCTAACTTTTTTACAGCTGCTATAGTTAGAACAGTTGCAAATCTACACTGTCATGGATTGAAAGGAAGTAGTGTTCCTTGCTTTCCAACGCTTTACAATAAAAATATTTTACATTCGCCTTTATTAGTATGTACTGTGTTTCAAGAAACATTTGTTATGAAACAAACCTAGTGCATGCTTTTCCATAAGAACATCTCAAATGTTTGGAAATGCTTACTCGAAAGTAAACTTACCGTTCCTTGCTATGACTATCGCTTCTCATAATTTATTTGCTATTATTTTTATAATAAAACTCTCACCTCCCCCAATCAA
This sequence comes from Tachypleus tridentatus, assembly GCF_004210375.1. Lineage (NCBI taxonomy): Eukaryota > Metazoa > Arthropoda > Merostomata > Xiphosura > Limulidae > Tachypleus > Tachypleus tridentatus. Next base: position 141,324,293 of record NC_134833.1, read on the forward strand.
AGACTATTTAGTTTAGTCAGCCTTATACCAAACCCACCTCTAGGGTGACAAATAGTGCAAGTCTTGTTGTCATTTGTATAGGTTGAACAGAATGGTTTAAATAGCATATGATAGGTAGAGAGCATATATGAAATGAACAAAAGATGAATGAATTATCTGTACTTTTATTATCATGCATAATTAACAATATTTTCAACGTTTTGATTCGTTTTAATATTTTAACCAGGGTGACAAATAGTGCAAGTCTTATTGTCATTTGTATAGGTTGAACAGAATGGTTTAAATAGCATATGATGGAAGAGAGCATATATGAAATGAACAAAAAATGAATGAATTATCTGTACTTTTACTATCATACATCATGAACAATATTTTCAACATTTTGATTCGTTTTAATATTTTAATAAAGTTCTTGTAGTCTTAATGTGCCCGTTTTATTGTTCTCCTTTTCTAATATTTAAGTTATTTTCCACGCTTTAAAAATATTTTCCAACACGGAATGTGCAGTGTGAAAAAAAAAAACGGGTTAGAATATTGTTCATGAATGTAGACACCTGTTATTTTTTACCACTTTTTTAAATCGCTATGTGTTTAAAGTTCGTTTGTTTTAGAGCAAAGCCAATTTTATCAACCGCTTTCATCTTCATTGTTAGATTGAAAATCTTTTCCAAACATTTAACGTATCTGAGAGGCCCAGCAGGATTTTTGAGGTAGTTAACTGTTTGCTTGTTTTTTTTTAATTTCGCACAAAACTACTCGAGGGCTATCCGCGCTAGCCATTCCTAATTTAGCAGTGTAAGACTAGAGGGAAGGCAGCTAGTCATCAACACCCACCGCCAACTCTTGGGCTACTCTTTTACCAACGAATAGTTGGATTGACCGTAACATTATAACGCCCCCACGGCTGAAAGGGTGAACATGTTTGGTGCGACCGGGATTCGTACCCGCGACCCTCAGATTACGAGTGCAACGTCTTGACCCACCTGACCATGCCTGACCTTAAATAAACAGTGAAAGATAATAATGAAACTATTCTTAGTTTTAAGAATCGATATTGTTAATAAATATACGAATTTTGATTCCAATGCCGTGATTTTCTTGGAATCGAGGCGACAAAGAATACTGGCACCGTTTCGTTCAATGAATAAAGTAACAACTGGATTAATTCTACTGTGAACGCTTTATCATAGTTAACAACAATGTGTTTGAAAGTTAACGAAAAAAATAGGTCGTTTGTTAATTTGTTTCAGAGATATCGTGTTTGGTTGAATTATGTCGTTGTTAAAGTTAGCAGGAACTAAAGGTAAACGGAGAACTATTAAGACGTCCATAAAGAAATAACAAAATGACTCGTTGGGTTCAACGTTTTCATCACTTGTAAAGCAAACATTACAACTAATGTCAAAATGCTATTCATCTTCAATAAGCTGTTTTTTGTTTTAAAGAAAGAAATACAATTATTCAGTTAATCAAATTAACAACGTAAGAATACTATTGGATTATGGAAAACTCTGAAATGTTAGTTTATTCAGGATAAGCAATTTTAATCAAGCAAATTTTACGTTCAAATAGCAATCTGACATTTTACCTGGTAGACAAGTCATAATTCTCACTTCACATTTGGCCCGACATGGCCGAGTGGATAGGGTGCTCGACTCGTAATATGAAGATCGTGGGTTCGAATCCCCGTCACACCAAAAATGCTCGCCATTCCAGCCTTTGGGGTATTATAATGTGACGGTCAATTCCACTAATCGTTGGTAAAAGAGTAACCCAAGAATTAGCGGTGGGTGGTGACGACTAGTTGCCTTTCCTCTAGTCTTACACTGCTAAATTTGGGACGGCTAGCGCAGATAACTCTCGTGTAGCTTTGCGCGAAATTCAAAAACAACAAACACATTTCATTAATTCTTCCAATACTTTCTTCTATATATCTATACAAAAAACAAAAGTACATTAGTCCTGTCTCTAGAAGTGAATATATCTATACAAAAAACAAAAGTACATTAGTCCTGTCTCTAGAAGTGAATATATCTATACAAAAAACAAAAGTACATTAGTCCTGTCTCTAGAAGTGAATATATCTATACAAAAAACAAAATACTGCTTAGAAACTGTGTACTAATATTGGCATAAACTTCTCATTTCACCGGCCCAGCATGACAGGTGATTAAGGCTCTCGACTCGAAATCTGAGGGTCGAGGGTTCGACATGATTGCCCCTTCAGCTGTGAGGGTGTTATAATGTGACGGTCAATCCCACTATTTGTTGGTAAAAGAGTAACCCAAGAATTAGCGGTGGGTGGTGACGACTAGTTGCCTTTCCTCTAGTCTTACACTGCTAAATTTGGGACGGCTAGCGCAGATAACTCTCGTGTAGCTTTGCGCGAAATTCAAAAACAACAAACACATTTCATTAATTCTTCCAATACTTTCTTCTGATGCTTAGCACTTGGCTTTTTGCATATTAGCCAACCAGGTTGAGATGCCAGTGCTAGTCCTGTGTTTCCACATTTAGATATATTAGAAAATTCATGGAAATGGAAAACATCAAGGTATTCTGTTTCATTATTGATGTAGATAATTTGGAACACGTTTCGTTTCCTGTGGATTTCTTTGTGAAAAGGCCCGGCATGGCCAGGTGGGTTAAGGCATTCGACTCTTAATCTGAGGGTCGCAGGTTCGAATCCCCGTAATACCAAACATACTAAACATTCAGGTATTAGATCACTTTCGTTGGTATTAGATTACTTCTCAGTCGAAAGACAAGGTTTCATTTTATACAACGGTGTTTTTTAATCTTGTCACTTACCTTATTTGTTTCAGTTTCTTTTAATGGAACATATGGATGACGATCATTATACGTCAAACATTCGTTCTGATTTCCTTGAACTAGAAAGTTACTTTTTGTTGTTACAATTAAAGCTTCTCCAAACATAACTTTACCTTCAAAATATTTCCACGTTCATTTGTCGACTTCGCTCCCAAACAAGCTCGCGGTTTCGCGTGATTACTGGAAACTTTCGCCATCTTTTGGGGGTGTAAAAAGTTACACGTTCCGTTAATTCTACGATTTACTTTATCAAGGGTAAATTTGTTCTGTAATACGACTGGAGTTAATAACTTTTACACTGATTCATTAACGTCGTGTAATTTTACTTTTTCGTACATTTAATGAGAACTGGATTTATTGGGTTTGAAACATACGGTAAGCTGTAGGCTTGGAACTATCTCTTAGTTTCAGTTGTTCGGTTATTCAAACTAGACGGAATAACTTTTTTTCACTTTCACAGATTCTGGCTCTAGCAATGTAGGTGAATTGGTCAAACACTTTACTCGTGTTTTTGGAAAGAATGTAGCTTGAGTACTGCAAGTTGACTTAGAAGTTTATAAGTTCTTCTTACTTAAGACAGTTCTCATTTACCTCTAAAAACAGTTTTCAACTAACATAAGATACTTAGCATCATAGCGTTCCTTGACTGAGATATCTTGTCTTAAATATTTGACTTATTTTTTAGATTAAAAACTAACATGAACACACGACTTAAAGCAAAAATCTCGGGCCGCCATTTGTATTGTTTCACCTTCTGCGTTGGGACAAGTTTATTAATCAGTGCCTTTAGACTTCGAACCTAAAAGCTAACAATGTTGTCAGTTTATCTTTTGACGAGAAGATATAAACTAGTGAATTACTGTGTGAGGGTGCAGTACCTATGTAAAAATAACTGATAATGGCACCTATTATTCCATTCTGGTGATCATTGGTGGCAAAGATTCGTTGAACATGACAATATTCATATAATTGTCGTCATTTTAAACTTTAAAAAATAAAACTTTCGAGTACAAACATTAAAAATTTAAATTTTTATTTTTAATAAGACACAGTGATAACTTACTGACTTTGCAGCTCTGAAAAACCCCGAGAAAAGAATATGTTTAGATTTTTAAATAGACAAAATTATATTAAACAACTAAGCTTAATAAGATCACATCAGTGATAAGTTACTGAATGTCATCATGTAGCTAGGATCTATTAATAATCATTTTCTATATCGGACCATTCTGGGACCTATGACATAAAAATGTGGAATCCTCAAGATATTCGAAGAAAAATAATCTCAAACAAAATGATCTGTTACTTTTTTTAATTAATCAATCAGATTGTTTTTGGGTCCTTGCATCTTCATTTTAAGTCATTAATATAACTATTTATGAATACAGGACCAGATTAAGAGTTTTTGGTGTCCCAGGCCATTGTGAATGTCATATAAGATACCGAGAGAAAGAGGTCATGAATAGGCTTGAAAACTATCAATATTTCCCTAAGAAAAATGTTTTATTATCCTTTTAAAAAGTACATTAGTCCTGTCTCTAGAAGTGAATATATCTATACAAAAAACAAAAGTACATTAGTCCTGTCTCTAGAAGTGAATATATCTATACAAAAAACAAAAGTACATTAGTCCTGTCTCTAGAAGTGGATATATCTATACAAAAAACAAAAGTACATTAGTCCTGTCTCTAGAAGTGAATATATCTATACAAAAAACAAAAGTACATTAGTCCTGTCTCTAGAAGTGAATATATCTATACAAAAAACAAAAGTACATTAGTCCTGTCTCTAGAAGTGAATATATCTATACAAAAAAAAAAAAGTACATTAGTCCTGTCTCTAGAAGTGAATATATCTATACAAAAAACAAAAAAGTACATTAGTCCTGTCTCTAGAAGTGAATATATCTATACAAAAAACAAAAGTACATTAGTCCTGTCTCTAGAAGTGAATATATCTATACAAAAAACAAAAGTACATTAGTCCTGTCTCTAGAAGTGAATATATCTATACAAAAAAAAAGTACATTAGTCCTGTCTCTAGAAGTGAATATATCTATACAAAAAACAAAAGTACATTAGTCCTGTCTCTAGAAGTGAATATATCTATACAAAAAACAAAAGTACATTAGTCCTGTCTCTAGAAGTGAATATATCTATACAAAAAACAAAAGTACATTAGTCCTGTCTCTAGAAGTGAATATATCTATACAAAAAAACAAAAGTACATTAGTCCTGTCTCTAGAGTAAATATATCTATACAAAAAACAAAAGTACATTAGTCCTGTCTCTAGAAGTGAATATATCTATACAAAAAACAAAAGTACATTAGTCCTGTCTCTAGAAGTGAATATATCTATACAAAAAACAAAAGTACATTAGTCCTGTCTCTAGAAGTGAATATATCTATACAAAAACAAAATACTGCTTAGAAACTGTGTACTAATATTGGCATAAACTTCTCATTTCACCGGCCCGGCATGACCAGGTGACTAAGGCTCTCGACTCGAAATCTGAGGGTCGAGGGTTCGACATGATCGCCCCTTCAGCTGTGAGGGTGTTATAATGTGACGGTCAATCCCACTATTTGTTGGTAAAAAAGTAGTCCAAGAGTTGGCGGTGGGTGATGATGGCTAGCTGCCTTCCCTCTAGTTTTACACTGTTAAATTAGGGACGGCTAGCGCAGATAGCTCTTGTGTAGCTTTGCGCGAAATTCAAACCAAACCCATTTCACTTCTGAATGCATAAGGTCAACTCCACATATGTAACTGAATATTCCTTGAAAACATGAACCATAGTACAGTTTAGACTTCCTTTTTACGTGCTTTTATAGAGCAAAATCGTCTATAATGTCTTCAGTGTTGATAGATTTAATGGCCGAAGCTGAAAGGTGGCGCGATCAACCTTGGGCATGAGTTGAGCGTTACTTATTTTTCACACACTTGAAAACTGAAAATGGTCGTCTTCCTTCTGTGTTTTCCACTGACAATGTCTAGTTAATTCGCAGTGGTATTTCAACACTCTGCCAGTTTTAAATTCTCGGAAATGCTGCAACAATTTCTGAGGTAATTAAAAATCTACGTTAATCTTGGACACGTAACCAGAGAAATGAATGAGCTCACAAGGACTTTTGTTTCCAAGTCTGGATTATATAACCTCTAGAGGATTGTAGGAAAATGCGGAATGCTAGCAATAAAAAAATTCCCAATTCAAAGACCAGTCCAAACTTTCCATCAAGTAATGCATATACTTGTCTTTTTGTGATCAGGTTCAGCAATCAAAGAGTCCAAAATTACCACAAAGTCATTACACAAACGTTTTCTCTAACAGATAAGCTCACTTCGCCTTCAGTGTCCTTTTTTCATCAAAAAAATTATTTCCGTTTTATTGTTAATCTTTCTTCGTACACGGGATTGTACAGATTGTACGCCAGTTTCTTAGTCTCTTCCTCAAAGCCACCATATTCGATCCGCAAATAATCGACGAACGTCATCAACCCTTCAAGTCGTTGAACGATTGTAAACAGTTCGGCTGTTTCCTTTTGTAGAATTTTACTTGTGGTGTTCAACTGATACAGAATTGTATCCTACATAGATGGCGAATTTATCTTTCCATCTGGCTAACTAAATATGAAGGTTCGTCGCGTGTCTGAGGTGCATCATCGTTGCCTGTGGAAACAGATTGCAAAACAGAGTAAATGCCTTGTAGCTTTCCTTCGATAATTATTTTGCATCACATCTGGCTAACCATCTTCAACCATACAGAGGACTGGGAACAACACCACGCAGCGAATTTTTGGGTAACTTTCAACTATGAGTAGATGTCGAAGAGAAATTGTTAAGTGCTTGAATGAATCCACAAAAATGGCTTAGCTTTCTGTGGCATATGAACTATCATGTGCAAGTCGATTTATGTTTTTATTTGGATTGTTTTCCGACCATGTTTCCAGCATTATCTTAGCTTTGACCCTAACAGTCAGAAATGGGAGTTTCCAGGTCATTCAATATACTGAAAACCACATTTTCCAGAGATTCAGCGTCATGCCCCTCAATCACAATAAATTTTAGAAACCTTTCAAGTGGGGTCCCATTTGCACTTATGTGGCGTAGTATAAAAGCCAATTAATCCAGTATGTAGTTACTTAAGTCAAATCAACACGAATGCTATAGTACTTTGTTGACTTAATTACAGGAACAATAACAGCTAAATTCCGTTTTGCTATCAACTATATAAGCTCATTGCAAATTGTTGATGAAAGATACACGTCCTGCATTGTCATATATGTTGAAATCATCTGCCAAGAAAGCGTTATACAGTGCCAGCAATTCGATAAGAAGACTACCCTTCTGAGGTCAAAATGAAGAGATAGATTCTTTTCGTTAAAACCTTTATAATGAAATTTACTCTTTTCAATGTATTCCTCTAATATTGTTGTTGTTTTTCTAACTCCATGAAGTATGTAAAATATTGTTTTCTTTTTCTAAAGGTCGATGGATATTTTTCACAATCATTGAATCCTCTAGATAATGTTGTTTAATTAGAAGAAAAAAGTTTACAAATGTAACGGAAAACCATGCCAGCTGATTTTGAAAAAATCATCCACTTTTCCATTAGCAAGCTTCCGATAAAAATGTTATTTATTTAAATATCTTGTTCTTTATAGTTATAAGTCTTAGCAGAGGTTTTCATTTTGAAATATTCTAAACCACGTGAAAGTTTTTTCTCTGAAAAATAAGAATGTACTTGTTTGTTTGTTTGTAATTAAACAAACACAATGGGCTATCTGTGTTCTGCCCACCAAGATCTTCGACACCCGGTTTCTAACATTGTAAGTCCGCAGACATACCGCTGTTCCACTGAGGGCCAATAAGCGTGTAAATGTTCTTTTATTACAGTCCACAACTCTGGGTCCTCAAGAAGTATCATCACTTGCTCCTCAGTAGAAACGCTACTTTCCTGTTCGTTGTTTTGCTGCATTTCAGGCTCTGAGATATTGTCTTCCAGGTTTCTCTGTATATTTTTTGGTAGTTTGTCTGTTGCAGGTGTCAATGATTCTTCAGTTATTTCTGCAAACGAACAATTTGCCCGAGCCACACAAAAAGACAACAACTGATTTTTCTATTTGTTTGACTGTCCAATTCATCTCTTATTTCCCATTATTGCTTCGTTATTCTCTTCCGATGTCCACTATTTTGTAAGGGGCCAACATTTCTTTCAGGTCCAGCTATGGTGCCTGAAATTTAAAGGAAAATAAATTATTTGAATATATTTACATTTGGGCTATGTTTCTTCGAGTTCTCTAATTCACACAAAGCGTGGTGATTGGCTATTCTTTATTGCTTCCTTATGATTTATTAGTAGTGGTCAAAACAGGTATTAGAAGTGCGATGGTCATTGGGATAGATCTGTCTATCTACACCACGACTAATTTTTCGTTTAATTACCTATTTATTCTATCATATATTTGTAGAGATTGGCGAAGGCTTTATCCCGAAATTTTAGATGCGAATTCATAAGACATAGTCTAACTGACCTTTGCCTTAATCCTACCCTATAGGTTTCCAAAAGAGAAGGGCCCTGAGCAGCTAATTGTCATTTTCAACACTTATGATGGTTATTTTGTCATTAGCAGAAGAAGAACAATTAGATGTTTTACCAACAATATAGCTGTTGTCTTCAGAGATATAATAATAATCATCAGAAGTTATGAATACCATACTCTCATATTAATAATTGAAAAAAAGTGAAACTGGACATTGCGAAAGCTATTTGTCGTCATCATTAAGACAAAAAACAGTTATATGTTGGTCCCATTCAGTTAAAACTTAACTTGATTATTTTAATATTCTTACTTAAAATATATGTATTATACCTCCATTTATTTTCTCGAAATAATGTTTAATGGCTTTAAGCCTTCAGTGCCACCGCTGAGCCACTGATAGTGATAGTGTGGGGGTGACTGTTTTTGTTGAATCACAATGGTTGAAATTTTCTAAAATGTTTGTGCTTTCAACCACAATAAATTGCCCCTAGTTGCACAGCAGCATATTTGCTTAATTATATCGCTACCCACCTGGTTTCGATACTTGTGGTGAGAAAAGCACAGATAGCCCCTTGTATTGCTTTGTGCTTAATAACAAACAACAACACCTGTGATAAATTTTAAATAATATTTTAAGTGAAGGCAAAATATATAAAATGATTGAATTAAAATTATTCGTTTATGAGCTTAAATGATTTTGAAGAAAAAAAATTGCAAAATAAGTCTATGTTCAGGGTATTATACAAAAAGCTATAACAAAGTGACGTTTAAAATATATCATCGAGGTTAGGACTGCTTAATATAACAACAAATAAAACAAAAATAAATAAATACACACACACACACACACATATAAGTATATATAATCCTCAAACTGTTATTTTATAGAGGCAGCTATATTGCTGTAGCATGTATGCCTCTAAAATACTACAGGTACTCATATATAGATAAAATCATGATAATTATAACACAGACATACTTACATAAAATAATGATAATTAGAACGCCGGTTCGAAACCTCTAAGTTTTTAGGTGGCGCTTAAATGCAGCGGGCGTTAACGGAGGAAGTGTGTTAGTCACAGGACCAAATATTTTAACTTGAATGTGAGTAGATAGCTTATCGAATGTCATAATCTGGAAGTGTAAGCTTCAGACGTTTTTCCGAAATTTTATTTTTGACCTTAGAACTTAAAATTAAAACTTAACTATTTACTCATATAAAAGTAAGTGTTTTAGAATATATTCCACACAGCGATTTTACAGAATTAAAATTTGCCAGGGAGTCCTACTTACTACCACGAGTGTGTACTATAATGGATGATATAATTAAAATACTAAAAAGTCCTTATTCTGTTGTGAAGTTTCAAAACTTTTTTGGGGTTTATAGAACAGAATATGAGGCTGAAAGCAAGTATTCAGATATCAGAAGTTGCTCGCAGTGCAAGTCCAGTGTAAGTATAAACGGAGGTCCTACTGATCCTGGAATATTTGACAACTTAAACATAGATTGCCAGAAAAACTTAAAGGAAAAGTTAACGCTAAATGGTTCAGTTGTGTCAAATGGAGATTGTTTTGGAGAAAAGGAAATAAGATACCGACATCGGAGAGAATGCAGCTGTGACAGCATCCTAAGTAGTACTCCATCAGATGTTGATGGTGTTCAGCTTTCTGTATCAGACATTGATTCAGACAGTGAATGTCAAGCAGAATATGAAATCAGAAACAAGTTTTGGTATTATTTTTTTAGCTTTGGAGCAAGTCTAGGGTATGAATTATTTTATTCAAGCTTTTTTCCATTTTGGTTCTGGAATATAGATGGGGCTGTTGGAAGAAGAGTAATTATGGTGTGGGTTTCAATTATGTATGTTGGACAGGCACTGAAAGATGTTATTCGTTGGCCGAGACCATCTGCACCACCAGTAGTTCAGCTGGAGCCAGGTTATTCTGAAGAGTATGGTATGCCATCAACTCATGCTATGGTTGGTGCTGCTGTTCCCTTTTCCTTACTGATATTCACCATGCACAGATATGAGGTATGTATGATTCTATTATTGGTAAAAGTTTTTATTTTTTATGATATAAAGGTAAAGCAGTAAGTATTTTTAGAAGCTATAGTTTGTAAAGCAATTTCAGTTAAGTGTTTGTTGATATTTAAATACTTCTATTTAAAAAAATAAAACAAGATATTAATAAACATATTAGGTAAAACTACAAATAATGATAGTCCACTACCAGTAGTGGTAGTGTTAATACTTCTATAAATAAAATACTTTGTGTAATCATTTACTTTATTAAAGTAGCAAGTAATTTGGCCTACACTGGCTGAAATATTTTGATGTATTGATTTTAACATTGTATTATGACATTGTGATAACTAAGGGTAAAGAATTTCGATGAATATTTCCAAAAGAAATATTTTCTTAAATTTTAGGCCTTCTGTTATGAAGTTATGTTTTTTTTGGTTTTTCTTTTAGTTTTATAAGATGTTTTTGGTTTTTATAAACATGAATTTTGAGTAGTCACAAAACTGAAATTGTGTGATATACATTTGTTTGTTAAAGGTTTTGTCATCTTAAAAGACTTTTGCAACTTTTATCATATTTATTATTGTAATTTCAGTATCCTATCATTATTGGATTACTTATAGCAATTTTATGGTGTGCATTAGTCTGCTGTAGCCGTTTGTACATGGGAATGCATACCATATTGGTAAGTATTTTTATTTAAAGAATTCTATCTGACTTATAAAATAATGTTTGTATTATAGTACTTATGTATAAATCTACAACTTTGATATTTCATATTGTTATCATTTTTAAGAGTTAGAACATGATCAGGATATTAGACTCTGTGTATAGCATATTTAGACTTACTGGTGTAACTATGTTTGATTCAGTAAATATTGGGTCATACCTTAAGTAATGTCCAATTTTAGGTTCAGAAAAAGAAAGGATTTCAAATGCTTTTAATGTTACTTAATCAATAATGTATGTTCCATTATTATTAATAACTTCCTGCTAATGATTCTCAAGCTTCTAAATGCCACTTCTATAAAATTCTTGGGGTTTGGAGGAAAAGAATGCAGAGAGGGAAGTTTTGGCATCTTCATGTGTTCCAAGCTCTTCCATCAAGATAGTTCTGCAAACTTCAGATGATAATCAGATGGGGGCAACATCTAGAGAATAAGGAGGATGTGGAAGTTTTTCCCAGTCTAGCTCTTCGATCTTTGCAGATGTAATCCTTGCTGTATGGAGTTGTGCATTATCCTGGTGTAACACAACACCTTTATGACTGATCGAAGCAGGAGTCTTTTCTTTCAGTGCAACATTCAAGCCACTGTAACTGTTGGCAATAAAAGTCTGATGTAATTGTTACATTTAGTGGAAGCAACTGAAAGTGGATCACACCAACAATATCCCATCAAACTCTTTACAAGCCTTTCCTAGGATGGAGGTTCATTTTGGGCTGTGCTTTAGCCAGTTTACTTGTACTGAGCCATTGCCTGTGGCGCTTAACATTTTTATACAATATCCATTTTTCATTTCCAGTCACTAACCAAAAAAGATGAGTTATGTTCACGAGAGTGCAGAGAAGTACAAATGTCCACTCTTGCTCTGAGATTGGCTTCTGTCAAATAATGGGGGACCCATTTTCCAAGTTTTGACACCTTTTCAAATTGTTGCAGATGATGGTGAACTGTTGAATGGGTTGAATTAAGTTTTTGTGCTAGTTCTTCAACTGTTGCAGCACAATCTTCAAGTGCAGCCAGCAGAAAGCCATCATTAAACTCAACAAGATGACCTGAACGTGGCACTTTGCTTAAGCTCTAGTCACCTGATCTGATCTTCTGAAACCACCTTCGACATTTGCTTTCATTATTTTAGTCATTAAAGCCTTCTACAAAGACAAAAATGATGATGCACTCTCTGTGTTAAATCTTTGGACATAACTTATGGGATGACCTGATGCAAAGCTTTAGTTATAGAAGACATTATTATATAACTGCACATTAACTACAAAGTAATTTGTTAGCACAGTCTGAGTTAGCTAGGTTTTACAAATGGAAATAATTTAAACCAGCATTAAATTTGTAAAACTGGAAATAAAACTGTGTAAGGCCAAGTAAAAAAAAGTTTGGTGTCTGGAGTATATTGGAAAAAAGTGAGGTCAAGGTAATTTTTTATGAGCTCTTTCAGAGAAAGTTTGAAGTTTTTTCTCCTGATTGTTGCTTGTTTACAAAGAGTCCATGTCATAAGTCTTTTATTTCATTTATAAATTATAAACATAATTTATGACAAAAAAGGGCAAAGTGAATCAACTGTGTTCCTCTTATTTTTTATTCAGAAGTTTTCTTTGTATGATTGAAAAATGTAAAAAAAGTTGCCAAAAAATAAGGTAGAAGGCTTCAAAAATAAAGAATGTGAGGGTTTTAAACATATCTTTTTTTACTTGGTCTAACATTTATTTTTAATCAGTTATATCATGGTTTCTTTGTGCTATTATGAAATATTTGATTTTCTTGCTTACACAGCCTGTCTTGAAGAGAATTGTCCAGAATTCATATTTTGTTACTTGTGTTTGCATCTTTGAGGTCAGAGCAGTCTGACTGTGGTGAGGATGGGTTTATATGGATATTTTAATCTGAGCAGATATGAACTGCCAAGTGTTCTGACAGGGATCTTTAGGACTATTCTGTTAATCAGTGGTGTTCAAATGTTACTGATAGCCAATCCTAGACCTGCATTGTGCTTTGCCATTTTGCTTCTTACATCTAGTGCTTTTTCATCTTCATTTTCCAGTTTTTTACCTTATAATTCTTTTAATTTTTCCATAACTATTGCAGTTTAGTCATCACTAGTTAGCATTTGATAGATTTCTAATCCAATTGTTTGTCAGTGTTGCCAATCTGTCAAACTTGTTACAAGCATATTTTAGTAATGTTTTTTTTTTTTTTTCATTTATCAATTGTTTGCCTGCTGACAAATACATTTGAATCTGGTGATTCTATCAGAATCAGTAATAGTTGAATGAAAACTAAACACCAGTATATATAGGTCACTAATCTTTCATATGGTCACTTTGTTCACCTGTCTTGCATGAATGCAGATGGTATTGAAAACCTTATTGAAAAAGTTACTTCCTTAAGGTGTGTTCTTGGTCACTGTCTCATTTACACAAGCATCTTGAATCTCTTCTGATTTCCTTAACCAAGATTCTAGAACAACTGTTAAAATCAAACACTGCTAAATGCAGTTACACTAAATTAAAAATTCTAATCAAACATCATGAACTATGGTAGTGGTTTATATAGGGATCACCAATTTGTTCTTTATTATTATTTAATATTGTTCTCCAATATTGCAGCAAAAATGGCTATCAGTACTGTAATAAAATGTGCATAATATTACTAAATGAATCATTATGCATTATTTAGGGTAGTTTTAAAGTTTGATTACCTGACAAAACAATGGCTATATAATCATTCACACCCTATCATCGTAATATAGTCTGTGGTTTATATGGAGCCTCTTAATCTACTAAATGAATGTTAATGTTTATGGCAGGCATGACACACATACCATAACGATTATTAACTTATTATTGTAACTATTTATGTTCCATATCATTTTTTTTGTATAGAAGTTCCTGTCCTTTCAAACACACTACTGTTGACAGGATCACAGTTTGTTTTTCACTACTGCATGGTCAATTCTGGCCAGGTTGCACAGACATCAAAAACATTATACAAACATCTGGGTTGTCTTCCACAACAGGCATATTTAGACCATAATTTTAAATATAGCATCAAGTTCAGTTTTAAGTATCAGGTTGGCAGTCAGTGATAGCTGATGGTAAGTGTCAAATTGCAGCCAACACTGCATGATTGTGAATTTTATACTGCAGATAGTGTAGCCATCTTTTGAAGGTTACTATAGAGTGGCAAAATTTGTGCCAGCAGGAGAAGGAAAAATAATGGTAATTCTAGATGAAAGTGAGGGAATAATTTTATAACTCTATATTTTATAGGAAATATTTAGATTCAGTTAAACTATGCAGTAACGATGGCCCACCAGAATTTGAGGGCATCACAGTGGAAGAGGGTCATTGAAAAATCACAACCCAAACTCCATCACAAATGAAAGGGAAGGGGGTTAGTTAATATAAACAACTCTTAATTGTTAATTTAAACATTTCTGATCTGTTTTAGTGTGCAGAATGTTACTGTAAGAGGAAACCTGACCAACTGTAGTAAAATTATAAATCCTGCATGTATTTTATATATAGGTAGGTATAAATACCAGTCAACATGCATTACATGTGTGTGTGTATAGAACTCCTGCAAGTAAAAGATCTAGTTAATGTACCATTCCAACAGTATTTAGTAGTTTCTCCAATACATTGTTTAGTAACTCCCTATATAGCTACAGGGTATAAATATAGTAGTTTATATACAAGGTGTGATCAAAAGTTCCAAGATTTCATTTTTATTCTGAAGAATAATGTACATGCATCATTATTATATGCTATCCCCTTCAAAGTAACTTCCCCCAGCTGATACACTTGTTCCAATGATCCTGCCATTTTTGGAAGCAATGCTGGAAGTCTTCATGCAACTAAGTTCTGCATTCACATTATTATGAATGGTTGAAATGTCATCAAATCTCTTTCCTTTCAACTTAATTTTGATTTTTGAGAGCAGAAAAAAAATCATTTGGGGCAAGATCAGGAGAATACGGGGAATGTGGTATCACAGGAATGTTTTTATCTGCCAAAAATACTTGACCAGACACAGCAGTGTGTGAAGGTCATGATGAAGAAACCAGTGACCATTCTGTCGCAGCTTGCTGTGGTTTCTTCCTCAAGCAAATTAAGACCTCTTTACAAAAGGTCTGGTTAACTGTCTTTCACCTTAGTGACTGTTTCATCAGTGGACGATGT
The DNA here is from genome assembly GCF_004210375.1 of Tachypleus tridentatus. NCBI lineage: Eukaryota > Metazoa > Arthropoda > Merostomata > Xiphosura > Limulidae > Tachypleus > Tachypleus tridentatus. Next base: position 141,339,605 of record NC_134833.1, read on the forward strand.
TGACGGTTGCCCAGAATATGGGTCATCTGAGACCGATTCCTGACCATCTTGGAAGCATTTTATCCACTGATAAAGGACAGCCTTACTTAAACAGTCATCACCAAATAGAGTTCTTAACATTTCAAAGATTTCTGTTCATCCTTTACCATTTTTCACACAAAACTTGATTCAAATACATTGCTCTTCTTTTTTGTCCATTTTTATTATGACAGGGGCAAGATATACATCTGTCTTTGAACACATTTTTCACAACATTGGTATGAGGGTTGGAGAAATGGCTTGTTTGTGGAGTAGATTACCATTTGTACTTTGTACACACTTCAGTGAAGCTCACTGTCTCTGTACTGGCACCTGCAACAGAAGTCTTAGAACTTTTTGATCAGATCTCTTACATTTCACAAATATATAAATAATGTGATATATTGATCATCATGTCTTACAGTGATGATACATACAGTATCACTGTCAATGATAACACCGTGACAATGATATCGGGAGCAACAGTCATCCAACTTGCATAAAGCCAATCCAAAAATTTTCATTGTTTCCAGAGAGAGTGTCATACGTATTTTATTAAACTAAACTGTTTCCAGCACAGTATTTATGTCCACGATGGATATATTAAAAATATGTGTGTGTGTGTATGTATAGAAACAAGTGTTAATTTGAAATGGGAGTATAGAAAATCTTCCAGAAATACAGACTCAAGATAGTTTAAATTGAAAATACAACCACCAAATAAATAAACAAGTAAGCTTAAGGTATGAGACATAATGTAGACATTATTTCCTCAAGCTACAAATCCTTATTTTGACTCCATGTCTAAAAGCTGTGATGTTAAGGAGAATCAATATTTGTAGCTTGAGAAAATGTCAACACTATGTCCCAAACCTAAAGCCTGCTTGTTTATATTTTTCACTTTACGCTACATATCATGTTTCTGTATTTCTTAAATCCCTTTTTCCTCTTTTTTTAATTTAATAGTTTTTAATAATCTTTCATATCAAACATTCTGCCCATTGGTGAGATTGGAAAACGTGGGTTTTTGAATTTATGAACAAAAATATATTAGATTAAGACTAATAGCTTCTTTGGTTTAGATCAAACAAAAACTTTAGACCACCAGACTGAGAAGAAACATTACAGAGCATATTCAGTAGGTAGGATATACATTTTCCTGCATATAGGGTGAACAAATGGTTCTGTCCTGAAGAAAGTCTACCTCTCAAAATTTTTTTTGGTGGTCAAGCTTTCTTTGTTACCAGTAAAGAAAATTTATTTTTAGAGCAGGTATGACAGGCTGATCTCAAGTATACAAGTTTTTCTCATTCTAAATAAGGTAAAATGACTCTGCTAATAATTAAATGTCAGTTCACAAAACAAAAACCTATTCTACCAGTTTCATTTTCTACTGCCTAGTATTACATGTTTGAACATGAGTGTGTGTTTTGATGTGGAATTATCTTCAGTCTGTGTTTGTAGCTGCCTTGCTAACTGTTAATTAGAATTTCTGGACATTCTTGGAGATTTGTTAACAGTGATGTTTTAATACTCCAGGACATACTAGGAGGATTGTTCTTAGTCACGCTGTTAATGGTTGTCTTGCTTCCCATCATCGATACCATCGACAGTTTTTTCTTGACACATCGCTACTCTCCCTTGGTGTCCATTTTGTTCACCATGTTACTTGTTATTGTTTATCCATCCTCGGACCGTTGGACTCCAGCCCGGAGCGATACAGCCACCATTTTAGGTTCTGGAGCTGGCGTTGTAGTTGGGACTTGGTTAAACTACAGGCTGGGAATCATCCGTGGTCCTGGTCTTCCACCACCTTACCAGATTATGTGGCCTGACTACCATGTAGTTGGATTAGCTTTACTCCGAGCTTCCATTGGAATCTCTTGCATAGTGGCAACAAGAGCTATTTTTAAGAGCATACTGTATGCTGTGATCTGTAATGTACTAAAATTTGATGATCAGAATCTGAAGACAAAGCATAATGTTCAAGTTTTTTTCAAATATCTTACTTATAGTGCAATTGGTTTCACAATCACATACCTTTCACCAATGGTTTTTCGATTTCTGAACATTGAGAGGATTACTATGTTTACTGAAGTTTAGTAATTGTAAAGTATTAAATATTAAAATCATCTTTAAAAAATTACTTTTTATTTAAAACCTAGTTAAAAACTGATTCTTAGTAGATGTTTACATAAATAAACATTTTTATTATTTACATTTATATAACTTTAAAATATAGTAATTTCAGACATTTTCACTGATAGTTTTGCAATTAATATCTTCCAATCAGAAGAAGGATACAAAATTAGAGTAAAACTGAAAATCAAATTGATGTACTTGGACGTGCAATTATAATGAACTTTTAAAAAAAATCAAAACTTTATTTAATACATCTGTTAATGTTATCTGCAGTAATGGTGAGGTTTTTCTCTTTTAAAACATGGACTTGTTAAAAACTGAATTTTTTTGTTAATTATGTAGTAAGTGCAAAATCATTAATGTTGTTACATTACAAAGTTTGATAGTTTATAAAATACCAAATTATAATTTTCATTTGTCCAGCAGTTCTGTTATTTTAAAGTGCTAAGATCTATTTTCTAATGATTCTTCAAACTTAATTGTAGCTTCTGGTTTAATTTTATGGTAATTTACCTCGCACACATTAATTTATTAACCCTTTAAAAAAGATCAAAAATGAGATGTTATAAGTTGGGAGAAACAGGGAGAGATATTTGTATAATGAAGTAATAAAGTATTTTGCTAGTATAGATATGCTACGTGGTTTTAATATGAATTATGTAATAGTAATGCTTTAGATGTGTCATCAATGTTGCAAGTAACACAATGGTTGGGTTAGTTGTGTTGTTTGTGGAATAAAAAATATCAATTTTCATCAAGTGAATTATTCCAAATAATTGATAATAAAAGATAATTATTTATTACATGTTATGTAATGACCATTCAGTTCTGTGGAAAATCCTCTAAGTATTAGATAACCTGTTAAAATAATCATGTCTACACTAATATTACTACTCAAATTACTTGTATATTTAATAGTTTTGTACATATGTTGAGTGTTTTTTTTAGTCCCCAAAATAAAGTTTTGTATTTTCCTATGGTGTTGAGAGAAATTAACATTTATTAATAATGATTTACAACAAATATAGCAACATAACCTTTGTAGTTGCATAGTTCATTTTTTTGTACTTTTCAAGAAATGTCAAACAAGTCTTGTAGCACTTCGGATTATTTTTCAATTTTATGCAATGTTTGCATAAAACTCCAATAGGTTTTAATGACAGTGAAATGTAATTAATTGTTGCATTAAACTGTTGTTAAAATCTATTTATAGATAGTAACTTTTATACTCAGGCCTATTTTTAAGTTGTCTTTTGGGTGATAGTAAATATATAAAAAAAAGTAAAATTGTTTATTTAGAATATCATTGTATCTAGAACAGAAAGTTAAGTACCTTTTGTTTTTTTATTATTTAATGTTCCATGTAGTAAACTGTAAGAACTTCAAGATATGAAAGTTTAATTGTTCACTTTAACTAGACTTGGAAAAAATGGAAATTAAGATTTCTGTTCATTTTCATAAAAACATATTCAATTATTTGTTAATTAATGAGTTATTTTTAATTCAGGTTATTTAGAGAGTCAAATATGTTGAGTTCATAATGGCTGATAATTCAGGGATAATTATAATTGCTGTAACAATTTTGTATGGTATAAATGGCACGTGTTAGTCCAGAAGTGTGATTTTGATAAAGTTTGTGTAATCTGAAAGTGTACTATCATTTTCCAAATATTACCTTTTTTAAAGACTATATAAATTGTATTCCTAAATACTAAAATATTTACCTGTTTGATTATTGAGCATTGCCCATTGAAAATGTTTGTATGCCTGTCCTTCTGGTTTATTTTTGATCATGAAAAAGATTATGCAGGTTGAAGTCTGGGTTGATAAGGTAAAGCAGCTTGTGTGGGACTCTGAGTAGGTGCCGAGCGACTTTCACAAGACTGGTGAGAACCAAGTGCATTATCACTGGATGCCTCCATTAATCAAAAATATATCTTATATGGGGTACCCAGCAATTTTGTGTACATTGTCAGGTTTGCATAACATTTGATTTTGTAAGATGATAAAAACTGAAAGGTGTCTTGTAGGATGAAGAGTACACTTAATGTTTTATAGTAGATGAAATTCATTCTGTGTGTGTTTTGTTCTTACAGTATCTGTTTATAAGATTCATAAAAAGGTGTATAGGGGACATAGTCCAGTAGTACAAATTATTTTTATGGTCAAGAATTCCTCCCTCTTCTCGGTAAATATTTTCAGATGTACAACTTTGATTGGGTCAGGTCAAGGATTAACAGTACTGATGTGACGTATCTTGAACAAAGTTTTTTTTTTCAATGTTCCAGTACTCATGAGTTTAAAGAAAGAATAAATAATAAAAATTATTTTCACATCCATCACAAGTTTTTACAACATATCATGTTCAGAACTTTTATTACCAAGATATTTGTACCAATATTTGTTGATATTCTATAGTTTTAACTTGAAATTCAAAGATTTAATATACATTTTGTATTTTATAGGTAAAGGTATTTGTTGTTATTTTTTTATTTGCTCAACCTTTAATGTATCATATAAATCATATAGTGTGGTATTTAATAAACTTTGACTGTGTATTGATAACAAGCATTATGTTGTCCTGGTTTTGGTTAATTTTCCCTTTCATTAGTAACCCTGCACAAAAGGTTCAATTAAAAGAGCGAGGTTAAGGGTTGTATAGTTGTAGTGTGTATGTTAAATGTACATATTTTTTTAAAGTTGTCCTTTAAAACATACATATACAATAACCAGTCTTGTTCTTTTGGTCTTGGGCCTGGGGTTACTGTTGAGGTATGGAATTCTCCTAAACTTGTTTGATTCAGTGAATTGCTTGCTGTATTGGGCTTTGTATTTATTTTGTTGTTGTTGTTAAATAGTTCATCTGGTGAATAATTATGAAGAATATATTAGTAGCATCCATTCTATGTATTCTTCAAATCCTGTATACATATAGATTAATTACAGTGAATAAAACTAAACTTAAAGCACTATATATATAAAACAGACATGATTTGTTAAGCATACATGTTATGTCTACTGGATTGAATATTTTCAATAAAATGCCACAGCTATCCATCAAAAGTGTTGTGAACTGTCACACCTTCTTTCCAACTAATATAACTACAGTTTTAATCACTATTGACCAACACAACTGTTTCTAGTAGTTTTGCTTCAAAATGGAACTTAATTATTTTGTCTGTGTAAGCTGTATTAGTTGTACACCTCAGAACTTTAACATCTTGGAAAATAAAGAAATATTACACATAACACTTTGGAAAACTGCTGCATTTGTTGTAGAGGCTGATTGTGACATGATTGTTTTCACAGCCAAAAACACTGTAGCTGTTTCTACTGGTATATATGTAAACAGTGATAAAAAGAACAAGATACACTTTGAAGGTGTATACAGAAAAAGAGAGTGTGGGTAATTATTACATGAATCAATACATAAGATGGTTTGTGAAATCTTGTCTTTCTAACCATAACTGAAAACTTAGTACTGTTGCAGAATGAGGCACTAACTTGCTAAATTCTGTATACATCTTTGTTTTACTCAAACCTAGTTTAACAGGAAAAACCTTGACTAGATTTTATAAACTTAGACACAAATGTAAATAGTTGCATTCATCATGAGTAACTTGTTAACATTGATTTTGTACATTCTTTTTGTTTTCTAATTGACAAAACTGAACACAACTTGCAAATTATAGTCATTGTTAAATATGCACATAGTAATGAAGAAATATCATGTTTCTTGGAATATTAGTAATACATACCTTAGTGAACTCATGTGTATAAATAGATAAATATAGACATACAATATTTATTTATTATTTTACAATTCTGAGTAAGTACAGGTGATAGTGTTAAATCTCCCCTTACAAATAATGTGTTTATCACAGACATGCTCCATCATGAAAAGCTATCACTGCTACTACTCCACTAAGAAAGGCTCAAAGTATCTTGCAGGTTTGTATGCACTTCCAAAATAAATATGTAAATGTCAACTGTGTCATAGTAAGTAATATATATTTTATAAATGTTGTTTTCAAGTAATATTAAAAGTGTTAAACAAAATGCTTTTTTTATTTTTAAAATTGATTTTAAATAATGTTGAAAGACAACAGGATTCATTATACAAACTGATTGTAATATGGCTTTTTAGAATTAAGAAAATTATACCTAAACCTACTAAGTTTTCCACAAACTGTGTAGTTTTGTAATGTTAAACACCCAAGTTCATGTAAGAACTTGTGTTGCACACAAAATAATGGTTTAATATTTTAAAATTATAAGATACTTAACATGTTTAACTGTTGCAATCAATAGTGCAATATTAGTATTGAGAAACTCACAAAATGAGTATTCCAATATGTGTGTATTGGCTAATTTTATGTACAATGTAACGTTTTACAATAAACTGAAGACCCAACAAGGATATTTAAATATTTGTATATATTGTTGATGTAAGATTGTGTGCAAAGCCAATCGCTCAGACTGATAGGAAAGGCATGTGTGCTGGTAATTTGATATAGGTTGGAACTGACCTTACAGTATTTTCGAAGCGATACATATCAATACTGGTTTTATCTGGTTTTTGTTTTTTCGTCACATAAAACTCCAATACATTCTGTATGATGGTGATCTTTATTGAGTTTGTACCTGCCATGCCATAATTTAATTAAGTGCTTTCTGTACGATTTTGTATTTTAAAATATAAATATGTGTAATAACTTGGGATACGTAACGAATAGTCTCTGTATGTGTTGAAATTTTTCCCACACAGTTTCTGGTATTTGCAAAAGTTTCAAGTTGTTGTTGGGTTACATATTCCAGTAGGTGTTATATTTAGGTATTATGTATGTATGTATGTCTTTAGGCAGCCATACAGCCATGCAATCTCCATAGACAAACATTGGCATTAGAGTGGGTCGTGCTGAAGAGCTCAATGACTTTCAACGTGGCACTGTCATAGGATGCCACCATTCCAACAAGTCAGTTCGTCAAACTTCTGCCCTGTTAGTGGTGCCCCGATTACTGTAAGTGCTGTTATTAAGTGGAAACATATAGGAATAACAACAACTCAGCCATGAAGTGGTAGACCATCGCGTAAAAATCGTTTGTCCACAGTTGTAACACTTACTACCGAATTCCAAACTGCCTCTGGAAACAACGTCAGCACAAGAAATGTTCGTCGAGAGCTTCATGAAGTTGGTTTTCATGATCGAGCAACCGAACACAAGCCTAAGATCATCATGCGCAATGCCAAGCGTTAGCTGGAGTAGTGTAAAGCACACCGCCATTGGACTCTGGAGCAGTGGAAACGCGTTCTCTGGAGTGATGAATCACGCCTTACTATCTGGCAGTCTGACGGACGAATCTGGGTTTGGCAGATGCCAGGAGAACTCTACCTGCCCGAATGCATAGTGCCAACTGCAAAATATTGTGGAGGAGGAATAATGGTCTGGGGATGTTTTTCATGGTTTGGGTTAGGCTATTTAGCTCCAGTGGAAAGAAATCTTAATGCTACAGCATACAATGACATTCCAGAGAATTGTGTGCTTCCAACTTTGTAGCAATGGTTTGGGGAAGGCCCTTTTTTTGTTTCAGCATGACAATGCCCCCGTGCACAAAGCGAGGTCCATAAAGACATGGTTTGCTGAGGTTGGTGTGGAAGAATTTGACTGGCCTGCGCAGAACCCTGACCTCAACTCTATCGAACACCTTTGGGATGAATTGGAACGCCGACTGCGAGCCAGGCCTTCTCGCCCTACATCAGTGTCCGACCTCACTAATGCTCTTGTTGCTGCATTGGAGCGAATCCCCGCAACCACGTTCCAAAATCTAATGAAAAGCCTTCCCAGAAGAGTGGAGGCTGTTATAGCAGCAAAGGAGGGCCAACTCTACATTAATGCTACTATGGTTTTGGAATCATGTGTTCAACAAGCACATATGGGTGTGATAGACGGGTGTCCGCATACTTTTGGCCATATAGTGTATATCACATGCGTATGTTACCGCATTTACAACTTTTATTCTAATTTTAAGAAAAACAATGAAAGTAGATTTAGATATGGATTTTTTTTTAATCTCACGATTTACTTTAATGATATTGCTTTGTTGAAACAATCTTGCGAATTTGTTTCATGACAGTTTCATCCGAAGATTCGGCTACACGTGTATCTTATTTCTATACTTCGATTTTACATGCTTTAATCCAACTGGAAATCAACTGCCTTGGTTTATTGAGATCGGCAGGCAAAGGTGTCAGATGCACAAAAATTACGTAATTCAGTTTATGTTAATTACAATTATTCATTTGGGATTTATATATTACTATATTGGTTTTATAATGTCTTCACATTTTGTTTTATTCGTTACTCTTTCAGTAAATGGTAATTTTATAAACGTAATGTATTACTGGAATTCCCAGGGGCCGCGAACAACAGTACCTCTATCTTAAAGTAAGTACACTACTGCGAATTCCCAGGGGGCCGCGAACAACAGTTTCGTAACCTCTATCTTAAAGCAAGGGTAACGCAAGAACACTATAGCGTTATAAACCAGCCCTGACGAATATGCGCCGGGTCAAACACAGCTTACAACTAATAAAAGGATTAATTAAGGTTTAAATACACCATGCAAAAATAGTATAAATTTTCCCACATAATAAAGTCATAAAATACAATACTATATTTCGTGATGACGAGAAAACCTGCTTGTAGAGAAAAATATATATGTAAAAGCGGTTGGTATGGATAGAGAAAGCACTATGTAGAAGAACGAACATTTCTTCGGTCATCGTCAGGTTCACAAAGAAAGAGGTAACCGACCAATAGCTGACCACATGTTTTAAGGCGGTACGTATACCGTTTCAATTCATATTCAAGAACTTTTAGGTAACAACTTTTTTTTTTTTACAGATTCGAAATCCTTCAGAGCTCAATGCATTTTCCCTTCACTTTGGATTTTTTTTGTATTTTTTGACACAAAGAAAAGTTTGAGTTTTAATTAACTGTTCGAGAAAAGTCTAGTTTTATTTACGCAACTATTACATTCGTGATACACTGAAAAATAAAAACAAAATGAGTAATCCTCAATAAACATCGATGTCTTGTTATCTCAATGTGTAAAAAATGTATCCTACACGTGACTAGCTAGTTTATCCATACACAAAAATAATTTATGTAAGTCATGCTGATGCGGTTTAAATACAACATATGCAAACTACCAGTAAATAGTAGAAACATGGTTGTTGGTTGTGAACGTACACATTATGTGTGCGATAAATGTTTAATATTAAACTATACTGCTACGCTGTTTATCACATTAATATCATGGAACAACTGTATCGTAGTTCCTTATTTCCAAGAGGTTGTACTGTAAACAGTAATCTTCCTTAAAAGAAGTTGTATTGGTTTCAAAGCACGCGTTTGTTTACAGTTCGAGTCGCTATGGATTTTGCATTTACCCTAGACATTGCTGATGGGGTCTAATTATCGTGTAATTTTCCTGTTTATTTTTCATGTTATAGCACTCGATACAAAGAAATGAGGGAAAAATCGTGTGAAATCACTCATTTTGAATGTGTAATGTCTAGCAGTAATTAGTGAAATGAAATCTAATACCACTGGTGTGTTTAAATGTTTTAACTTAAATCACCGAAGTGGTTAGGGCATTCGACTCGTAATCTAAAGGTCACTGGTTCGAATCACCGTCGCATCAAACATGTTTGCCCTTTCACCTGTGGGGACATTATAACGTTACGGTCAATCCTACTATTTGTTGGTAAAAAGAGTTGCTCAAAAGTTGGCGGTGGGTGGTAATGACTAGCTGTCTTCCATTTTGCACGAAATTCAAAACAAATAAACAAACAAATTATCGATTATTAGAGACCTTGTAACCAGTAAGTCATAAACCCGCAAATGATCTGGTGCGTAAACGATTTGTACAAAATGTGATGAAACAAATCATTCGGGTCCGTATCCATTGGTAATTCGAGGGTTAACAAATATTATGATCCATGTTTTACTTCGCGTGCTTATGAGTGTATACACACACATACATCAATCTTTACAAACTTTGTGGTTGTTTTTGTTTAATTATTGTTACTTGTTCATTCATTAAACACGTGACGTTTAGTAATAACAATGTGAGGAGTTCCGAGGGGGGTGTTATCAGGTGGGTGGGTAGTCTTTCGTCGAAATTAATCCCACTACGTCTGCTGTTCACCAGTAACTTCTTCTTCTATCTGGAATTTTAAAAACAAGAAAACATTATTCTGATAATATGGATTATTTAAAACTTGATTAATTTTAAAATAACATCATCCAATTTATTAAAAAAAAAAACACTTGCGTGTTACTACGACATTTTATGGTAACAAGAAACTACTCAGTTTCTGTTAACGGTAGCGACATGAAATAGACTAATTTTGAAATTATCGAGTTGTATGAAATAATATTGTGGTAAAATATGGTTCTGTGGTTTACCTTTACGTGTTTAAAACGATGAAATCTAGGGTTCGATTCTCCGCGGTTGACAGGGTACCGACATACCATTAACTAGCTTTACACTTATTTTTGTAAACAAGTTGATATAATAAATAAGTAATACATTAATTCAGATAGTGCCACTTTAATTATAGCTTGATAACAACAACCGAATGTACTAGTGCGAAGAATTTTATGCAGACAGTCATATAAATGAAAACGTAATGAAATAAATTCGTGTTTTCAAGTTTTAGCTCAGTTTAATTACGCACCCATTCGCCTGGATGTTTCTTTCACAACGTACATAGGTAATAACTCGTAGCACTATGTTATTTTGTTGCATAATATCCTGATTTAGATAGTGGAATGCATCTTATTTACCGTACGGGTACAACATTTCGCAAAACTCGAGAAAAAAATTACAATAATTACATATGCTAAGTATAAAAATCAGAAAATAAAATAAAACATAATTTATACATGTTATTCTTGAAATTTACACGCTTGTGACAGCTTATATTACATTACATTTCAAGCATAGCTATTTCATGACAATATGTCCATTTTGGTTATCGATATAATATAAGTATTTGGGGTCAATGAAATTATATAATCTGCCTGTCCTTAAGAAAAGCCTTGACAAGACCAAATACTGTGGTACTAGAAAAGTGCCACATTTTCTTTCTGTCTCAGCTTAGAAAGGTGAATTGTTTATCAATTTTATTTCAGACACACGCTTATAATATTTACAAACCTTCAGAATATTCGCCGTGTACAGTGCAATCGAAGTCTCTCTTCTTTTTTTTTCCAACCCAGTTAACCAAATTTTCAGTTGCAACACCGTGATACATATCCTTCCAAGTTCTCCTGTTATTTGCGTAACTACCCGATAGGTAAAACAGTGAACCCACGAATGCCACAGTAGTAGTTCTGATTTAACGTATGTCTCTGTTTATTGATCAGTAAGGCTTGTTTGTTTGTTTCAATTTTTAAGTATTATTTACTTGTATACCATAAACTGGCAAGCACGGTTATTAGTGTTGCATGTGAAGATTGACCTTCGCGTGTGGTATGTTCATTGATGACAGTCAACACTATTTTCATTGTTGATTCAATCTAGTTTCGCTCGTATCGAAAGCGGAAATAAAGGTAAACCATTTTCCAAATTAAAGAAATGTTTCACTCGTGATAGTTTCTTAAACACATATTTTAATTCAACAGGAGGATACACGCTATTTGGAATATTGACTAATATACGAACACAACAAATTAACTAATACCACTGCAGTCTATAGTGTCTAATTTAGTTTATTGTCGAAATGACCAAAATAAATATATATCTGTGTGTGTGCGCGTCTGTATATTTAAATACTGAATTATTTGCTTGTTTATGAATTTCGCACAAAGCTACACGAGGGCTATTTGCGCTAGTCGTCCCTAATTTAGCAGTGTAAGACTAGAGGGAAAGCAGCCAGTCATCACCACCCACCGCCAACCCTTGGACTACTCTTTTACCAACGAAGAGTGGGATTGGCCGATCATTATAACTCCCCCACGGCTGAAAGGGCGAGCATGTTTGCTGCGACGGAGATTCGAACCCGCATCCCTCGGATTACGAGTCGAGTGTCTTAACCACCTGGCCATGCCGGGGCTTGAATTATTTAAGAAAGCTACAAAAAGTTTATAAAAGACTTTACAATAAAAGAAAAAACAGCGTGAAATTTATACAGCATATCCAAACCCTTGATGTAATGCAATTTGATTTTCTAAGCAAGGAAATTAAAATAAACTAAAATACATAGATGAAAAATACACTTGAAAAAATAATGAACATCCAACACCAGGGCACAAATCATAGGATGGGGCGTTAGATAATGTCTCATGAATATTTGAGGCATTGGTGGAAGTAAGACACAAATACTGTTTGGGTTACACTGTCCGTTCGATTTAATCTCATCTTCGCCGGCCTCTCATGCTTAAACGAAAAGAAGCAGATGTGTGAACTCTAGTTCAGAACGTGTTAGATCTTTACCGCCTTTCACCGTTTGTAGCCAGATGTAAGAAGATATTTATTCACGAAAAATAATTAAATAGAATAAAAACAATAACAAGATTTGTTTGTTTCTTTTACATTTTCACGAAAAACTACAGAAGAGCTAAGTGCGCTAGCCATCCCTAACTCAGCAGTGTAAGACTAGAGGAAAGGCAGCTAGTCATCACCACCACTGAAAATTCATGGGCTGTTCTTTTACCAACGAATACTTGGCCCAGCATAGCCAAGTGTGTTAAGGCGTTCGACTCGTAATCCGAGGGTCGCGGGTTCAAATCCCAGTTACACCAAACATGCTTTCCCTTTCAGCCATGGGGGCGTTATAATGTGGCGGTCAATCCCACTATTCGTTGGTAAAAGAGTAGCCCAAGAGTTGGTGGTGGGTGGTGATGACTAGCTGCCTTTTCTCTAGTCTTACACTACTAAATTAGGGACGGCTAGCGCAGATAGCCCTCGGTAGCTTTGCGCGAAGTTCAAAAACAAACAAAACCAACGAATACTAGGATTGACCATTACATTATAACGCCTTCACGGCTGAAAGGGCAAGCGTGTTTAGTGTGACAGGGAATAAAACTCGCGACCTTAAAATTACGAGTCTAGCGCACTAACTACCTGGCCATGCCGGCCTAACAATAAGAAGAAAGGTAATAATTAGAATACAATATAACAATGGGGAGACGGCAAAACTGTCCTTGAAATTAGTATTTCAGCTCCCAATACGATGTTTGGAAATAAATACCAAAATGTGATTTAATACATTACTATACTATGTGTGTGTGTGTGTATCAAGCTAATTACTCTGAAATAATACCACGTTGAATTTTCATGTTCTAGTTTAAATCACCATGAGTGTTTTGTGAAACAAATGTTCTCTAAATTATCTTACTTCCTTAAATATTCTAAGTGGTATACGATTAAGCAACGGTTTGCTTGTTAGGAGTTAAGCACAAAGCCGCACAATAGGCTATCTGTGTTCTGCCTACCACGAGTGTCCCCTCGGTGTGGATTCCTGTACGTGGTGAGGGAACCTCCTATGGAAGATTCTGTTCTTTCTGTTTACCTCCTCTGGGATCTAAACACCCATCCACGTGTTTGCCGTGCGTGGTGACCCGTGAAGGGAAGAAGAGGATCCTGGTGGTTGAGGAGTCCAACCCTAACACACCACTTTGGTCTTGAATTCCTGTAGACTGGCGGCCTTGGGTGGCACTCCTAGGGTCAATCGGTTGGTCCACTTGGGCTACGGTTAACCAAGTACCAGTGTTGGATGTTCTTAACAGGTGTTGTGGACACTGTATCTGATGCGGTGTCTGGGTATAGTGCTCACGAAAACCTGGCGTTGCTGCAGTGTCTTTGTTTGGCACTGTAGTGCGTCCCCTCGTAGGGCTCCATGGTGGGTGGGGTCAGTGGACGCCGAAACATTATTTTTTATTATGGATCCTCCAAATAAAAACTTAAATAAAATAGTGAAAAACAACCCATAGATAAACGACTATGTCTTGAAGATTCTGAACAGCAATTTTCAACATCTATAACACCTATACCTCATTTTCTTATATTACACTCTATTTCAAACAAATATTTAGGGCAAATGTCTCCCTTTTTTATTCAGAAGGGACTAAAGGTACTTGCTGACTCTCCAAAGTCAATGAAAAAGCTTCGCTCCAGTGAAATACTGGTGAAAACATCCACATTTAGACACAGTGAACTACTCTTATATTCAAAGGCTATTGGGGATATACCCATTAAGGTTATGCCCCATGCTACTTTGAATTCATCACAAGGCGTTATTGTTGAGAGGAATTTGAATAACATCCCCGAGTCGGAGATTTTCGCTGGTTTCTCCACCCAAGAAGTTTCTGCAGTGAGGCATATCTCCACTCGCAAAGATGGAATTACGATGACGACCAATGTCCTGATTTTAACACCATCGAGGCAAATTATCTTAATTGCAAGGTATGGCCATACATTCCAAACCCTATCAGATATTTCCAGTGTCAAAGGTTCAGTCACTCGAAGACATCATATCATGGTTCCTTGACATGTGCATGTTGCAGTGTCAAGAACCATGATGTTTATGAGTGTGAAACAGAACGTCATTGCATTAACTGCCATGGTTCTCACCCGTCCTACTTTCGTTCTTGCCCTAAATGGTTGGAGCAAAAAGAGGTGTAGCGTTTTAAGACGATTCAAAACATTACTTACTCTCTCAAAAGACACTGTCCACCACTTCATCTCGGATGTATAATGCTTCACTTCATTCCACTATCACAGTGGAAGTGCAAACGGATCTCTCTGTGCCTCCAAAAGAATCATTTCATACCAGAAGAAAAGTCTTTTGACCTCCATAGTTAAAAAGGTTGACGAATCAATATCAACACCCATCTCTTTCCCTAACATTCATTCCAGCAAACCCCAAGATCCATTTCCTTGGGTTCCGGGTACAGGCATTTCCTCGGGTACATCTTCTTCTCCCGCCCCAAAATGAAAAATGATCATTCTTTCACGTCCTTAGTTGCTGGAATCTTCTTCCAACGACAGAGACCTGCCAAATCGACCCAGGGCAGGATTCAGGGAAGTCGACCGACATCCCTCTAATAAAAAAAATAAAGAAAAAAGACGTGGTCGAAAACAGAAGGGCTCTTCACCCAAATCGCCTACACATAAATAAAAATGGCCACTTCGATACAGTGAAACTGTTGAAGTTTACATTCTAATCTGGATTACATTGAAGCACTGATTGCTTCCTGCCATCCTATATGTCTTTCCTTACAGGAAACATTTCTCAAACCAGCCGATACAGTCACCTTTCGGCAGTTTTCTTTGTACAGAAATGACAGGTTGTGTGATGGGCGAGTGCATGGATGGGTGACACTGTTGGTTGATCAGCATGTCCCTACCCTGTCTTTGCCACTTGACACACCCTTGGAGGCAGCAGCCATCTGTGTTTTATTTCGTCGTACCATCACTGTTTGTTCTTTCTACCTGTCTCCTGAAGAGACTTGCGATCAATGAGACCTTCATGCTTTCGTTGAACAGTTGCCATCTCCCTGTTTAATCCTGGGAGACTTTAATGGACATAATCCCATCTGGGAAGAGACTGACATTGATGGGAGGGGTCGCTCTGTAGAGCGTATATTTCAGATCACAATCTTTCTCTTTTCAGTGCTGGTTCTTACGTTCTTATACTTATTTTCATATATCTAGTCAGTCCTTTACTGCTACTGATCTCTCAGTTTGCCCCCCTTCACTATTCTCCCACTTAGAGGTTTGACAATAACCCACGAAGCAGTGATTATTTTCCTATAATTTTGAGAGAGACTGGCCGTAGTCGATGCCACCCGTGTCCCAGTAGAAGCTGGATCAAGCCAACTGGCCCTCTTTCACTGCTCTCGCAGAACTTGATCCTGCCATTGTTTATAACCCATCAATAAACGACTGCATGGCAGCAGTAACTGACTGTATTATATAGGCAGCTGCTCAATGTATTATTAAAACCTTGACACGTTTTTCATATCCTCGTCCGTGGTGGAATCCTGCCTGCCACATGGCACTAAAGGCTCAAAAACGGGTCTGGGATAAATTTCATTGATATCCCACACTCTCGAACCACATTGCTTTCAAGCAGACTCATGCACATGCTCAGCAGGTAAGACGCCAAAGCCAGAAGGAATCTTGGATTAAGTTTACAACCAGCATCTCTTCAACTACCAGTTCCAAAGTCATATGGGACAAGATTCGAAAGGTCAGTTGGCTATATAATTCTGTCCCCTCTCGATCTTGGACCTCATGATATACACTACGAGATACTGCGCCATCTATCTCCAGCTTCTTCTGCTGTTCTTCTGATTGTTTTTAACCGGATCTGGCAAGAGAATGTTTTTCTGATGCCTGGCGCCAGGCTATTGTCCTACCTTTCTCTAAGCTTGGGAATGATCCCAAGATTCCTTTAAACTACCATACAATTGCTTTGACGAGCTGTCTCTGTAAGACTTTAGAGAGGATGGTTAATGCTCGTCTTGTTTGATTCCTCAAATCAAAAACCTTCTCTCGCCCAACCAGTACGGGTTCCGACGACAATCCTCCAACATGGACCACCTGATTCGACTTGAAACGTCAATCAGAGAAGCCTTTCTCAAATGACAACATCTTGTATCAATATTCTTTGACCTTGAAAAGGCTTATGATAGTACATGGAGGTATGGCATTTTGCGAGACCTCCATATATATGGGTTACGTGGCCATTTGCTCACTTTTTAATTTTTTTTAATGGACAGGCGATTCCAAGTTTGTGTAGGTTTGACAGTTTCCCGTTCTTTTCTACAGGAACTTGAAGTTCACCAAGGCTGTGTTTTGAGTGTCACACTTTTCAGTATAAAGATTAATGTCATCAATGAACAACTCCCTTTTACTGTTGCAAACAGGCTCTATGTCGACGACTTTCCTATGTCATGTCAGTCGTTGAACATGAAGTATAGAGAGCGGCAGCTACAGACTGATTTCAATCGTTTACTGAAGTGGACCACAGCAAATGGTTTTTATTTCTTTCTCTCTGAAACCGTTTTCATGCACTTTTGCTGCCAACGGGGTATTCACTTCGATCCTGAACTCCGTATCTGTGAAGTTGTGCTACCCGTGGTCCCTGAGACAAAGTTCTTGTGGCTTATCTTTGACTGTAAGCAGGCCTTTATACCATACACCAAGCAGCTACAAGTCAAATGTACAAGAGAACTGAACATCTTCCGTGTCATCTCTTC
Organism: Tachypleus tridentatus; assembly: GCF_004210375.1. Lineage (NCBI taxonomy): Eukaryota > Metazoa > Arthropoda > Merostomata > Xiphosura > Limulidae > Tachypleus > Tachypleus tridentatus. Next base: position 141,357,043 of record NC_134833.1, read on the forward strand.
CCCCACTTGGGGAGCAGATCAACGTTCTATGCTAAAAATATATCGTGTTCTTATTCGATCAAAACTGGACTATAAGTCACTGGTTTATGGCTCTGATAAGACCTCGACTTTGAAGATTCTGGACCCCATTCATTATCTGGGGCTTTCCACATTTCTCCAGTTCAGAGTTTGTACACAAAATCTCATAAACCTCCTCTCCACCTCTGCCGTTTGCAACTGTCTTTATTGTATGCTTCGAAACTTCGATCCTCAGCACAGCACAGCACCCACCTGGGGTTGTGTTTTCCTTCTTCGCTTGGCCATGCTTTTTTAGAACAGAAAATCTGCCATTGTTCGTTTTGGCCTTCGTATCCAGGCGCAATTGGATGAACTGGGTCTGTCCTTGGATAACATTGCTGTATCCACTGATCAGCCCATCCCACTATGGCTTCTTACAGTTCTCAAATGTAACCTTTTTTGTTTCAAGTCATCTGAGGAAAGAAAATACTCCTGATTGGAAGTACCGTCTTTTATTTGATGGGCATCTTTTGAACCATCCTTCCATTCCAATTTATACAGATGGTTCAAAATCAGGTGACTGTGGGGGCTCTGCCATAGTTTGTTGTTGTTTGGTGGTTGCGCACAGAATCCCCTCTACAGTTTCTGTATTCACTGCTGAACTGTATGCTATTTCTCTTGCCCTGGATCACACAGAGGCTAAACAGTACTCAAATTGAACTATTTATACTGATTCGCTTAGTTCTCTACTGGCCCTGGAATCGCTTCACATTCGTTCTAATCCTGTTCTCGCCGCTATTCAAACTCGACTGGCCCGTTTCTCTTTAACATTGATTTCTATCCAGTTTTTCTGGATGCCACGCCACGTTGGTACTCGCGGGAACGAGCTCGCCGACACCGCAGCTAAATCTGTCTGCTCTGGTACTATCACTGCTGTGTCTGTTCCATACGTGGACTATGGTCCTGTATTCTAGGCTCGGCTCCGTGCCAGTTGGCAGTCGACCTGGAGTGAGCAACGTGAAAACACGTTTTTCCAAATAAAACCCTCTCTTGTCCTTTGGCCGTCTTGCTTCCGAAAAGATAGAAAAGGTTTGGTTTGAATTTCGCGCAAAGCTACACGAAGGTTATCTGCGAGCCGTCCCTAATTTTGCAGTGTAAGCCTAGAGTGAGGGCAGCTAGTCATCACCACCCACTGCAAACTCTTGGACTACTCTTTTACAAACAAACAGTTGGATTGACTGTTACATTGTAACGCCTTCACAGCTGAAAGGGCGAGCATGTTTGGTGCGACAGGGATTCGAACCCGCGGCCGGATCGGAAAGAGGAGGTTGTCCTAACTAGACTACGCACTAGTCACAGTTTTTTAATTCATCATTTTCTTTTATCTGGGACTGATGCACCAATGTGTTGTGATGCTCAGGTCACAATCAACCACATTTTACTGTCTTGCCGTCGTTACGACTGTCAACAATTTTTTTTTTTTTAAAGGCCATTAATCTTTTTAACGCTACTTAAGTTTTTTAATATTTAAATTACAACTTTTTTTTCCGATATGATTCCTTTTTAAGAATTAACGTTCAACTAGCTCGGTTTGAAATTTAAAAAATGACCGTAACGTCAAATGACTCGAAACCAGGACTGGAAAGATCAGCTTCAGGTGTCTAATGGTAAAATTTGAACTTACCTGTTGCGGTCCGGCATGGTCAGGTGGGTTATGGCGTTCGACTCGTAATCTGAGGGTCGCAGATTCGAATCCCCATCGCACCAAACATGCTTGCCCTTTCAGCCATAGGGACGTTGAAATGTGACAATCGGTCCTACTATTCTTTGGTAAAAGAGTAGCCCAAGAGTTGGCGGTGGGTAGTGATGACTAGCTGCCTTCCCTCTAGTCTTACACTGCTAAATTAGGGACGGCTAGCATAGATAGCCCTCGAGTAGCTTTGCGCGATATTCAAAAAACAAACAAAACTTACCTATTAATCATCCTGGCGAGTTATAATAATTATAATTACGATACAGAAAGTCCTTTACAATTTATATTACTGTAGTTTCTCTCTCACTGCTGTAAACAAGATATAAAAATGAACAACTAGTTCAAAATTAATTTTTTTTTATCTTAATTCCTTATCACGAATTTTAATAAATTTAATTTTAACTTTTTACCGGATGTTTGGCGCAGATAGCCTAGTTGCTTTGCGCCAGAAAACGCCAAACCAACGAATCAACAACGAGTATTGAAACCCGATTTCTAGCGTTGTAAGTCCACAGACATACCGCTGTGCGACTGTGAGGGTGGGGGACATTAAACAATGGAAACGTATATCGTCAGAATCAATAAAGTCTATTTGCTTCTGTTGTTTGTTTGTTTTGTTGTTTTTAGCTCAGAGCTACACGAGGCTATCTGCGCTAGCCGTCCCTAATTTGGCAGTGTACGACTAGAGTGAAGGCAGCTAGTCATCACCACCCATCGCTAACTCTTGGGCTACTCTTTTACCAACGAATAGTGGGATTGATCGCCACATTATAACGCCATCACAGCTGAAAGGGCGAGCAGGTTTGGTGCGACGGGGATTCTAACTCGCGTCCCTCAGATTACGAGTCGAACGACTTAACCCACCTGGCCATGCCGGGCCCTATTTGCTTCTACATCTGCTTTTAATTTGTTGATTTGTTTTTAATTTTTTTGTTTATTTATTTTATCTTTAGTTAGTTTACCTTTTCAATTCCATTTTGTAAGTTAGCTGTAGGCCTTTCAAGCATTTTTTGCATCTTCTGCGAACTGCGAATTCTCTCCTGCAGTACCTGAAAAACAATGATAATTATTAATATATATATATACATACATATATATATATGTTTCCTAAGAGGTAAAATAAACTTACTTTTTGTAAAACAGTTTAAATTTCTTAATTATTCAACTGACCTCTTCCCTTCTTTCTAAGGCTTTCTTCTGTTTTTCCTCGATCTCATCCACAGTGAGAACTTTTTGTTGAAGTTCTTCCAAGCGCTGTGTAATACAGATTAATGAACCATTAGACAAAATACGAATTTGTTGAAGTTATCTTTTTGTACATGAGATTTATATTTAAAAACACATAAACTGATCCATTCAAGTACTGTTTCACCATACTTCGTGTTTGTTTGTGAACAACTACAGTAAATAGATTCAAAAAACGTATTTTGTTTCGGAATTGCGCGCAAAGCTACACGAGGGCTCTCTGCGCTAATCGTCCCTAATTTAGCAGTGTAAGATTAGAGGAAAGGCAGCCAGTCATCACCACCCACCGCCAACTCTTGGGCTACTCTTTCAGTATCGAATAGTGGGATTAACCGTCACGTTATAACGCCCCCGGGTGAAAGGGCGATCATGTTTGGTGCGATGGGGATTCGAACCTGCGTCCCTGGGATTACGAGTCGAACGTTTTAACCCACCTGGCCGTGTCGAGTCATATAAAACGTCTTATTATTCAGTGAAACGACTTCTGGACTATTTATCGTCCTACAGACACACTGTTGAAAATTAAGATCACGTGTTGTAAACTTGCAATTAAAACAGTTACCCTAATTTTTTTCTTAAGAAGCAACAAAAAGAAGCAGTGAACATTCTGGAGATAAAGGTTGTGTGTATACATGTATTTAGTGAATATATATGTGTATGTACTGTAAAAGTTAATCCATAAGCGTTATTTAGACTAAGAATACAGGGACATGTCCCTTCACTTTTTCAATAATTTGGGAATGTTCACCTCACAGTACAACAGAACTGAATACTTTTATCTTAATAATTAGTCATATAAATAGTGCTCTCTTTCGGCAGGTTAATACTAAATATGTGGGCTTAACACACTAGAGATAAAGTTTCGATACCCGCGAAGGACACAATACAGATAACTTATTGTGTGGCGTTGCGTTTATCAAGAAACAAAAGTATAATTATTAGCTGTCATATTGGTCGAGACTCTTTTTTAAAAAAACTCGGTTTGAATAACTCTTATGCGCCATCTCCAGAAATTGTCTCCTGGTACAAAAGTCAACATTACCTTCACAATTTTCGCACGAGAATCATTTTTATTTTTGAAGCTTTGAGAAAATAAGCTCAATTTTATTATCTAAATACTAAAAAAATACTGCTAATTCACAAGGTGTCAGGTTGATCGTTCTAATTTGAAGGTTGAAGGTACGTTAGAAAACTATTTTATTGTTTTAACACACTTGGAATGTCCCTATTCTGATAATTTTATGTATTTTCGAATTCCAAAATCACTATTAGTGAGGGTAGCTCAAAGGTTGGCGGTGGGTGATATTGATTAGTTGCTTTCCTTCCAGTCTTTCACAACTCATTTTGAGACAGCTAGTGCAGATAGCTCTCGTGTAGCGCTGCATAAACTTTAAAACAAAACAAACTACTACTGGTGATGTTCTGGACAGCACGTTCAGGTTTGACTTGTACTACTTTAGAACAACTCTCTCGATGAGTGACCATAGGAGCTGTGGGATTTTTATTTGTTTATGTTTAAGCATAAAACTATTTTCAATATGTCCACTGTGCTGTTCAAGATATAATAAGAGGCAGTTTGGCTTAGTGGCTTTGGACTCTTAATCAGATAGTTCGTAGTTTGCCTACTTCATGCTTTCGTGTCCTTAAGCAAAACACTTTAACCCCACTTGGTCCAGTCCATCCAACTGTACGGCGAGTACCAGCTGTTAGGAGGATGGGTGTTAATTGCGATGGGTGTCTGTGTGTGTTTACATTCTCATCCGCTTACGCCAACTATTCCACAATTCAGCACCGGATCCGACGTGCCAACTTGGCATGAAAGTAATCTAACTAATTAATTCAGGAGATAACAAAGCGCACGTCATTTGTCGTATTTTGTCATGACTTTCAAACACGTTCGAACAAATGGATGACATCACGTCATCCAATACGAATTTAAGTCACTTTCTAAAATATCTTTAACCTTTTTCCTTTTTTGTTCAAACAATAACCTGTACCTGTAATCGTTTAGGCGGATGTCTCTTGATAATGCTCTCTTCTTCCAAAGGCACTTCAAACGCTACTGGTGGAGGAACTGGAAAATAAAAATATGAACAGATTGATTTTAAAAATATTTATCAGAACCCGTGATAATACACCATAACCACACGTCGAATGGAAAGTTCTCCTCGTAAATGACAGTGGTAATACAAGAAAGTATTGGAAATTTGTGTATAATTATCCTTTAATCTGACTAAAGACTATCTGATAATAAAAACCAGTAATTCTATTCAAACAGGGCATGCACGAAAGGTAAGATTTTAAAATATCCATGAAAGAGAATTAAAAAAAAATTTAATTTTACTAAACGATATGACCATGGAAAAAAACCGCATGATAATACGACTTTATATTTATGGGATAGAAGCTCACACTATGATTGTTCAAATATTGCAAAGTAGAACCAAGCGCGAAAAGAAACCAAGAGAATATTCGCGTGATAGGAACTGTTACATGGCCTAAAATCCCAAAAGACGTAGGGAATAAGTAACATGGTCTAATAAGTAAGTAGCATTTTCTAATAAAAATAGTAATTAATACTACATTATGACGTATGTAAGAAGGGGCGTGTATTCTAATAAGTAAGTTACATGATCTAATAGGCAACGAGATTTAATTAGTAAGTAGCGTGACCTAATAGGCAATAGTATTATCTCATAGGTAAGTAATGCGCTATAATAATTAACATGTCATAATAAATAAAAACATGATCTAGTAGGTAAGTAGCATGATATAATAGGTAAGTGACGTGATTTAACAAGTGTGTAGCATGCTCTAATAAGTATGAGCTAATAGACAAGTAACGTGATATAATAATAAGTAACGTTATCTACTTAGCAATATGATCTAATAAGTAAATAACATGACCTACTAAGTAACATGATCTAGTAAGTAACATGTTAAAATAATTAATAACATAATGTAATATTTAATCCTTTTGTGGTATAAGTTCTATTTCTTGTTATAAACAGGCTTATGTAACTCTGAAACTGACCTATGACAAAGCTGATTTTTATTTTGTTGTTGTTGTTTTGTTTTTTTCGGGGAATTGATGTTATTTTAATGAAATACTTCCCCCGTTTTTTTTACTCAGGTTAGATGCGTTTGTTTGTTCTTGAGCCTTGTGATTTAGTGGCTCAGTCAATTTATTAGTCCTAAGGTTTCAATTCATGAGTTATTATGTGACAAATACTTATTGAGTAACTATGTTTCTCTCTATCACGTACACGTTAAAAGATTGTGTTTGTTTGTTTGTTTTTGGAATTTCACCCAAAGCTACTCGAGGGCTATCTGTGCTAGCCGTCCCTAATTTAGCAGTGTAAGATTAGAGGGAAGGCAGCTAGTCATCACCACCCACCGCCAACTGTTGGGCTACTTTTTTACCAACGAATAGTGGGATTGATTGTACATTACAACGCCCCCACGGCTGGGAGGGCGAGTATGTTTGGCGCGAGGTGGGCGCGAACCCACGACCCTCGGATTACGAGTCGCACGTCTTACGCGCTTGGCCATGCCAGGCCCACGTTAAAAGAACTATTACTAAACCTCATAGGAAAGCAACCAAACAGGCATGAAAATACAGTTTAAAAAAGTTGTAACCTTTATAACGAAATCTTTTCAAAAAGTTAAAAGAGTTTTATCGTGAAAGAACTAAATATATAGGCATAATTGTGCACTATAATACTGTTAAAATAGATATGGATTAATTCAGCATGTTTAACGTGGTTTGTGCTATGTGATATATTTCTAGGAAGATTCGTTTCGTTATTACAAAAGCTAAAATCATAATTTTTCAGTAAAAATAGTGTAATGTATACACAGTTCAACTGTGACGTCCTCCTGGTCAGTGAAGTACGTGCCCTAACGAATGTGTGGTTTTCGTTGTTTTTTTCAGTAGCTCAAGTCAAACGTTTCCGAAAAATAACTCGAGCTTGTCCTGTTCATGGAAGTTTAGTATCGACAATTCTCGCTAAGACAAGTAACATTCATCTCACCTTGAGTAGATGTTTGATCGCCGATGCATTTACGAGCCTACCACACGTACAAGTACGAGTGAAAAGTTGGGCCTGGCAACTAACTTATCAAATCAAGTCAATCAGTTTGTGATCTTTATGTGTGTTTATACCTGTGCGTTTTTATTTTAGGGGTTCACAACGCTCTTACTTACGTCATAATGTAGTATTAGTTCGCTTAGCTCGTGCACTGTTAGGGAGCACGCGTTGTTACTTTTAATCCATCTTCAGTATTCTACTTCTGTCATGTTTCCAACAAAGAGGGCTGTAGTCGTAAAGATTTAAAAAGAGTTGTTTGTTTGATGTGAATTTCGCGCAAAGCTACACGAGGGCTATCTGCGCTAGCCATCCCTAATTTCGCAGTGTAAGACTAGTCATCACCACCCACGCCAACTCTTGAGCTACACTTTTACCAACAAATAATGAGATTGACCATCACATTATAATGCCCTTACGGCTGAAAGGTGTGACAGGGATTCGAACTCGCAACCCTCAGATTGTCGGTGGAGCACCATAATCACCCGACCATACCTGACTTCTAGTAAGAAAATACACGGGTTGATCTACAAGCGTAATGAGTTAAATTTAAAGTTTTTAAAAATAGAAAAGTGTCAACTGTGATTTAAATTATTTATATTTGTGTAGCTCCATCAAATTAGAATTCTCACGAATAAACTTTAGGTTATATTTTGTGAAATAAATCAGTGTTTGATGTCAGAAAGGAAAAGTTATCAAATTCGTATCTTTGTATTTTGGGACACGTTTTGTTTTTTTATTTCACCCACTTAAAATCAATATAATTTCAATAAATGTAAATATGTTATTGGAAACAGTAATGGAAACTGGAAGGAAAATGGTACAAAAGACAAACGCAATGGGAACGCCATCACCACCCCTTTATCATGTGAAATAAACTTAACCAAAGTATCTTGCACGTTTATAGTTTATGTTGCGATTGAATGTCATCCAACTAATCAACGAAAGTAAAATCTATAAAAGTTCAGAGTGTCATACTATGCCCAGTAGTAATAGAGTGAATCTAGTCATGGCTCTCAGCACATAGAAAGCAAAGTTGTTGTTTTTTTTCCTTCAGGAACATGACTCATCAAGTGGATATCCATTTTCCAATAAGACGATAATCCTAAGCATACAGGAAACGTGGTGAAACAATATATCAGTTGCAAATAATCTGAAACGTAAATACATGTAGCAAGTTATGAATCTACAATTAGATTTATGTCATCCTCCTCGCGTGAAAAGAAACAAACAACTCGCTCTCATAAAACAAGTCGTGAAGACCAACTGAGTTTGTAATGGTAAAAAAAGCAAACTCGAAGGAATGACAGAACTACAACACATAGTCAGAGTTATTACTTAAATAGTTTTAATTATGGTTTATTTTAAAATGTCTCAAATAAAACTCAAAAGGTAAACTTTTCTATTTGTAAACAGGACGACATACATAACTTTACGATTTAAGCTACTTTTATATATTAGTGAAAGGCGTAGAAGAGGCTTACAACCAGCGATAAGGAGGTTAGGGTTATTTGTAAGACCTGTACAAAAACGAGACAGTACTTTAAAACAAATATTAATATGTTCTACATACAAATAAAATAACATTTTGAAGAAACAAAAGAGAGAGAGATAAACGATTCACTAAAGATGGGGAAGCGGGAAATAATACAGAATAAAAAATGTTATTTATGATTGTTTTAAAACATATATGTATTCTATATTTTGTACCTCTTATTACGTCAATATTAAAATTATTTTCGCTGTGATTTTAGGCCACACTCCTACCTCATTGTCGTCAGACATTGATTTTGCTGCAGTTCTGTTTTGTTTTAATGTTAACGACCTTATCCGCGTGATTTTGTTCCATTCTCTCGATTGGTCAATAGAACAAACTGAAAAGTATACGTGGTCTGATGGGACAGCGTTAAGTACATGGACTTACAGGGCTAAACTCCAGGTTCGATTATTCGCGGTGGACACAACAGATAGCCCAAGTGTGGCCTTGTTTCAAAAACAAAACAAACAAATACAGTGTACAGTATGTTAAGTATTGTTTCCCACACTACAAAATATATTAGTAATCCTGTGGGTAACAAAGTCATAGACACTGTGGTATACATACAGTTTGAAAAAATAATAACGGTGGGTTCTTAAAACGCATTAGTAATTCTACAACACATTTCGATTTGAAACTGTAAATCCTGGTTACTTAAAATATTATTTGGTTTTAAAGGCTACAAAGAAAAGTTATTAATTTTTTAAACACGCACACTATTCCGTTAGCTCTCTGTAATATAACACGTGAATTATAATAATTATAAGAAAGGGAAACACATTTTAAGGACTTTACTGGCGTATTAAAGAATTTATTTGGAATATTAAGAAATTAAATACATTTATTTAATGAAATATGGTTGAGGAGGAAAAGTAGAATATTTTTTACTATTATAAGTAGGTATACAAAGCTTTGAAATATACTACAAAAATAGAATATTGAGTAACAATTCTTATCCCAGTCACACCAAACATGCTCGCCCTTTCAGCCATAGGGACGTTGTAATGTGACAATTAATCCTACTATTCGTTGGTAAAAGAGTAGCCCAACAGTTGGCGGTGGATGGTGATGACTAGCTGCCTTCCCTCTAGTCTTACACTGCTAAATTAGGGAAGGCTAGCGGAGATAGCCCTCGTGTAGCTTTGCGCGAAATTCGAAACAAACCAAACAATTCTTAACCTTCAAAAATGCCGAAACACTCAAACAACAACTTGAAAATACGCTCAAAACAAATAACGACCCAGACATGAATACATACTACAATAATAAAGTAAATAACTTTATAATGAACAACAGTGAATTATTTAAAACACTCTTCCCAGTAGACTTAAATAATTATCAAACCAACAACACAAACACTACACAAACACAATTTCAGCACAAGAACTCTTAGAAGAAATAACAAACACAAAAAATAAATCACTAGGAGAAGTTGGTATACAAGCCATTCTTTTTAAGAAAGACACTCCGAAATTATTTGAACATCTTACAGCAATTTTTAATCTATTAATATATTCTGGTTATATCCCGGTTTCTTTGAAGCATGCAAATATATTATTGTTCCATAAAGAAGGAAAGCCAGCCAATTACCCAAATACCTACCGACCAATCGGCCCGACCAACTGTGTAAGCAAAATTCTAGAGAGAATAATTAGTAACATTCTCTCCACATTCCTGGAGACAACATCAAAATTACCAGAAGAACAAAATGGTTTCAGAAACTTCAGACAAACAGCAGACCACTTAGTCAGATTAACAGAAACAATTGTAGATAGTTTTAATAAAAGCGAATGCACTGTCGCTTGCTTTCTTGATATTGAGAAAGCATTCGACACTGTATGGCACAACGGTCTCCGGTTCCAAATGTAAGAAACGAGATTACCGAGGGGAACTATTCGCTGGCTGTCAAACTTTCTGGAAAACAGATCATGCAGAATAAATGTTGAAGGGGCATTCTCTGATAGTTTCACTCCAGAAGCTGGTGTCCCTCAAGGAGAGGTAGATAGCCCTATCCTCTTCATCATGTACGTGAATAACATGCCTCTAAAAGATCCAAATAATGGATACTCATCACAGTTTGCAGACAATGTAGCAATCTGGAAAAATTCACCAACACCATCAATAGCTTTTGTTTGTTTGGGAATTTCGCACAAAGCTACTCGAGAGCTATCTGTGCTAGCCGTCCCTAATTTAGCAGTGTAAGACTAGAGGGAAGGCAGCTAGTTATCATCACCCACCGCCAACTCTTGGGCTACTCTTTTACCAACGAATAGTGGGATTGACCGTCACATTATAACGCCCCCACGGCTGGGAGGGCGAGCATGTTTAGCGCGACGGGGGCGCGAACCCGCGACCCTCGGATTACGAGTCGCACGCCTTACGCGCTTGGCCATGCCAGGCCTCCATCAATAGCAGCCACAAACATACAACCACAATTAAATAGAATAAGTGAATATTTCCAAAAATACAGAATCAAAATAAACACAACTAGTAGTATTCATAAAGTTAACTAAACATAAAAAGCACAACCACAGATCTGTATGAATGGTGAACATCTCCAGATTGATACATCAGCAAAATTCTTAGGACTTACGTTTGATTCAAAACTTACGTGGGTAAGCCACATAAATAATATTAGAACAAAAATTTGGCGAAGAACAAACTATGCTAGGAGTCTAACTGGCAAAAAACAATAGAGCTACGGTAGACAACATTATGAAAATATACAAAATATACATTAGACCCGTCATTGACTATGCAACTCCTCCTGAATGGATAAATGTAAGCAAAAACCTACTTCTAACAAAACTACACACAATACAAAATACATTAGTCACAACAGCTTTAAAAAGTACCTAGAACATCTTCAGAATTTAACAGATAGCAGATAGACTCCTACATAGTACAATAAATTATTTTAATAAAAGTTGGAGAAAAATGAACTAGTGAGCGAACTTAACAGGTATTTTTTACATGATGATGATAGACCTAAGCACCTTTTCCCAGTGAATATATATTTTCTAAATAAAAATAAAAAAATAATAAAAAGGCCACCTATTAACTAGACTCCACATTAGTTTAGAGATTAATTACATAACTTTTTTTTCATAATCTATGGAATTATAAGAGAAATGTTTTATTTGTATCAAGTGTATGTATAGATCGTGCATGGACATTGCCCTTAAAGGGGCCTGAGTAAGTGCGGGTTACTCTGGCCCTCGTGTACCATATATAAATACGCTTGACACATGAAAAAAACATAAATTTGAAGGAAGGAGGAAGAGGTTAACAAAACCTGACCCTCCTGGGTAGAAAAATATCAATACCAAATACCTATACAGAGAGAGAGAGCTTAACCTTCATATATATATATACGTACGTACCTGTGTTTTTCGGCTCAGCTGGTGGCAGCACAGTAGAATTTGTTTCTTCTGTTGTTACTGCTTTGGATGATCCACAACCCATTACGGTTATAAATGTATACAAACAGACCTTAACTCCAGGATTTTTAATTTCTACGGGTTCTTGATTAACAAAACTTCCAAACTTTTGTCACACAATAACCTATGAAATTTGATTTCAAAGTTAACTGTAAAAAACGTAAGTTTAAATTTAGATATTTATTAATATTGCTACATTGAAATAAGACTCAAAATTCCAATTTTGTTTTCTCCACAAACCTGAAAATTGTTAACACAGACAGTGCATGCGTATAGAGATTACAATTATTACATTGTTAATTTTAATTATAACAAAATGTTGTGCTTTCATTATTTAACGTTGGTAGAGCTAATTTTGTTAAAAAGTTCTAAACCTACATGTATATATATGTAATATTGATTCGATTTAAAGAAATACCTTCAAACAACATGTTGAATATTCTTTCAAGCCTTTGATTCATAGCTGTTTGTCTATTTTTAACAAGAGCCGAATTTGTTGTAATATAGGGTTCAGGGTAGATATTTCGACACATTTGTATTTCCAACTTTAAAATTACATATTTGATGTACGTACTGTATATGTATATCTATTATTAAAAATACAGTTTTGGTTTTAAAAAATACTATGTTATATATGCTTTTCAAGAGCACATACCACTACTTAACACTGCTATTGATAAGATTCGACAGTGAAAATATCAATTTATGAAAAACGATTACAGGAGACATTTCCACCTCGTAAATTATGCCTATGTACATTACAACTAACAGAACAGTGTCGTCACAGAAAACATAACCAAATAAGGGTAAAACCCTACAGACACTATTTTCTTTGACAGAATACAATATACACTTCCACTGTCTTTTGCTTATTGTACAGTATGTAAGCATTGAAAAGATAAAAATCAAGTTTTGATTCTTCTGAGGTGGAAAATACGCAGAATCCCCCGCTGGTACAATGGTAAGTCTACGGATTTAAAACGCAAAAATCAGGGGTTCAATAATCCTCGGTGGACTTAACAGATATCCCAATGTGGCTTTGCTGTAAGAAAACACAAACACAAAATACGCAGATAGCCTACTGTGTAGCCTTGCGCTAAAATAAAACAACCCAACAGTACAAATAACAAATACAAACAAACGATTTTATTATACTGCACAGCAGTGTTACTATAGCATTGTTAGTTTAGCAAGTGCTTACTATTATAAGTTTAAAGTGAAACAACAACAACTTTATACCAAATCGTAAACCACATCTAACGATTTAAGTGGGGCATAACTAAATTACTGTTATTATCTACCGATAAATAAATAATAATAATTTTCTTGGAGAATAACATTCACGTTGTAAAATTTTTTGCATGGTTCTTAATAACCATATTTTTATTTTATTTTACAAACCATGTACAAACAAACGAAAGAAACTTACCATTCTTGTTTTAAGCAACTGTTATTGTAACAACACGGTAAACCGACTTCAACCCTTTCCAAAATTATTAATGCTGAACATAAATTCTAAACACAGTAGGCACTAGTTCATATTATCACGTGCTTCGACACACCTGGTATGAAACTTAACAGTCGCCTATCCTTGTCCACATGTTCAAGTTTGGCACGCGCGTTACCATGACAGCACGTACTGGAATGGACAAACAAAGCACGACAACATATATACGATTTTAGTCAAATACACTTTGGCATTGTGAGTTAAAGTTTACAACAATACAAAAACTTTCACGGAACCCACACAAGCATGCAAACACACACACATACATATATACATGTTCAAAAAATCCAACTATTCAGCACTGCATCGGTTGCAGTCGGTGACTATACTGAACAACTTCCTTTAGTATCCAAATTCACAACCATGCTGAAATTACTGTAGCGTAAATTTAACGACTTCTAACGGTCAGTGACTTCCTGAGTCACCAAAACGACCGGATGTCTCTGAAGATATAACATACACTCAGCTTGGTCACCTGAGCCTAACTGTAAAATATTTCACACAAAAAAAAACTGGTGACTAGTTGTATAACGGTCAAACAAAGATTAAAAGCATTGGACTTTGGTAGAAATTATTTTTAATGGTTGAAAAACATAACGAATATTAAGCTACTATAGTAATTATCTGTGTGTATTTTATTTCTCAAAATTGATATCAAAAAATTTAAGTGCCTTTTGGTGTTTATTTTATTAGTTAAAAACTAAGAAATTATGACATGATCTCCTTTTACTGTTTCAGCTACTACAAGCGCCACTAAAAGTCGATCAGTTTTATTATTCTAGACATTTAGTGCTATATTTAAATGAAATGACGGATAGCCCCAAACCACCTCTGACATTGAAAGATGTAATCGAATAATACGCTGCTCACTACCTAAAGATCAACTTATCCATGCACTCTGGTGCAGAAACTTCTCATTATAATATTTTAAAATAATTTTATTTTAATTTTACATCAGTGATTTAAATTTGTAAGTTTAGTTTGTTAGACGGTTATGCTCTACATTTGATGGCCAAGCGTGTTAAGGCGTGCGACTCGTAATACGAGGGTCGCGGGTTCGAATCCCGGTCGCACCAAACATGCACGCTCTTTCAGCCGTGGGGGAGTTATTATGTTATTGTTAATCCCACCATTTGTTGGTAAAAGAGTAGCTCAAGAGTTTGCAGGTGGGTGGTGATGACTAGCTGCCTTCCTTTTAGTCTTACACTGCTAAATTAGGGACGGCTAGCGCAGATAGCCCTCGAGTAGCTTTGCGCGAAATTCAAAACAATGCTCTACATTTGAATCAATAAACTATTAAAGATAAATAAACATAACTACAACTTCTTCATAAACACCAGAAATATAAGTAGACCGAAGTTTTACAAGAGTCTGCTTGGACATTTAAATAATATAAAAATTAATAAGCCCGAAGACATGCAGAATTTGGCATGAAGCACTTCGCACTTTGGAAATATCAGCTGCACTCACGTAGAGAGTGTATAAATAAGGTTATCACCAGAAATAGTTTCACTGTGTCGGTATTTGGGTATTGATGTTGTTAAATACCCAGGAGGGTCAGGTACATTTGACCTCTTTCACCAGAAATACTAGTTTTGTTTGTTTAGTTTTGAGTTTCGCGCAAAGCTACACGAGAGCTATCTGCGCTAGCCGTCCCTAATTTAGCAGTATAAGACTAAAAGGAAGGCAGCTAGTCATCACCACCCACCTGCAAACTCTTGGGCTACTCTTTTACCAACAAATAGTGGGATTAGTCGTAACATAATAACACCCCCACTGCTGAAAGGGCGAGCATGTTTAGTGTGACGGGGATTCAAACCCGCGATCCTCACATTACAAGTCGAGTGTCTTAACCACACGGCCATGCCCAGAAATACTAATAAATTGACATTAGGGTTTTGCGAAAGTGAAAGAAAACATTTATTAAGATAACATGGTAATTTAAAATGTAAATAAAAATCCTACAAATAATCATTTAGCAAATTCCAACTTTATTTTCCTCTGAACGGTGATAAGCGTTTTGATGCAAATGGAGAAAATAAAATAAAATTTCTTAATTTTGCAACTTAAATTTGAACCCTGATACATACTTTTTATCATAAAAATTATTGTTTTAAATTGAACAGTACATCTTTCACGGTTTTATGTATATGTGAGCTGGAATTCTTCTACTGCAGGTGTCTGTGACTTGTCGGCAATAAATTCGAACAATAAACGAACAGCACATGATCCACTTGTTTTAAAATAGCATATCAACAAAGTCAAACGTATGTACAAAAATTCTTTATATCATAGGATATCATAGTTGTAACTAAACCTTTGATTAGTGAGCCTTTGACAAGAAAATTGATAAAATAAAATAAATTACAATGCTTACACTAGTTAGGAGACCAAGACTGAATACAATATTCCAAATGTAGCCTAACAAGTGGCATGTAAAATGAAATTATAACCTATTTAGACTTGCATTCAGTATTTCTGTAGATGAAACCTAGAATCCTATTTGCCTTACCACAAGTAACAGTACACAGGTTGGATGGCTTAAGAGACTTTACAATTATTACACAAAGATCCCTTCCTTTCATGACACTGTTGAGGTTACTCCCATCCAAATTATACCTATAACTCAAATTATGATAACCTAGGTGCTTTATCTCGCATATATTACAAGTAAAATTTATCTGCCATTTATTTGTCTGACTCTCCAAATAATTCAAATACTTTGTAAAACAACAATATCCTTCTCACAGCCAACAATATCCAAAATTTACATATTTTCAGCAAATTTAAATGATTTGTCAACTATTCCTTCACCTGTGTCATTTATGTCATTCAAAAAGAGCAAAGGTCCTAAAAACTGAGCTCTGATGTACCCCACTTGTTAAATTAATTCATTTCGACTGAGCTCCATGTTTAACAATCCTCTGTTGTTGTTGTTTTTCATCTAGCTACTCTTCTATCCAATTTGCTAACTTATTCCTTACATCTACAGCGATAATTTTCCGAGCCCTTTAAGTGGCACCTTGTTAAATGCTCATCTGAAAATCTAGATACACCAAACCTACACTCTTACCCTCGTCTACACAAGCAGTGGCCTTTTCAATCTCTTTCCCATTATCTTTGATGTCTTTTACTTCAACAAGACATGACTCGCATGTTTTATATATAGGGTCATCTTTCCGTTTCTATTTAGTGCTCGATATCAATAAAATACCCCATAACCTCATGTTTAAAAGAAATTTCTGTCCTCAAAATCATCTACATTTAACTATGTTTTAGTTATTACCATAATATCAAAATCCTCCATTTATATCAATGCTCTGAAGTCACCTATTTTATTTTTTATACTTCTAACATTACACTAGTAACAATTAAGCCAACGCCTATTTTATTTTTTATACTTCTAACATTACACTAGTAACAATTAAGCCAACCCTTATAACTAGATCTATACTTATTTTCTATGCTAAACTTTTCTCTGCCTTTTATTCTTTTTGCATTTAGTTTATCGTGACCCACGGTTGTCTAGTTTTAGTTTGGAACTTTCCTAACAGTTGACTTAATAGTCTTAGCAAACAAGCCAGACCCTATTATATTTAAATATAAACCATCCATTCCAAAAACTCCTTTCTTCTACTGAAATGATCCCATAAGCCTAAACAGCCAATATGCTCATCTTTAGATACCAAGCTAAGTCTAGCATTTAGCCCTAGTGACCTGCTTATAACTTCATCCTCACAGTTAATTTTTGTCAGTATCCCAGATAAAATTAAGTTATAACTTTTTTATTTAAAAGCTTTTATCAACTTCTTGTATTTATTAATTAGCTCCTTTGATCTACCGTTTCCTATATCATTAGGTCCCACAGGCACCACAAAAATGGTATCCCTTTTGGCCTTCTTTATTATATTTTCTGCTCAAGAGTATAAAAATAATATTCAAACCATATCCACTGTTATTGCATTAAATTACTTATATAAATAGTGTATTGACCATTGCTATTCTTATTGCAACCCAGCTGGCATGAAGAGTTCTGGAATGAATGAAATTCGTCGTTGTCGGCAATAGATATAACAAAAATAGTACGGTCGCAATGCTTTTATTATTATTATACAGCATTTTGGAACAGTTTTCAACTTCAACAGTTTACTTGCTGCTTTTACAGATGTGTATGATTTTGACATGATTATGTATTAAAAAATTAGAACACACACACTCATATATATAGTTCAAAGGTAAAAAACAGCGCAGACAGCTATCGTGTAGCTCTGCACGAAATTCAAAATAAACAAAGGTAAACACAATAAAATGTTTTAAATAGATTTATTTTTTAAAAACGTATAGCATATAGTGAGCCATCTAATAATTTTCAGATTGAAACGCAACAATTTTAGTAAGGATTAGAAATGAGAAAGTTAAATTAACAATAGTTTAGAATTTGAAGGATTTGCTTCATTATTTGATATAAAATGTTTGTTGATTGCGATAAGATCGCTGGGGGCTAAAGCGTTCGAAAGTTGCTGGGTTACGCTGTTGCGTTCGATTTACAATAGGCCAATTTTTGTTGGGTTGCTTTTGTGGAATTAATTAAATTAGGTTGTATATCTTAGTTACATTTTATCATAGCATTGTACGATGCTGTAAAAATTAACTAATAACCTAATTAACCACATCTGATATTCGTCGTAATCATAATCCATGCCCAGAATTGTCCAATAGGTGTTAACGAAAACTAAAGGTAAGCCTAAAATTAATGACAAGTAAGCCTAACACAACTATGCCCAGTTTTGCTTTATTTTAAAAGTTACATATAAGAGGAATATGTGAAAAAAACGTTGCAGTTATTAATTAGTCTTATCTTAGGCCAAACAAACGCAGAACTATGTTATCTTCTGTTGTTTTATATTTGCCACAAGTCTACTGTTGGCTTGATCCTCAAACTTAAATTAAATTGAAATGGGCTAGGCTCTTGCCGAGTCTCACAACTTAAAATTATATTAGATTACTATTAGTAACAAGCATGATCATAGTGATTTTGTAACGAAAAAAGAACTATGACGAAATTAGGTTAAATAAAAAGTAACACTTTAAAAGCTACAAGACCTGGAAAGTTTTAAAACAGTTGTATCTGGATGCATAGTTTGTATTGTAGAACCGTGTCTTGTTGAAAACTTAAAAGATGGTTTTATTCGTAATGTAGGTTTGTTTTTGAATTTCGCGCAAAGCTACTCGAGGGCTATCTGCGCTAGCCGTCCCTAATTTAGCAGTGTAAGACTAGAAGGAAGGCAGCTAGTCATCACCACCCGCCACCAACTCTTGGGCTACTCTTTTACCAACGAATAGTGGGATTAACCGTAACATTATAACGCACCCACGGCTGAAAGGGCGAGCATGTTTGGTGCAACGGGGATTCGAACACGCAACCCTCAGATTACGAGTCGAACGCCTTAACCTACCTGGCTATGCCTGGCCCGTAATGTAGGAATATATAAAAACTGTCACTTTTTTCAGTAATTTGAAATTAGAACATGTTACTTCATACTATACGAAGAAAATCTCCTTTATTTGGTAAAGAAACCTAAATTTAATTGTGGCAATAACTTAAGGGTGCATAAAGAGGAGGTTAGATAGAATTACTGTTGTAGCTTTGTCACTTAATTCATAAGAGATACAAGGTGTTCGAAAAGTCACTGTGCACTTTTTATTAACAGACAAAACTGCACAGTGACTTTCCGAACACGTATAATCCAATTTAAAGTATTCCTAAGATCTTGTTCAGACATTTTAACGCTACAATCTTGATCATATATGTATGTATGTATGCATAAAAATGCAAATTCTATAATCTAGCAACTGAAAAGCTATATTAGCTTCTTTAATGCATTTTTATTGTATTTTAGGTTTCACAGTAACCTAGCATTATATTATTCAGAATGAGTAACTTCGAACAAACAAACACATCTCCACAACAAAATTGCATTGTTATTAAGAGTGATGAATCTATCCGCAAACTTGTCGAGAGCTACTCTCCTACAAAGTCATCTGAAGTAAGTTGTTTGTGTTTAACAGAGAAAAACAACATATTTATCATGTGTTTAATGTGAACTACGTTTGCGTTTAAAAAAAAATTAATAAAAGACATTCAAATAAGTAAACAATTAGCGATAATAACAAGTAATTATTTTCGCATTACAGGTTAAATAAACAGTCAGTTCATTAAAGTTTAATGTTAGGAACATTAATCAAGGTGCGATTATCCATGGCTGTTCACATCTTTTTTTCCAGAGTAACAAAGCCTCTTCCGTCAATGGCGGTTCGAAAAATAGTTGCTACTATCCAGTTGTAGATCATTCTGCTGAAAGCGTAGATGTTCTAAAAAAAAACAGCTCTGATTCTTTCACTGTTGAAAACCAGAATGTCCACACAAAACATTTTACCAGGCTGGGAATTCATACTGAAGGGTTATGGAAAAGAAATGTCATGACTGACATTTCAATAAAAATTAACGACAGATTATTTTATGGTCACAAGGCAGTTTTGACCTGTTTTAGTCAGTTCTTTAAAAAGAGACTTCTGACTGGTACACCACCTATTACTAAGGTTTGTAAAAACTTTATATTAAGTTATTACTGGATTGTATTTTATTCTCAGTTTAAGAGTAATAAATTGTTCAGATATTTGTATTAAAATGTATTCTATTCACTTTTATAGGAAGTATTAAAAGTTTGTATTAACAGATATTAATAATAATCTAAAAACCCTGTGTAAAAAATGACAAAGAATTTCATCGTGATTTTGCAATTAAATTTTTTTTTCACTTAGTTTTACTGCAAAATTTATTTTGTAAGAAATTGTTACATTATTAATCTATCAATGTAACAAATAATACGATTTTTATGGGTGTTATATTAGAAGCTGCCTCTTGATTTTATAACGTGCTAATAAAAATATTTTCTGTCCTTTCCTCTAAAGCACTTTTGTTACTTATTTACTACGTTATTTTTTCTACAGTACTAGACTAAAATATACGTTAGAAAACTGTACCCATTTGTTCTGCCGTTTGTTTGTTTTTTTGAATTCCGCGAAAGCTACTTAAGGGTTATCTGCGCTAGCCGTCCCTAATTTAGCAGTTTAGGACCAGAGGGAAGGCAGCTAGTCATCACCACCCACCGCCAACTCTTGGGCTACTCTTTACCAACGAATACTGGGATTGATTGTGACATTATAACGCCCCCACGAGTGAAAGGCGAGCATATTTGGTGTGACGGGATTCGAACCCGCAACCATCAGATTACGAGTCGAACGCCTTAACCACCTGGGCATGCCGTGCCTTGTTTTACCGTGACAGAAAGGTATAAATTACATTGCACAACAATTTTTTCGAAAGTTTTTGCTGATTGTAACAGGTACCTGGTGGGTATACACAAATATAGTTTTGGTTTTGCTTCATCCCGTAGGAACTCTAAGAAATAGACAGTTAACTTTTTACCACAATAACGTATTTAATTGCGTTTATGTTTCTAATACGCTATTAAGTTCAACATAATTAAAAGTGTTTTGCTCCTGATTTTTGTTTGTATTCAATGTCCGGTGCATCACGTTGCAGAATCCAACAGTAGTCAGCAAGCATTGACGGATTCCAGTTGCTCTGATATCGTTTTTCCATTGTAACAATGTCCTTGTGAAACTGAATATTTCGATGAAACGGTTTGGTTTGGTTTGGTTTTTGGAATTTCGCACAAAGCTACTCGAGGGCTATCTGTGCTAGCCGTTCCTAATTTAGCAGTGTAAGACTAGAGGGAAGGCAGCTAGTCATCACCACCCACCGCCAACTCTTGGGCTACTCCTTTACCAACGAATAGTGGGATTGACCGTCACATTATAACGCCCCCACGGCTGGGAGGGCGAGCATGTTTGGCGCGACTCGGGCGCGAACCCGCGACCCTCAGATTACGAAGCGCACGCCTTAACGCGCTAGGCCATGCCAGGCCCCAAACGGTACGTGATGGGCAAATTTGGATGTGATTTTCGTGATCAGCAAGCAAAAATCTATAAGGAACACCCAACAGTGTTCAAGAAGCAAAAACTTTGTTGTGCAGTGTTATGTGTATGTGCCAGTGTCAGATGGACAATTAACTTAATTTTTATAAAAGTTCTTAGACAAATAATAATAATAGGATAGCAATAAAGTAAGTCATATGTCTAGGTAGTGTTATTAGTAAATTAAAAGGAGAAACATTATCGACTAGCAAACTGGGATACAACATTTGATGACAACATCGCTAATCAATTAATTTATTTTAACGGTGATATTTTAATGTATTGAAAATACTTAAAAATCATTTAATATTGATTAATATATTGATTTGTCTCTTGTACACGACATGAACCAACAAATGATAATGTGGTTTTGTGTTTTTTAGTATCAGTTTTCAAATGTTGTTTTATATGTATTTATTTTGTGACAAACAAGTGAAAAATGATACACTTGTCAAATATAGCGATATTTAGCTTGTTTTTTTTTTTTGGATCAGGTGGAACTGATAGGAATTAACTCAGAATCATTTGATTGTTTATTGGAATACATGTACACCGGAAAGTTAAGAATATCTCATCAAAACGTTGTCGACCTTTATGTAGCTGCTAAAAAACTCCAGGTAGAAGAGGTTCTTCACAAATGTTTAGAGGTATGTAGTGACTATCCATTAATAAAATTGTAATCGTTTCAAAAAACGTTCGGTAACGTACATTTTTAGTTTTATAAGGTGCTTATGAAAACTTTATCGTGTTGGGATTTCGTGTTGTTGGCGTTTTTAATGCTTCTGTATTTTTAATTGCTAAACACCCTAACTGTGTAGTAGGGACAGACAGCAATACTTCCATACTGATTAGTTCTTAAGGTTTACTATGTGGCAATTTCATGGGATAAGCTATGTGGAAACTTTATTCTCCAATTTTTGATGAGAAACTAAATTAAAAATTTTATTTATTGGTGATAAGAAAAGACTAAAAACGCTATTTTTAAATAATTCGATTCAAACTTATGGTCCTTTGCTAAGTATGTTCGTCCGCCGCTGGTACAGCGGTAAGTCTATGGATTTACAATGATAAAATCAGGGGTTCGATTTCCCTCGGTGGACACAGCAGATAGCTCATTGTGGCTTTGCTAAAAGAAACATACACACACACATTAAGTACGTTTAACATCCAATAATACAATATTGTTATTTACATATCCATATATAATACTTTTATCTATTCCTGACGGACGTAAAAGGAACATTGTCATTGGTGTTATTATACTTTAGTAAAGGTAAAGTTAAGCTTGCTCTCTTATTTTGCTCTGGTAACATCTTGATTCTTTAGCTTGTTTGCTTATTTTACTCTTGTTGCATCTTGATTCGTTAGACTGCTTGCTTACTTTACACTTCTAACATCTTGATTCGTTAGATTGCTTGCTTATTTTACACTTCTAACATCATGATTCGTTAGATTGTTTGCTTATTTTACACTTTTAACATCATGATTCGTTAGATTGTTTGCTTATTTTACACTTTTAACATCATGATTCGTTAGATTGTTTGCTTATTTTACACTTTTAACATCATGATTCGTTAGATTGTTTGCTTATTTTACACTTCTAACATCATGATTCGTTAGATTGTTTGCTTATTTTACACTTTTAACATCATGATTCGTTAGATTGTTTGCTTATTTTACACTTTTAACATCATGATTCGTTAGATTGTTTGCTTATTTTACACTTCTAACATCATGATTCGTTAGATTGTTTGCTTACTTTACACTTCTAACATCTTGATTCGTTAGATTGTTTGCTTATTTTACACTTCTAACATCATGATTCGTTAGATTGTTTGCTTACTTTACACTTCTAACATCTTGATTCGTTAGATTGTTTGCTTATTTTACACTTCTAACATCATGATTCGTTAGATTGTTTGCTTACTTTACACTTCTAACATCTTGATTCGTTAGATTGTTTGCTTATTTTACACTTCTAACATCATGATTCGTTAGATTGTTTGCTTACTTTACACTTCTAACATCATGATTCGTTAGATTGTTTGCTTACTTTACACTTCTAACATCATGATTCGTTAGATTGTTTGCTTATTTTACACTTCTAACATCATGATTCGTTAGATTGTTTGCTTACTTTACACTTCTAACATCTTGATTCGTTAGATTGTTTGCTTATTTTACACTTCTAACATCATGATTCGTTAGATTGTTTGCTTATTTTATACTTTTAACATCTTGATTCGTAAGCTTGCTTAGATTGTTTGCTTACTTTACACTTCTAACATTATGATTCGTAAGCTTGCTTTCTTATTTTATCCTTGTAACATCTTGTTTTGTTTTCTTCTAGTCAATAGATATAAGAAAGAAAGGAGCTCGACATCCAATCTTTGCTTATTCATCTGCCAAGAAACTTGGTCTTCAAGATTACTGGCTCCGAGCCTATCAAGTAATTCAGGAGAAAATTTGAAGAAGTGATAAAAACTTCCGACTTTTTATCCCTTGAAATAGACGAAGTGTGTGAAATACTGTCAACCGATATCATTGGAACATTCAGGTCTGTGTTTAAATAAACCATAAACCATAGAGTGTATAATGGTGTGAAATAAAATATATGTTTATGTTTTCATGGTTAAAAAAGATCATTATACATATATTATATAGGGAAAACGTAAACAGTTTGTCATATATTGACAAAATATTACATAAGTATACACTGCTGGCCAAAATCTTAAGGCCAATGAACGTAAATAAAACACATGCATTTTGCGTTGTTAGTTTGTTTTTTTGGGAATTTCGCACAAAGCTACTCGAGGGCTATCTGTGCTAGCCGTCCCTAATTTAGCAGTGTAAGACTAGAGGGAGGCAGCTAGTCATCACCACCCACCGCCAACTCTTGGGCTACTCTTTTACCAACGAATAGTGGGATTGACCGTAACATTATACACCCCCACGGCTGGGAGGGCGAGTATGTTTAGCGCGACGCGGGGGCGAACCCGCGACCCTCGGATTACGAGTCGCACGCCTTACGCGCTAGGCCATGCCGGGCCTTGCGTTGTTAGACTCAACCACTTATTTGAGTAGAGCTTCGAAAGATGAAAATAAGAAAAGAGAGAATAAAAATAAAAAACTTTTTTAGCATTTAATAGGGAAAATGTGAACACTATGAAATTAGCCTAAATACTAGCTGGTCAAAAAGTTTAAGACCATATCACAAAGAAGTCCTAAACAGGGTAGGAAATGCCCATCAAGAGATCTCAGTAGTGAGATGCACGGCCGTCATTGCGAATAACTGCAAAATTACGCTTTGGCGTGGTCGATATAAGCATTTGCAGAAGGCTGGCTGGAATGTTATTCCAAGTGGTGAAGATGGCTTCACGAAGATCATGCACTGTTTGGAATTGACGTCCGTTTCTATCCACCCACAAACATTTTCAACGCTAAATGCATATTTTTTCTTTATGTTCATTGGCCTAAAGATTTTGGCCAGCAGTGTATATATGATAAACGTGTAGAATGACAGAACCTTGGTAAAGACTAACACTTGTTTTAACATAATGTATAACAAGATGTAAAAATTTAATTATGTCAGTAAGGACAAAAAAGATACACGACCTCTTGGTAGAATATATAAATTACTTGTATTTTCTATACATAAACTTTCAATGAATTATATTACTTAAAACCTGAATGATATAAATATTATTTTCATATTTAATTTAGTGAACTGGTAGTGTTCCTAGCGGCATTGAAATGGCTAAATCACCAGTACCCCGAACGGCAGATGTACGTTATTAAAGTCATGAAGTGTGTTCGCTTTTCCCTGATGTCTGCAGAGGAAATCCTTGGATGTTTCAACCCTCCACTGTTTACCGAAATACTTGAATCGCCTGAAGTCTTTTCAATGCTTCTCACGTCCTCCTTGTAAGTTGAGAGAAACCAACAATATCATATTGAGTATCTCAAGAGTGATAGGTTTAATAAGTTATAGAAAGATTTATACTGTGTTCTAAAACTGCACGTCACCGTTATTCTTCTAATAAAATAGGATTAATAAATTATAGTTGTTTTATTATCATTGCCCAAAAATTGTTTTTTGTGGTCTTGGGCAACCAGTTTATTGAAATTATGGAAACAATAAACCAAAAGTCAATGATAGTGGTATGTGTGTGTCTATAAACACACACACAGATAATGTATTCTAATCTCTGATAGCTCAGCAGTAATGGTAAAACGACCTACTAAATATTGTTTGACGAATATTTATCCCCAAACCATCAAAACACCATATGTTGTTTTAAAAGTTATAGTTTTACAGTAGGGACAAACATTATTTTTAAACAGTTGAGACGTTTCGATCACTGGTACGACCATTTTCAAGTACACTCTAATAGCCGTAACTTGGTTTGTTTTTTGAATTTCTCGCAAAGCTACACAAGAGGTATCTGCGATAGCCGTCCCTAATTTAGCAATATAAGACTGGAGAGAAGGCAGCTAATCATCACCACCCACCGCCAAGGGCAAGAATGTTTTGTGTGACGGAGATTCGGATCCGCGACCCACAGATTACGAGTCGAGCGCCCAAACCACCTGGCCATGCCGGGCTGTAAGTGAAGCGAAACTATTTGAAATACGACATGTTCAATAAGCTGGACTGAAGTCGTTAACTACAAACACACACAACAGTTCTCAGAAGTTAATCGATCGGAAATTGGTGCCAGAATAGCAAGTTAAAATATAAATCATTCCAACCTAACTGAAATTTGAAATAATAAGTCGTCGCCTACACTAAACAGGTTTCTCCTTCTGTGATCTTCATAAAGTCAAGTATGTATGTGTTTTCGTATACCAAAGCCACATTGGGCTATCTGTTGTGTCCACCGAGGGGAATCGAATACCTGATTTTAGCGTTGTAAATCGGAAGACTTATCGTTGTCCCACCGGAGAACAATCTCGAGTAATTTACGATTTGTATTTTATACTTGCATCTTCGTTGTCGCTTGCATTTTTTTATTCTTTTGTTTTTGAAATTCGCGCAAAGCTACACGAGTGCTATCTGTGCTAGCTGTCCCTAATTTAGCAGTGTAAGACTAGATGGAAGGCAGCTAGTCATCACCACCCACCGCCAACTCTTGGGCTACTCTTTTACCAACGAATAGTGGGATTGACCGTCTCATTATAACGCCCTCACGGCTGAAAGTGGTAACATGTTTGGTGTGACGGGGATTCGAACCCGCGGCCCTCAGATTACGAGTCGAATGCCTTAACCACCTGGCTATGCGCTAGCATTTCATTTGGCTGCCTTTGAGGCTTGTTTTATCATGACCTAGTAATTATATATCAGTTAATAGATACATATATATGTACTGTGTTTTGGTATTTTTGTTAAGACCTGCTGATTTAGTACCACCCACTTTAGGTGGTTTAACTACATGCATACTGCATAACAAGGTCTGTTTTTACAATGCACGCAAGTATAGAGAATACTTACTTATTCTGACTAAACTGTCAGGTTGTGGTTGTTGTAAATGGACAACATTAAGTTACTAAATGATGAAATGTTTACAGATTTATCCTAGCGAAGATGGAGAAACAGGAGAAAAACTTTAAAGCATTCGCAGCGCGACCTCGTAACTTCCTTCGTAAGGAAACTACTTTGAGAAAATGGGTGAGGTTATTCTGTGTACTTAAGTTACTATATATCGTTTATAACGTTAGAGCTTTATAGACAACACAAATGTATTTATATAGATGTATAATGTATACTAGAACTTATAATTACTTATCTGTGCATTTATAAGTAGCCCGCGAATTATCGAAATGTGAAAATCTGCTATACGTGATGAAGATACAGCCCAATGTTAACGGTAGATCTGTGATAAATATAATTAGTGTTAAAATTAGACGTAAGACTTTTCTAAGGTTTTTTATCTTGAAAATACGTGTGTGTAAAAACTACGATATTAGTGTTGTAGTATTATGAAACCCATTGATTTCCATTTAAGACTAATATGGTAGAAGGGAAAGAATAATAGAAGGTTTAGAAAGAGGATGTACCACGGAATGAATGCAAAATTTGTGACCTAGTTTGAGTTTGGAACAAAGAAAAAGACGAGACACAATAAAACAACCTTTATTCAACACTCAAACAATCGAAGTCAGAGCTCTCTGACGAATCTGTACTAATCTGAGAAAAAAATGCATTATATACATGATATAAAAACATTATGAAACACACTTTTTATTTTTTATTTTTTTCTGGACAGAAACTTTTATTTCTCCACTGCGTATGCCTAAAGTAAATGGAAAAAGACCTACTTTTCTCTTCAGACTTTGCTTTTGTGACCTGGGTAATGAATTTTTCAAATTTACCTATTTTCCAGAACATTCCAGGTAGATTCAGTACTGAATAGCTGATAGAGGATTTTCTCGAACTTACAATTATTTTCAAGAACTTTCCAGAATGTTTGTGAACTTACGAGAATTTTCGAGAATCTTTTAGGATTTTCTAGAATTTTCCATAGTAATATATATACAGGGGCTCACCACTTCAATTTAGTTCTAAATTGAACTAAAGGCCTAAGTGAACACATAGACCTATCTGATTTTATCAGAGATGGTATCAAGAAGCTGCAAGCATTCTCCAGACGCATTCTGCTATGTATGTGGCCAATTTATCAAGACAAGAGCGAAAATGTGACAACATCTGCTAAAACGTGTGAAGCCTGTAAGGCATATTTCAGCATGCCGGTCGGGGATCAAGACAAACCCTGGGCACCTTATTTTACCTGTGAGCACTGAAAAAAACTCTAGAAGGTAAGACGGACAATATTTGCTTGCTTGAATAGTAAGGTTTTATGTTATATAAATTTTAGACCTTTTAGAATTTAAATATCTATCGGTGCACCTCAAAGAGGAATACAACAGTGTCAAAACCTTGCTAGAAGCCTTGAAGAATGATGAGTATGGCTGGGAGGTTATCAGAGACTTCAAAATGGTGGCGTTCTTCATGGGTCTCTAAGAAAGCTTTTCCAAGTTTCCCTGTTATCTTTGCCTTTGGGATAGCAGGGATACTGCAGCGCACTACAACAGGAAGCACTGGCCACAACGGACCGAGTTCTCTGTGGGGAGGCACAATGTCAAGTGTGAGACACTAGTGGACTTCCAGAAAGTGTTGTTTCTACCATAGCACATAAAATTGGGTCTTATAAAACAATTTGTCACAGCTCTTGATAAGGTGTCTGCAGCCTTCAAGTGCCATCGAGACTACTTTCCTGAGCTGTCTGAAGCAAATGTCAAAGCCGGTGTATTTGTTGGATCACAAATAAAGAAGATCCTGGAGTGCACAGAATTCCCCAAGAAGCTCGGTAGGAAAGAAAAAAGCTTGAGACAGCTTTATTTCAGTGGTTCGGCGCTTCTTGGGCAATTACAAGGCCGAAAATTATGTGGAACTGGTTGAGGATCTGGTGAAGAACTACGGCAAAATGGGCTGCAGGATGTCCCTGAAAGTTCACATCCTTGACGGTCATCTTGATAAATTCAAGGAGAACATGGGAGCATACTCAGAGGAGCAAGGCGAGCGCTTCCACCAAGATATACTGGACTTTGAATGCCGCTACCAAGGAGCGAAAAACGAAAACATGATGGTAGTCGGGCCCGGAATGGCCAAGCGCGTTAAGGCGTGCGACTCGTAATCTGAGGGTCGCGGGTTCGCATCCGCGTCGCGCCAAACATGCTCGCCCTCCCAGCCGTGGGGGCGTTATAATGTTACGGTCAATCCCACTATTCGTTGGTTAAAGAGTAGCCCAAGAGTTGGCGGTGGGTGGTGATGACTAGCTGCTTTCCCTCTAGTCTTACACTGATAAATTAGGGACGGCTAGCACAGATAGCCTTCGAGTAGCTTTGTGCGAAATTCCAAAACAAACAAACAAACCAAACAATGATGGGAGACTGTATTTGGAGGCTGATACATGAAAGTGATTTACATTACAGTCGCAAATCTCGAAAAATTACTCACTTCTAAACAGTATTGTACATTTTAGTATAAATACATGTAAATCTTAATTCATATGTTGTTTTATTCAGACCTTATGTAAATGAAAATGTGAAAATTTGCCCGTTTTTATATAGAAAATAGGTTAATTTTTAAATTTCATTATCCAGGTTACAAAAGTAAAGTTTGAAGGGAATAATGGTCATTTTCTGTACTTTTACAACATAAGCAATTAAGAAATAACACAAACAAAGTTTGTATTACATATTGTAATGCTATCTTTCGTAGAGTGTAGGTGGTACCTTCATGACCAGTGGCCGTAAACTTCACAAAATGAGGAAAGTTGTACCATTTAGGTTTCACCTGACATACCAGTGGAAAGATTACTGTCTATTTCTACACACTATAGCATGTAACACTTTACAAGAATCTTACCACGAGAAAGAATGTATGTAATACCATAGCAGAATGATTCAGTTCAATAGATAATTAGCACAAAAGGAATTTAGTGACACCCGTGACCGACATTCGAGATTAACCCTCTAATTTGAAGTGTACTGTAAAGCCACTTTTGTATATCTGCTGACAAATATGAGTAATTCATAGACGTCACCAAATCTTAAACATTTGAACACACTGCATGATACATATAAATCATTTTGAGTTATAAATTTGATATTTTTTGTCAACTTATGATTGGTAATACAAACAAAACCACTTACTCACATAGATTTTTACTTAGCCATTACGAGTGCGTTAAGTAACAGTTAATCTGATAGTTTTGGTGCATACACCATATTTTGTTTTGGTTTTTAATTTTGGGTAAAAGTGGGATTGGCCGTTACATTATAACGTCCCCTGGCTGAAAGCGCTAGCATGTTTGGTGTGACGGGGATTCGAACCCATGACCGTATAGTCAGATTGGGAGTCGAGCACATTAATCAGTTAATCATGTTAGGTCCTATAGCATATTACTAGTAGGTCTAATTACGCTTATGCTTGGTCATTTTGAAAGAAATTATGCAATAAAAATAGTCTAAAATATTATCTTAATATAAATGGGTTGTATTTATGTCTCTTTATTTTCTAAATAAAACTTATTTATAGTCTACTTTTAATAACACATCCAACATGTGTTCAGAAATTGCAACTTTTCTTACCTTTGACTGAGGACGGAATACGCTTCTAGCGTTGATTTGTGGCTTAGCCTTAGGCTCGAGTTACAAAACTAAAGTTACATTATACAAAACATTAACTGCCAAGACAGTTATTTCATTAAAATAAACGCAGTGAAATTCATCAAGTTAATGTATTGCCGTTCTGTGACGTATAATTATTAGAATTCTCAAACCAAATGACGATAAAGAACATCCGTGCCTTCTCCACACACGTTCAGATGACTTGATATCATAACAAATTTTAAATTATTATAGAAGGAATAAAAACAGCTTTATGGCAAGCAGATTAGAAAAAAGTAATATGAAATTTCAGATTATATATTTAGTATTTTTACACCCTCAGAAACAAGAAAGTTGTTTAAAAAACACATTTTACAGTTCTTGACACTACCAACTTCAAATATTCACTATTTTAAAACTGTCTCAGTTAAACATAATATAAAACGTTTTTTTTTAATTCTAAGCATTTCGATTTTGTTTATTCCGTTTACAACTTGTCTCTGTGAAATTCGAGCACTAATTTATACCATCTGAATTAAACTTCAATGGAAGGCTAAAAATCGAAAAGGTAGGATTTCGATTTTTTTTAACACGTTGGATTCCAGACCTATGTTGCCGATACTTTCCAGTGTCCCACTAGTCAAGTCTACGGATTTACAATGCTAAACTCAGGGGTTCGATACCCCTCGGTGGACTCAGCGGATAGCTCGATGTGGCTTTGCTATAAGAAAACACACCCACATACTTGACTTTATGGAGATCACAGAAAGAGAAACCTGTTTAGTGTAGGCGACGACTTATTATTTCAAATTTCAGTTAGGTTGGAATGATTTATATTTTAACTTGCTATTCTGGCACCAATTTCCGCTAGCCATACACGCTAACCACATTATAATTATTTTATTTTTAGGAAGAATGTATATGTAACCGTTGTGTCCCAGCCAATAAGTGGCCCTTTAAAAAGAAAATAGAGCACGGCTCACCGGTGGGTCATATGGAAGCCAAACTGTTAAATTATTTCATAAAAACAAGTGTTAAAACATTTACACGAAAATAAAATATTAAATCAAACATTTTAGTTATAGTTTTAATTTAAAGGCAGTTTTTGGGGCTACATCACAAATATTTTTTTCAAAGCATTCCTTTTGGTAAAGTTTACCATGTTAACTTGAAGATGAACTAGGAAGGTCGAAACACTATTCTCTGCTTATCGATAAAAGTGTGGATACCCATACCAGCCATACATTAAAGTTTACCACATATCCTCCAGGTGAAATGCCCGGTTTGGGAAGGGTTAATACTACACTCAGAATATGTTCAGAAATTTTGAATGTAGGGATACGAAAAAACGTTATATTACTAAATATGACACATTTTCTTTCTGTTTTGCCTTCAGGCAGTACTGGTCGTCCTTAATTTTAAAACTTACAAAAACAGTCGAAACATGTATGGTATCAGTGAAGAAATTATACATCTACACGGTAGCACAAACAATTATAACAGGAATTATAACTTTATACAAGTTAAAATATCAAATAATACGACATAAACCATATCAATATGTCCATTAAAGCAAGTCATATAAAATATATTAATATAGCCTTTGTTGACATAAACTAAACATGACATGAAGTGACCCGATAATACAAAACCAAAGTAAAAAATACAGTAAAACACAAAAAATATATCTTAGTTCATCAGTGTGAAATAGTTAACTCTTAAGGCAATCAAAATAAACAAAATGAACCCTTCAAAACAACAAAAAGCGTGTATAACATTAAAAGAATCAGTGTGACACCATGAAATAAAGAAAACTATTATAAAGGAAGCGCTCCTGTCACTAAAGTTTACTTTAGTAGAAAGCTAAGTACTGGCGTATCAGAGATAGAACTATGAATTGTTTTTCGATGGTGGAATTGAGTCAGTGTTATTGGTGTTGCAGAATGTAATGTAATACCTGATAGTGTGCATACTCACAGCTTCTAAACACTGGTACTACAAAATGAAGAAACAAATACTTGTAGTTATATACCTCAACAAGCACCACTTACACTTCCTGTATGATAGAACGTTCACCTTTCAAGTGGTCCATGTATTGTTAATATTCACCTTTCTAGTGGTCCATGTATTGTTAATATTCACCTTTCAAGTGGTCCATGTATTGTTAATATTCACCTTTCTAGTGGTCCATGTATTGCTGAATTGCTTATGAACTTAAACAATCAGGAAGAGATGGGTACACATTGAATCACAACACTACATGAATATGATTGTATTGCAGTACATCGTCCAGGTCCATTACACAGGCATACCGATGTCGTGCGACATGCTGAGATTCTGATCCTAGATATTATAGCCATAGCTACCATAGGTCATACGATAGGAGACTTCACTAGTGGTTGGGTACTACAGTTGCGTCGAGACGTTTCTTTGGTTGCAGCCAGTACAGAATCAGGGAAGTAGAATGACACACATAATCTGTCACAATTATGGGAGTAGTTATAAATACAATATGGTGTATTGTACTATTGTTATCTTGTTATCAACCACGGAGATGTGTTTTTCTACCTGTATTGTAACTGGTGGTACCTTAATCTGTGAGGTAGAAAATTCTTCCGACTTTGCTTTATGCAAAGACTAGAGGCCTGATGTATAGTAGAAGTTTTAGTGTACACATTCAAATATTAAGTGTTAATATAAACGTTTTATGGAATGTGTTGCCCAACCCTGAACAAAGTTAACTCCAGCAGGAAATTGTTAGTTCTCTTTAAATAACTCTAGTTATCACTGGTCTTCTCTTTGAGACCACAAAAGGAAATTCGTAAATGTGGTCGTTATTAATTACTGTACCAAGTGGCCTGCTACTTATAAACTTGTCTGTAGTTCATAAAGGTTGTATCCTCTAGGTATCACCTGACCAACCACTGGAAAGATCACTGTCTAATTATACAAATTTTGCTTCAATTTACAGGAATCTTTCACATGAGAAAGCACGTGCGATACCCTAGTTTATTGACCAGTTCAATAGGTAACTAGACAAAATGAACTTAGTTACTCTTCAGATAGACAGTCTATATTTAAACTATGTACCAGTATGTATAGAAACTTTCAAAGATTTGTAACAAATATGAAGATAGGAAACACGTTGAGTGTTCACATGCCACAATATATCGAATATAGTCAAAAGTACGGTAAAATACGTTTTAATTAACTCCAGTATGGACATTTTGCATTTGTTTAAGTATTTAATTAGGTTCAATTTAATACTATGCAAAATTATTTAATGATCCATTTATTTGGTTTAATAGAAGGAATTTTTGCGTTTACGTTTTATAATAAAGGAATGAGAACCTTCATTGAGTGAAAAACATCAAACAGATTAAGTGATATTAAGGCAGTTCTAAGTGATAATAGATGTAATTACTCCTAACGATGCCTTACTACATGTCAGTGTGTGTTGATATTGCTTAGGACAAATGTATGAAAAGTTTTCCTTGTCGATCGAAGTCTGAGTTAGATACGGCTGCTGTTACTATTCAAACCCATTTCCGAGGATATCATACACGGAAAGAGTTAAAATGGAGGCGAGGTGCAGCTGTTAGAATACAAGCCATCTATAGAGGATACAGTATTCGAAAAATGTATAGTAGTTTTCTCGGCAAAGGACGGGTAAGTTTTGCCTTTAAGATACAACAGTGTAACAATTCTTCGGACACACAAAACAGTTGTTATGATATAGAGAGTTATATATTGTTGTGGGCTACATTTCTTTTTCTTTCAATGTATTTGTTCATTAGAGGGATTTTTTTCCTACTTGAGTAATGATTGGTGAAGTATAGAAATTTAATGAATTTATAAGATTCCTAGAATACTAGTGTAATATAAAAATCCCAGATGGAATGCTTGCGTTTGTCTATTATTCAGTTCATAACTGAGACGGTCAGCGTGTTTATTATAATTCAATTAGTGAAAAACTTTTATAATTAAGTTAGGCGTTTGTTTATTTATTTGGAATTTCGCAAAAAACTACATGAGGGCTATCTGCACTAAGTTAGGCTTATATTAGTTTGGAATTTCAACTGAAATGTTGTTTGTAAAGTAGGCCTACCAGTAAACACAGCCTTTAACAAACGTTATTGATGAAATTAACTAATTTGTTATTATTATGTGGACTATACTTTCTATTGCTTTTGCGAAATAATCGAAGAGAGCTCAAGAACAGAGCTCATCACAAACTCTGGTGTGGTGGTAAAAATGGTGGTGCC
Source organism: Tachypleus tridentatus (assembly GCF_004210375.1). Classification (NCBI taxonomy): domain Eukaryota; kingdom Metazoa; phylum Arthropoda; class Merostomata; order Xiphosura; family Limulidae; genus Tachypleus; species Tachypleus tridentatus. The sequence goes on from NC_134833.1 coordinate 141,392,086, forward strand.
AGAGCACCAACTAAATCCTAATATATTTCCAGCCCTTGAATTATATATTCACACATGGGCTACATTTTAGATGCTTAACTTGTTCATAATTACAAGCCCTTATCAACTAATTTTATAAAAACAAGTAGCATGTCTGAATATTAAAAAATACCACTTACATATTATATTTAATTTCTATGGCATCTTCACATCATAACAGATATAGTTGTCTGTAATTTTATTTACTAAATAATCATGTTACACAAATAATAATGTTTTTATTTTCATATCATGCATTTTTAACATTGAAGTTTAATAACATAAAATACTCTGTCTATAAGTAATGTTTATGTTACAAGTACGAGTACTTATTTGAATCACACCAAACACAGTAGAATAGGAGTTTTGGTCTACTCTGGCCCCACTATACTACTGGTCGCAACACTGGTGTAAAAAGCTGGATTATTTTAGTGAGAGTACTTCACCTAATCTTTAAAATGACAAAATTAGCACAAAGCAAGGTTGACAATTTGCAGAAAATGATAAAAATCATCGTAAAAAATCAAACAGAAAGAGACAGAAAATTAAAAGAAAGCCATCGTCAGAAGAAACTTATAGAACATTAAGAGAAGATCTAGCGGTCAGAGATGGAAATTTAAGAGAATAGGTTAAAGAAACAGAAGTAATATGTAAAGAAATACAGTAAGATATTTATGATATTCAGAAACATCATAAGAGCAAGACTGAATAGGTAGAAAAGCACATCAATAACAGAATAAAACAGTTGGTAAATGCAAGGATTGAAACAAGCATACGTGTTTCATCATCTGCCAAGAAAATGAAATCAAGAACACTATTTACTATAAAGTAGGAGAACCAACTTGGTCTGTGCCTATTACGCCATCTGTGACTAGAACTTTCCTGGACTACTCCAAAATTTAGCAGATCGTTTCAACAACATTGCCCAACCGAGAAGCCAATAGTCTATTATGGAAAAGTACTATTGGAGACATAACAGGCTCAATTCAGAATAATTTCTACAGTGAAGAAGTGGAATAGTGAACAGTATGCTATTCGTCTTACTGCCATCAAATAACCTTCCATTCATGAGCTGTAACAACTATCAAGCAATGGTAGCTGCCTTATTACTTAGGTTTGGAGTGACACACGAGAACTTCCTGAAACAAAGTTTAGGAACAGTGAATAGAAGAAAGAACAGACCTTAGTCAAAATTACGGAAGATGTGGAAAGACTCGTCCAATTATCTTACTCAGATGTTCCACGTAAAATAATGTTTTGTTAGCACTTGATCAATAACTAGATGTCATTACAGAAGAAGATATCAGAATTAGGTTTTAGCAAAGTAGGTGTACGTATTAAAAAAAAACTCTCAATTTAAAAATGGAATTAAAGTTGTAAATAAACAATCAAAAGCACCATCTAGAATTCAGGGGATCAGCAGCCTAGAAGATTTGGTTTGGTTTGTTTTGAATTTCGCGCAAAGCTACACGAGGGCTATCTGCGCTAGCCGTCCCTAATTTAGAAGTGTAAGACTAGAGGGAAGGCAGCTAGTCATCACCACCCACCGCGAACACTTGGGCTACTATTTTACCAACGAATAGTGGTATTGAGCGTAACATTATAACACCCTCACGGCTGAAAGGGCGAGCATATTTAGTGTGACGGTGATTCGAACCCGCGACCTTCGGATTACGAGTCGAATGCCTTAACCACCTGGTCATGCCAGGCCTCCTAGGAGAAGTGAGAGGATTAGTTAGGCAACTACAATAGGTGTTTTAAGTATAGCTTTGAAACCACATATCGGAATTGCGGGAAAAAAGATATTTTAGGAAATAGAAATTCATATAAAAGGATTTTAGAAAAAGGAAACTATCAAAAATACGATAAATATATGTCCGTTGCAACCCTGGCTGTGACGAATCAACAATACATATCCATTACCACTCTGATTATGATGAATCAACAACTTAAAACAAAACTTCCTTTGCTAAACTAAAACATTAAAATTATAAAAAAATATAGCCCAAAACAATAATAAGGTGTTCTTATTGTTGACATATAAGTCCAGCAGAAAGTTAAACTAGTTTTTCATTTGACTTTTGGAAAGAGTTTCGTGTAATATATTTTTAATGCAATGTTGTGGAATAAAAGTTTGGTTCAAAACAACTACTAAACTACGTAATCAAATGTGCCATTAAATATTTTGTTTTATTTTATGTATGATTGTTATTTAGAGTAAAGTTCTGTGGTATAATAATTTATCTGTATGCATAATTCACTTAAAAGGTTTCAGTTATGGCTAATTAGGTGTACAAATTAGGTGTAGTAATGAATAAAGCATAAAGTAACATAAAAGGCCCTTTGTACAACATATAATACGTATTACTTTTGATATTCTGGTGGCGCAGTCGAACTTTATTTTGAATAATGAAATGAATATAATAGTTCTAACAGTACGTTATACATAGCAATGATGTATTCGATTTGAAATCATTACGCTAAACGTAAAGTTGTTTAAGTCCGTAGCTGTGTATAAAACAACTTAATAGTTGCTATGAAACATCGTTTAACAATACTTCATAAAAATAGTTTTCTAAGCATGAATTTCAGGGCCAAGAAGGAAGCTGTCTGTATCTACTTCAAGAGTCAGTAGATTGTTTACTCATGAAGTCGCGAACTTAAAGCGTTATGTGAAACACACCATTCTTTACAAAAGATAACATAAATCGATGAATATTAATTCCTGTATACTTGTGATTCACATGTTTCACACATGTACTCTAATGTAACATCTAAAACTACTTCAACATTTATGAGTAAGCAAAAAAGATGAATTACGAAAAACGGATTGTATGTCAGAACGGCTGGTATGGGTATTAACACTTATCGATAAGCAGAGGACAACGTTTCAACCCTCCTAGGTCATCTTCAGGTTAACAAAGAGAGAAGATGGCCAAGGAAGGTCAAAACGTTGTTCTCTGCTTATCAATAAAAATGTTAATACTCATACCAGCCGTTCTGAGATACATATTTTATTTCTAGTGTGTTTCTCGTCATCAAGAAAAACGAATTAACTAAAAACTAATAGTAACTGAAAGTGTAACTTTGTGTTTAATAACATAAAAGTAAACATTCAAATAAATTACAATTTTAACTAAAAAAAAAAGAGACGTGTTAGGTATACAAAAACAACTTATCAGAGCATATAAAAAACGTAAATTATTAAATAAGCAAATGATTTGGTAAACATATACATTGTAAATGCAGTAAAAATGAATATAGCAAGACGAGTTTCCAAGTTAAAACGAAAATTAGTGGAAAGGATTACTGAACATTTGTATTTGTGAAAAACATTGGGGGAGGATCACAATCTGTGGTAATTAATGCATAACCAACCACCCTAACCGTGACAATTCTCTTTTGCAATTAAATGTAAGTGTGGTAATCAGTAAGTAGAAAGTGCAAGTAATTGATCCTGTATGAGAAATTCTCCTGCTTCTGGATTATAAAAGTATTCAAGGTACCAAGTCATAACATTTATAGTGTTAGAAGTGTATCAGAAAAACAAATGAATACGTGATTATAACAGTGAAAAAAAACAAAAGTTATCCCACTACACGTTATCAGTCGCTCACCTCAGACAGTGAAGAAAGTTAAAAATTTGTCATTGGAAGCAGCCAAAGAACACAGTGGTTCACTGCAAGCCCATCACAAATGTCACGAAATTTCAAGATGTCATATCAGTTCTGCACACTCAGAAATTTCTAGGCCACAGAAGTCATCATTACGTCATTATAAAATTCCCTATGTCAAACAAGTAAAAACATCTAAATTTCGAAAATCCAAATACGGCCTTCATTGATACCATATCAGTGTTGAAAGAAATGGCAGTAAGGCCTAGACACTCATCCTTCTATTGTTACCAAGATAATGAACTCTATAATGCGTATTTTAAACAATAGAGGCATAGCAAGGTTTAACTTTTTCCCAACATTGTGTGGTAATGTAAATCTGTAAACAAATAACATAGCTTGAAATTTTGACTTGAACAATATCAAAGTCTATAAGTAAGTTACATTAGTAAAACGTCAGATACGTTGAATCCTTTATGTTTTAAAAATAGAACTGAATGTTCTTAAAGGTTATTTTAAATACCATAAATTATTTTCTGGTATTAAATAAGTATTTGTATACAACATACATATTAAAATTTCATTTTCAGTTATCAATTGTACATACCTCTTTTTTTCAGCGACTTAGAAGCAAGTATGCCTCTACAGATCCATTTAATCCAGATCCATGTCTTAACATCTTGCTGTCTGCCAAATCCAAGTGTGAAGACGTTATTTCTCTTGACTGGTTCAACTATCCAGCTAATGTATTACCAAGAGTGATAGGATCAATACAGATGGCAGAAACACCTGTTATCTTAGCAACAGGAGGAATTAACCCTGAAAAAACTTACCAGATAGTGACTAGTAGGACTGTAATAATATCTTAATTACACATAGTTAAATATATACTATGGTTTTTGTTGATTTGAGATTTATGTGTTTGGATTTAAGCTGAAAGCTATACAATAAGCTATATATATATATTCTGCCCATCACGGGTATCGAAGCCCGTTTCCTAGTGGTGTGAATCTGCAGGCATACCGCTGTGCCATTGGGGGCGATTTAAAAGCTGTGTATGTTTGCATGCGTAAGAAATTAGTATAGAATTAATTTGACTTTCTGAAAAAAAAAAAACACTTTATCATAGTGTATATACATATATATAGTGGGTTATCTTTGCTCTGTCTATCAGGATATTGAAACTCAGTTTGTAGTGTTGTAAGTCTGCAGACATACTGCTGTTCCACTGGGGGGCATATATAAAACTTGTTATTGTAGTTTGTGTGAAATTAAACACAAAGCCACACAGTAGGCTGTCTTTACTCTGCCCGCCACGAGTATCGAAACCAGATTTCTAGCGGTTTTAGTCCGCAGACATAATGTTGTGCTACTGATATAGAAATAAAATAGTGTAAGTAAAGAATCAATCTGTAAAAAAAATCTATTGGACTGAATCTGACCCTGAGAAAGTTTGAAAAAATATTAGTCATGTGATAGGTGAGGTTTCGTACCTGGGAGCAAATAAATTATAGAAAATAATCTTTGTTTTAACATTAGTAACTAAAATCACAACAGACTGAATGTATATGTTTTTTGGTGTGTTTTTTCATATACCAAGTCCCACTGAGCTGTGCTTGTATTGGATAAATGTTTTGGGTAAAAAATGAATATGTTTGGTTTGTGTTTTGGTTATGCTGTGTTTATTATGTCCGCTTAACTAATATTTTACTTGTTTTAAAATAAATTATTTTATTAAACTTGTACCCTTTGTTGTTAGTTTAAGAGTTATTGTAGTTTATTCAGTAATTTAATATTTAATGATCACTTAGTTTTCATAACAACTGTTGAAAGTTAATTATTTTAATGTTAGTTTAAGAGTTATTGTAGTTTATTCAGTAATTTAATATTTAATGATCACTTAGTTTTCATAACAACTGTTGAAAGTTAATTATTTTAAAAGCGATAGTTATGACAAGATTCGTTACGCTACGCTATACGAGTTATGCCTTGTGTGTGCAGTGTAGTTGTTGTACCAGGCTGTTCTAATATTGTTAACGTCATCTTACTCGAAACTTTACGTTCTTCTTGTAACGTGAAAACTGTTATCACTCAAAAGCTAGATAGTTTTGTATTTGTCTGTTGCATATTATAAATACATGAAGAAGCAGTGTGTAAGCAAGAAGTTAAGAGAGGTTAGTGAAAAAAATTAAGTGAGACTGCCTGACTGTCAGTTTAGCGGTAATGAGCAGTTTTTGAAGTAAAAGTATCACAGCTTGTATTGTAACAACGGAGGTAGAAAAGGAGAATTTGTCTTGTCAAACAGTGTTTTAAGGCAGTTGAACCCAAATGTGTGGATTTTAACGAAAAGGAGACAATTATTTAAAACATTTTAAAAACTAACACCCTCATTATTGCCCCACGTTCCATGACTAGCCCAAGTGTGGCCCAATGACCTGAATACCGGACTGTGGATCTGAGGTTCTATGGTTCACATCCCATTATTGAAAAAAATAAATAGCACTTCAATCTCTAGAGCTTCGGATGACAGTCAAATCCAAGCATTCAGTTTGAAAAGAGGTTCATGAGATTGTGGCGATTGGTGTTGACCAATTGTCTTCCTTTTCTTTTTCTCAATTTAAACATAGGGTCGAATATATTATTGTTGTTTGTTTTTCAATTTCGCACAAAGTTACACAAGAGCTATCTGCACTAGCCATCCGTACTTGAGCAGTGTAAGACTAGAGGGCCTGGATATATTAGCCATATATAGTGTAGCTTTGCTCGAAAATCAATAATTCCAACAAATTTATCGCATGAGACTGTTTTTTGTAAATACTGTATGTAACAGAGAGAAGAGTAACATGTACACAAAAATCATTTATTTATGGACTTTTTCCAATAGAGTGTCGAACAGTTATTAATTTTTTGTGAAAATAAGACAGAGATAAAAGGTTATTGCCTGAGTGTTGTCAAGCGTAATTGTAGAAATAATATTAACATTTACGATGATGTAATCAGTTTGAAGTGGTACTTCATAAATCGATGTCGTTATATTTGGATGTAAGTACAGGTGGTTAAAGCACTCGGCTCGTAATCCGAGGGCCGCGGGTTCGAATCCCTGTCACACCAAGCATGCTCGCCCTTTCGGCCATGGGGACGTTATAATGTGACCGTCAATCCCACTATTCGTTGGTTAAAAGAGTAGCCCAAAAGTTGGCGGTGGGTGGTGATGACTAGCTACCTTCCCTCTGATGCTTACACTGCTAAATTAGGGATGGCCAACGCAGATAGCCCTCGTGTAGCTTTGCGCGAAATTCAAAAAACAAACAAACAACGGGTTAGATACAAAAAAACACAATACTAAAAATAGTTGTTAACCGTTGTTTAAAACTTCGTTTCAAACACACACGTCAGAACTGGGCCCGGACTTCATTGACTCTCGCCAGTAATTTTTTGACAACAGTTGTATGTGTGGTATTATTCTATAGATACTAAAATTACTTGGTTTGTTTTGAATCTCGGACAAAGCTATTCGAGACCCATCTGCGATAGCCGTTCCTAATATATCGATTATAAACTAGAGAGATGGCAGTCAGCCAGTACAACCCACCGCCAACACTTCGGTTGTTTTTTTGACCTGTAATAACTTGAATACACCTACAATAGTGAGAGAAAGCACGCAACTCAACTTCAAATTAAATAGTAGGTAAAGTAATAATAACAAGCAGTTGGTACCATGATTTAATGTTGTACTAGTAAAACTTCATTACACTTACTTAAGATGGCGCAATATTAACATCAGCATGTGCCTATATTTCTTTTGGTTTTCTTCCTAGCTACTCTATTTTTAATCGAGATCTTGGACGGTCTAGGTATACGATTTAGGGTTCTCTTAAAAATAAATTCTTAACGTTTTCAAAAGTACAAAAGTAGAATAATGTATCCATTATTTTGGAATTATTAGAAAAAAATATAGTGAACACACACACACATATATATAGTGTTGTTTATTTGACTTACGTCCTTTGAAGAGTTGGCCCGGCATGGCCAGGCGTGTTAAGGCGTGCGACTCGTAATCTGAGGGTCGCGGGTTCGCATACCCGTCGCGCCAAACATGCTCGCCTTTTCAGCCGTGGGGGCGTTATATTGTGACGGTCAATCCCACTATTCGTTGGTAAAAGAGTAGCCCAAGAGTTGGCGACGGGTGGTGATAACTAGCTGCCTTCCCTCTAGTCTTACACTGCTAAATTAGGGACGGCTAGCACAGATAGCCCCGGGTAACTTTGTGCGAAATTCAAAAAACAAACAAACAAACAATACAAGCGGAGTAATTCTCCTGAAACTGGTATAACTCATGACAAGTTGTTAATAGAATGATACATTAGGTATTGTATTTATTTCTGGTTATCTTTATAATAACATTTATAACTACTCTTTAAACAACACATCTTTGAAACTTTTTTAAAATTACTTTAGAATCATTTACGTATTTATACGTTTAAGGTTTACTAAAAAAAATAATGTTTTTCTTTCTACCAGGTACCTTACTTTTACGATACAATCCACAAAATACAATATTGGAGAAATGTGAAAAAATCCCATTACCTCGAAACCACCATGCAATGGTTGTGTTGGAGAAATGTGTCTATGTCATTGGTGAGTTTACAAATCATCGTTCAGATACATTAGCCTTCAACAATATAAGTATTCGTTTTAATTAATGTGTTCTTTTTATATGTTCTCATAGATGTTAAAAACTGTTTCAGGTCTTGATTAATCAAAATTTCCACTCTCGTAATCATGGAATACAACTCAGAATAATCCTTTAAAAAAACGTGTTTCATCGTAATCATGGGATAAAACTCAGAACAATCCTTTAAAAAAACGTGTTTCATCGTAATCATGGGATAAAACTCAGAACAATCCTTTAAAAAACGTGTTTCATCGTAATCATGGGATACAACTCGGAACAATCCTTTAAAAAAACGTGTTTCATTGTAATCATGGGATACAACTCAGAACAATCCTTTAAAAAACGTGTTTCATCGTAATCATGGGATAAAACTCAGAACAATCCTTTAAAAAACGTGTTTCATCGTAATCATGGGATAAAACTCGGAACAATCCTTTAAAAAACGTGTTTCATCGTAATCATGGGATAAAATTCAGAACAATCCTTTAAAAAAACGTGTTTCATCGTAATCATGGGATACAACTCGGAACAATCCTTTAAAAAAACGTGTTTCATCGTAATCATGGGATACAACTCGGAACAATCCTTTAAAAAACGTGTTTCATCGTAATCATGGGATACAACTCGGAACAATCCTTTAAAAAACGTGTTTCATTGTAATCATGGGATACAACTCGGAACAATCCTTTAAAAAACGTGTTTCATCGTAATCATGGGATATAACTCAGAACAATCCTTTAAAAAACGTGTTTCATCGTAATCATGGGATACAACTCGGAACAATCCTTTAAAAAACGTGTTTCATCGTAATCATGGGATAAAACTCAGAACAATCCTTTAAAAAACGTGTTTCATCGTAATCATGGGATACAACTCAGAACAATCCTTTAAAAAAACGTGTTTCATCGTAATCATGGGATAAAACTCGGAACAATCCTTTAAAAAACGTGTTTCATCGTAGTCATGGGATAAAACTCGGAACAATCCTTTAAAAAACGTGTTTCATCGTAATCATGGGATAAAACTCAGAACAATCCTTTAAAAAAACGTGTTTCATCGTAATCATGGGATACAACTCGGAACAATCCTTTAAAAAAACGTGTTTCATTGTAATCATGGGATACAACTCAGAACAATCCTTTAAAAAACGTGTTTCATCGTAATCATGGGATAAAACTCAGAACAATCCTTTAAAAAACGTGTTTCATCGTAATCATGGGATACAACTCGGAACAATCCTTTAAAAAAACGTGTTTCATCGTAATCATGGGATAAAACTCGGAACAATCCTTTAAAAAAACGTGTTTCATCGTAATCATGGGATAAAACTCGGAACAATCCTTTAAAAAACGTGTTTCATCGTAATCATGGGATAAAACTCGGAACAATCCTTTAAAAAAACGTGTTTCATCGTAATCATGGGATAAAACTCGGAACAATCCTTTAAAAAAACGTGTTTCATCGTAATCATGGGATAAAACTCAGAACAATCCTTTAAAAAAACGTGTTTCATCGTAATCATGGGATAAAACTCAGAACAATCCTTTAAAAAAACGTGTTTCATCGTAATCATGGGATAAAACTCAGAACAATCCTTTAAAAAACGTGTTTCACATGTGATAGGTGAAATAACGTTTATATTTAAAATTTACATACAAAATACTTTACTAACATCTATATACTTGATAACAGAGTAAAACAGAACGTATTAATAGGAAGCTTTTATTAAACGTTTGGAAATTTCAGTATAGATGTACAAAAGAAACACAGCTGTAATTTAACAGAAATATGATATAATTTGTAATACGTAAGAAGTAAAACATACGAATGTAAAAACTATAACAAGAAAGTGAGAAGTGTGTAGCACAAATGAAATAGGGAAATTAAAATAGTTTTGAATCCAGTGAAGACTGTGTATTATTTATAGATGGGAGAAGAGATTTTATGTATAATGTTTGTTTTGTTAGAAGTTCAGTGTAATGTTTGGCTGTTGAGATGATTTTAAAATTAGAGACAGAGACAGGGTGACCTGTTTCTGTATTGTACTGCTAAGTATCAGAGTTGGGAAGGTTTGGAACCTTTCTTCCAGTTTTTCTAAATATGTCCGTATTTTCAAATGCTCATTTCACCAGTATACGAGGTTTTACAGTCTCCGCACGTGTATATGTAGACGGTATGTAAACAATGGACAGTCGGCACACGATCTTTGTTTGACTGTGTGGGTATTTGGGTATTGATGTTGTTAAATACCCAGGAGGGTCAGGTACATTTGACCTCTTCCTCCCTCCCGAACGATTATAGCGTCTGTCTTTAGGGTTGTTTTTTTTTTTTTAAAGCTTTGGGCCAGAGTAAAAGTATAACATCATACTCAGGTCCATTTCAGGGCTCAGTCCATGCATGGACGAACAAGAAGTTTTTTGGTTTTTTTTTTTCCATTTAATTTTTTTTTTTTTGTATTTTCATATATATATATTTTTTTTGTATTTTTCTCCTTTTCTCGATTGAGAGAATGCTACTACTACTTGTAGTAACACAAACACTCACACAGAAAAGAAAGTATTAATAATTATTATTATTCAATACTTGAATAATAATTCAAAAGAGAAGAAAATAAAAATAATAATAATGATTAAAAAAAGAAAATTATAAAAATAAAAAGAAACAAGGACTAAGTGTCTAGTGCATAGTGGCCAGCTTGTGTTACATTTCTTAAATATATGTTAAAAGGGGAGAGGTATTTAGTACCATTTACATCATGTACGTGATATCTGTCGAGATCACACATTAAGTTATTTTGTGCCAATTCTTATTGAAATATTTTAGAGAATTATGCAAGAGTCTTTCAGCTATTGTATCTATGTTTGCATACTTGTGCATGAATGTGGTTGAGGTGCTACGTGGTACTTTGTATGCTGAAGTTAGTACAGAATTTTGTATACGTTGAAGTTTCTGTACATGTGTGGGTGCTATGTTAATCCAGGCAGGTGATGCATATTCTATTGTTGGTCTAATGTACGTTTTGTAGATTTTAAGTATGTTGTCTGGTGATGTTCCTTGATTTTACCTGAAAGACTTCTTGCATAGTTTGCTCTTTTCCAGATTCGTATCAGTACATTTTAATATGTGGTAGCCACGTTAATTTTGAGTCATAGGTTAGACCTAGAAATTTAGCAGAAGTAGCAGTCAGTAAAAGTGATCCATTCATATAGAGTTTTGGTGGATCTTTTTCAGCTTATTCAGTCTGCTGAATACTATGACTTGGGTTTTGGAATATTAATTTTGATTCTGTATTTCTGGCAGTATTCTTCGATGTTATTTAGGACTGGTTGTAGGTTCGTTGCTGCTATTGACGGAGTGGGGCACTTTTCCAGACTGCTACATCGTCAGCGAACTGTGATGCATAACCTAAATTTAGGTCCGACAGAGGCATATTACTCACGTACATGATAAATAATATAGGGCTAACAACCCCTTCCTGCGGACTCCTGCTTGGGTGAAAAGGACCCTGAGTGGGCCCCATTTACATTTACTTTACACATTCTGTTATCCAGGAAGTTGGACAGCCAGCGAATAGTTTCCTGGGTAATGCCATTTCAAGCAATCTATGTCTTAAGCCGTTATGCCACACTGTGTCAAATGCTTTCAATGTCGAGAAAGCAAGCTACAGTGCATTCTTTTTGTTGAAGCTGTCGGTAATTGATTCTGTAAGTCGAATCAGGTGGTCTGTAGTTTGGCGGTTTTTTCGAAATCCGTTTTGAATTTCTGGTAATTTTGAATTTTCTTCTAAGTAAACTGACAGACGATTACTAATTATCCTCTCTAATACTTTGCCAGTACAACTGGTTGCTAATCGGGCGGTAGTTGTTTGGTTTATTCGCTGACTTTCCTTCTTTCTGGAACATTAATACTATTGCTTCCTTCCAAGAAACGGGGATATATCCAGTTGATAGTGAGAGATTAAATAACGCTGTTAGGTGTTCATATAATCTCTGAGTGCCTTGTTTTAGGAGGATAGCTTGAATACCATCTTCTCCAGGAGCTTTGTTTTTTGTGTTTTTAATAGCAGTTACTACTTCTGTAACAGTGATATGTTTTACCAGTTGATGAGTGCTCCAGTCTTTTGTTTTTTCTTGGTGTGTAATATTGTTGACTGGAAATTTAGGTGTAAAAATGCTTCTGTTTTGGTCAATAAAGTTTGTGACTGTATTATAAAAGTATCTGTTCATGTCTGGTTCATGATGTGTTTTGAACGTGTTTTCTAGGTGTTTTTTAAATATCTCGGCTTTTTCTGTGTTAGTGTATGCTGTTTCTCCATCCAGTTCCAGTGGTGGATATACTGTGTTTGTTGTTCCTGTGTTTGTAAATCTTTTCAAATGTGTCCAGAATTGTTTAGGATCAGTTTTATGATTTAGATCGGAACAGAAGGTGTCCCAGTTTTCTTGTTTCTGTTGTCTGATTAAGTTTCGTATTTTATTTTTTTTATTCATATCACGATCTTTGTAGTGGAAAGGTTTATTTGTTTTGAATTTCGCGCAAAGATACTTGAGGGCTATCTGCACTAGCCGTCCCTAATTTAGCAGTGTTAGATTAGAGAGAAGGCAGCTAGTCATCACCACCTACCGCCAACTCTAGGGCTACTATTTTACCAACGAATAGTGGGATTGACCGCTCATTATAACGCCCCCACGGCTGAAAAGGCGAGCATGTTTGGATTCGAACCCGCGACCCTCAGATTACGAGTCGAGTGCCTTAACCACCTGGCCATGCCGGGCATTGTAGTGGAAAACAAAAGATTATTATCTGAGATTAGTTTTCAAAATAACTTTCAGGTCAATCTGTGGGTAGCAAGGATTACATAATCTTTCCAACTGTTTCGTGATATGGAAGTCCAGTATAAGTAGGTGTATAAAGGAAATTTGGATACAGTGGTGCCCCCAAGTGGCACAATGACATGTTTATGAACTTGCAACGCTAAAATCTGGGTTTCGATATCCGTGGGGGGGGGGCAATGCACAGATAGCCCATTGTGTAGCTTTGTGCTTAATTTACAAATAAACAAAGGTACAGTGGATATCATAGATGGCCTGACCTATGTATCAGAAAGTTATATTCTGAAAGAAATTCTAAGGGTTTGTTTGTTTTTTTACATTGCGAAGCCACATCAGGCTATCTGCGGAGCCCACTGCGGGGAATCGAACCCCTGATTTTAACGTTGTAAATCCGTAAGCATGCCGCTGTGCTAGCGGGGAGGCAATTCTTAGGGTAGACGTTTTGAAAATTAATGCCATGTATGGAAGAAATGTTCTTGTGAAGGGCGAGATAGGAAGACGTAAGGTTATAAGTCCTATTTAGTTGGCAGAAAATAATATTATACGGTTGTAAGAAAAGGGTATAAAGCTATTAAACTGAGTAAAAAGACCATTAAATGTGTTTTTATGATAGAAGTTTTAAAGCTGTTGGAATCATGGTTAACAAAAACATTCACTAAGGAAAGAGTTGTTCATCTCAGTTGCATTAGTGAAGTATATGAAAGTGTTTGAAAGTATGTTTCTTACTAAGCACAAAGCTACACAGAAGGCTACCTGTGCTATCATGGGTATCGAAACCAGGTTTCTAGCAGTATAAGTCTGCAGACATACTTCTGTTTCACTGGGATGGGAGGCTGTGAGGCAGTCAAGCAAGCGTTTGTATGATCTGTATAAAATCAGGAAAGTTTTGGTAAGCTAGGTCATATAATATTGGTTGGTAACCTGTATACGTCTGCTTTTGTCACGAAACGGATGAGTAACATTAGGTAACTCGTACTATCCACAGATTGACCCAAAAGTTATTTTGAAAACAAATTTCAGATATTAAACCCCTTTTTTTTTTTGCTACAAAGATCGTGTACCGACTGTCCATTATTCATATATAGTGTATATATACACGTGCGGAGACCGTAATAGCTATTATATTGGTGGAATGGACATTTGAACATATGGCCATTTATATAAAAACTGGATGAAAAGTTACAAACCTTCCCAACTCTCCTATCTAGCAGCACAATAAACAAACAGAGCACCCTGTTCCTCGGTGTGGATTCCTTTAAGTGGTGAGGAGACCTTCCAGAGACTGTTCTATACCTTCAATTTACCTCATCTGAGATCTAAACATCCTCCCACGTGTGTTGCCATGCGTGACGACCCGTGAAAGGGAGGAGAGGATCCTGGTAGTTGACGGTTCCAACCTTAACATACCACATTGGTCTTGCATTCCTGTGGACAGGCGGCCAGGATAAACTGGCTGGTCTACTTGGGCTAGGTTCAACCAAGTACCACTGCTGGATATTCTCTACGGGTGTTGTGGACATTGTGTCTGGTGCTCGTGTTTGAGTATAGTGCTCACGAAATCGTGGCGTTGCTGCAATTCCTTGTTTGGTGTTGCAGTTAGTCCCCTCGTAGGGCTCCATGGTGTGTGAGGTCAGTGGGCACTGAAATTTCTTTCTTTATTATGGATCCTTCATATAAAAATAAAATAACAAAAAACAGCAGGTCATTAGTAAACAACCATGTCTTGAAGATTCTTTATAGCAGTATTTAACGTTTTCAACACCTGCACCTCATTTTCTGATATTACATTCTTTATCAGACAAATATTTAGAACACATGTCTCCCTTTGAGGGGGTTACTGGCTCTCCTAAATCAGTCAAGATGCTACGTTCTGGGGGGATCTTGGTGGAAATATCCACTCCAAAACACATTAAACTCCTTTGCATTCGAAGGCCATTGGGATATACCCATTGAGGTTACTTCCCATACTACTTTGAATTCGTCATGAGGAGTTATTGTGAGAGAGGTTTGAAGGGCAACCTCCAGTCAGAGATTCTCGCTAGTTTCTTCACCCAAGGAGTTTCTGTAGTGAGGGAGATCTCCTCTTGAAAAGATGGAATTATGCTGCCGACGAGTGTCCTAATTTTGATGTTTATGTCGCCATGACCACCTGCCACCATCAAGGTAAGTGATCTAAATTGTAAGGCACTGCCATATATTGCAAACCCTCTCAAATGTTTCCAGTCAGCAGTTTGGTCACCCGAAGGCATAATGTCGTAGTTTCTTGTCATGTGTTTGCTGTGGTGACAAGGACCATGATGCCTACGAATGTGAAATGGGCCTTCATTGTGTTAATTGTGATGGCTCTCACCCCTCTTACTTTCGGTCTTGCTCTCAGTGGGTGGAGGAAAGAAAGGTACAGCATTTGAAAACTGTTCACAACTTTTTTTTACTCCGAGGCTCAAAAGGTACTGTCCACCTCTTCATCTCGGACATATACTGTTGCAACCTGCTCCACTGCTACAGTGCGAGTGCAGACAGCTATTTCTGTGCCTCCATTAAAGTCATTCTCTAACTATGTGAAAAGTCTTTTGCCCTCTGTGGTTAAGAGAGTAGACGAGTCAACGTCTACTCCAGTCTCTGTATCCACCAGTCTTTCTAGTGAGTGCTCAGATTTACTTCCTTTGGCCCTGACTTTGGCATATGCTTGGGCCCGTCTTCTTCAATCCCTAGATGTTGAATGATTATTCGTTCTCGACTTAAGTCACTGAACTCTACTTTTAATGACAGAGACATGCCCACTTGATCCAGGGCAGAATCTATGGAGGTTGAAAGACCTCTTTCTAATAAAGAAAAATGACATGTTCGTAAACTGAAAGGTTCTCCACCTAAGTCAGAGATTCTCAACCTGTGTGCCACGAGAGATTGGTAGGTGTGCTGCGGTGTTTTTGAAACACATTCAACTTTCTTGGGATTTTACAAGCAAGTCGAACACATTAGTTAATAAAAACTACTATAGATACACTCTGAAACCTTCCAAAGCATTCGATGGTTTTCATTGAACTCGAGCACTGAGAAGTTCACACTTAAATTTCATTCTTGACTGCAACGGTTCGACTGTTAGTTTAATTGTGGCGCAATAGCGCTTCATACTTCATAAATGATGCATCAAACTGCTTTCTGGAACATGTTCTCATTCTGCGGTAAGCTACAGTTACTACGCTGTAGGTAGGAATGTTATATCAACAGCAGAACTTCGTGCTTATCGTATATGAATTAGCTTTATCAAATATCCATGGATCTCTAAAAATCTTTACCAAATTTTCCTGTTATCTTTGCCTTTGGGATAGCAGGGACACTGCAGCGCACTACAACAGGAAGCACTGGCCACAACGGACCGAGTTCTCTGTGGGGAGGCACAATGTCAAGTGTGAGACACTAGTGGACCTCCAGAAAGTGTTGTTTCTACCATAGCACATAAAATTGGGTCTTATAAAACAATTTGTCACAGCTCTTGATAAGGTGTCTGCAGCCTTCAAGTACCTTCGAGACTTCTTTGCCACCCTGTCTTTGCCATTCTATACAACCTTGGAAGCCGTAGCCATCCATGTTTTCTTGGGTCGTACCATAACTGTTTGTTGTCTCTACCTGTCTTCTGGACAGACTTATGACAATCAAACCTTGATGTTCTCATTGAACAGCAACTTTCTCCATCTTTAATCATGGGGGGATTTTAACAAACATAATCCCCTCTGGGATGATGCTGATATTGATATGAGAGGTCTTTCCGTAGAGCATATGCTCTTGGATCACAACCTTTCTCTCTTCAATACTGGTTCTTATACTTATTTTCATGCACCTAGTCAGTCTTTCACTGTTATTGAACTCTCTGTTTGCTCACCTCATTCTTCTCATTTCTCTTGGGGGGTTGGCAGTGACTCACAGGGTAGTGATCATTTTCCCATCATTTAGAAGGAGTCTGGCCATGGCTGATGCCACCCGACTCACGTATCTCAGTTGAAGCTGGACCAGGCCAACTGGGCATCTTTTACTGCTCTATTAGAACTTGATCCTACTGTCATCTGTAAGCCATCGATAGACGACTACAAGGTAGCTGTGACTGACTGTATTATTCAGGCAGCTGCTTGATGTATTCCTAAAACCTCAACATGTTTTCCACGGTATCCTCATCCGTGGCACAGAAGGCTCAAAAACGGGCCTGGGATACATTTCGTAGGTACCCTACACTTTCAAACAGCATTGCTTTTTATCAGGCCTGTACACATGCTCAGCAGGTAAGACGTCAGAGCCAGAAGGAATCTTGGTTTTTTGTATTTGAATTTCACACAAAACTACACAATGGCTAACTGCACTTTTTAATGGACTAGCAGTTTCAAATTCCTGTGGGTTTGACACTTTTTCTTTCTTTCCCACAGGAACTTGGAGTTCCTCAGGGCTATGTCTTAAGTGACATACTTTTCATTATAAAGATTGGCCCGGCATAGCCAAGTGATTAAGACATTCGAATCGTAATCCAAGGGTCATGGGCTCTAATCCCCGTCACACCATACATGCTCGCCCTTTCAGCCATTATAATGTGATGCTCAATCCCACTATTTGTTAGTAAAAAAATAGCCCAAGAGTTGGCAGTGGCTGGTGATGAGTAACTGCCTTCCATCTAGTCTTACACTGCTAAATTGAGGACGGTTAGCACAGATAGCCCTTGAGTAGCTTTGCGCGAAATTCAAGAAACAATTGTTTTGTACATCTTCACTGAAGATTCCAAACGTTTACTAAATGCTTCCTATTATTACGTTTCTATTTTACATTATTAAGTTACATTTTCCGAAAAATGAATCAATTACTAGTTTACTTCTGCACATCCTTATAAATAATTTAATACACTTCTGATTTGTTAAAATCAAATCTGGTTCTATCAAAATATGCTTAACAAACTAAAGTACATCTCTATCATGTTAGTATAATTAAATCATTAAGGCTAGACATTATCCAGCCTAAGTTATGTGTAGAAATGGAATACATTCACGTGAGTGGCAAAATGTAAAAAACAGAAACAAAACTACACTGAGTTAGTAGTTGGTTTCTCTCAAACATTTGTGTAACTACTGTGCATAAGCCAACTATGCCCTAATATTTCATATTTTCTTTCTTTTTAACAAGTGAAATTCGTTTTGTTTATAAAAGCATTAAAGGACTATTTAATTTGTTTACCAGTATTTAAAATTATTAATTTTCGACTTATGTTGGTTTGATACTGATGTATTAACATCTGACTGCAGGAGGATGTGATTCAAGAGATATCCACGTTGGAGTTCTTGTGGCTTCCAATGCCTGTTTTCAGTATCACCTTACAACTAACACATGGAAAAAACTAAATTACATGAACCATTGTAGATTATTTCATGGAGCAACTGCCTTGAACGGATTGATTTATGCTGTAGGAGGAAGAAATGATAATGGAAAGTATGTAAAAGTGGAGATGTTTTTGTTCATAGCTATTGGTTGTTTTCCAATTTTTAAACATTATTTTGTAACTGTATTCGTATGTATCCTATGCTGGAGAGTAGTGTTTGTGACTGATGGCCCATGTACAGTATTGAGTTTCAATGTAATCCCTGTCAGCTGTATTAACCTAAATAGTCATTCATATCTGTGTTACTGCCATGGTTATTGGTCATTTTTATTGTACATACTAATCAGAGGTGACACTAGGTCTTTAAATTTTTTTTTTTACTTGGGCCATTAGGTGCAAGAAGTTTTGACATTTTGGTATAATATCAATTCTAATTTTCTATTCTGGTTTATCAAGACAACAACTGGAGATTTAGGGCACTGGCCCCATGTGCCATTGCCTAGCGATGCCTCTGGTACTACTCATAACTGTGTCAGGAAATTCATTGTGTTAGATGAGACATCACATTACATCTTGTGTTTCAAGTTTTAAAGATTTGTTGACCCCAGTTTACTTGTGACTACTATAACCTACCTATTGAATAAAGAGATTACTTCTATGAGATAATCTTGTTTGAATAATCCACATCTACACGTGTTAGACACCCTGAATGTGAAAATGTGTTAGATAATAAATACTGGAACTTGCATGACCTATTTTAGTGGTTTTGTGATACCAAACAGAAATTAAGACTTATGTGTTTATAATTATTGAGTAATGGTATACGCTATTTAACTTATCAGCATTTTATCTTACATGTTGAATTATGTGCAATACTGTATAGAATGATCAAATCTCATCCTCATAATAAAAGTCAAAACATTTGAGGTGTTAAATCCAGAAAGTTTAGATACATACAAGATAAAGATACATTCTTTATCATAACTGAAGAATTAGCTCATTTCTAATGAATTCATGTTTTTTAAATACTGAAATAAATTAAATATCATGTTTTAAGAAAGAATCAATAACGAAAGACATCTTAGGGTGAGAAGATGAATCTTATGTGTTTTTAAAATCAACATCAGTTTACAGCTAATTTATGTCTCCTGCATTTATTAATTACCTTAGTTTTCTGTGTGAGAACCTCTTTTGTTACGTGCATTAATTTGGTAGTATCAGTATAATTTTATTCCCCAATGTTAGTCACACCTAAAACATGATGTTGCAGATCAGGTATTTGTCCCAAATTCTGAAGAACCTAATGTAATATAAAGGTAGATTATCATTAGACTTACAAACAGATTTTGACCTTGATAACATTTTTTTAAAGTTAACCATCAACTGTATGCTCACTCAAGTGTTGATTTTAACTTTCTCACTACGTACGTTTTTGGTTCATGTTTTGATAATGTGGTATATAAAGGTATATCATAATTTGGTATGCTTTTACTTTGATAATCTTTCATTAATGCAAACTTATATGCATCTAACATATAACTCATAGATCAAGAAAACATATTAAGGATCTGCGACTCTGGCTGCCATTTTGTGCTGTGTCATTTATCTTTTGTCTTTCTGTATAAAACCAAAAGTTTGTACATTGTATGTAAAATTAGACAGCAGTCTTTTCCATTGATGATAATTTGATATTTTGAGGTTATGACCTCCCTTATATTTCATTGAGAATTGAATGCCCAATCACATGAGTAGTGCAAGTCACTATGAAACTATCTTACACTACAGATTGATCTAAGTAAATTAATGATCATTTAGTCTGAAACAAACCTTGAGAGAGAAGCAGTTTTGAACCTAGCTTTCGAAAAGCAACTGTCTGACATGTCATATACATGTACATGCTTTTTGTATGTCTGTGTTAGAATAAAGATTGGAGGAAATTGGTTTACCTGAGAATAGTTCAAAAACATGACCAAAATTATTGTTATATATTGTAAAAAGTACACAAATTCACTTCTTTGTATCTAGTTAAGACAGTAGTCTAATTATATGATTTGAACTAATTCTAGAGTTTTATCATCTGTTGAGACTTTTGACCCCAAAACTAATAACTGGGTTGAACTGGATCCTCCATTATGTTGTCCCCGTATGACGATGGGGGTGGTAGCACACAAAGGTCTACTTTTTGTGGCTGGTGGTATGATACAGCTAAGTTCAAAATTGTACCAGACTGCTGATGTTGAAGTTTATAATCCTGAAATGAACAGGTAATATGTGTGTACTAATCTGTAACCGTAGCTGACCTTCTATGTAAACCACTCTTTGTGAACAACTAACACTGTATGCTTCTCTGTTTGCTGGAGGAAAAGAAATCAAAGACGTAATAAATACGCTATTTTTTTCAATGTTAAAAAATAATCTATTATTTTACATTTCAACCTGAAGTACACATCAGAAACGTAACGAATATACTAAAAGTTTCAAAATGTCCATAGAATATTTACTTTTTAAAATGCTTATCAAGGATTTCTTAAAGAATCAGTGGTTTTCATTTCACTCAGTTTGTCTAATTAACACAGTGTTGTTGTAAACTGAATATAGGTTTAAAATGCAACACATATCTTACATGAAATTTAAAATAATTGGAAGCAGTTTTATATATAAAATCCTATAGATACTGTTGCATAGTTAGGATTTAGAAATTACTAAGTCTAACTATTTAAATTATTTACCATTAATAGCTATTAGTTTATCATAAACTTATTATTCTGGGCTACTCTTTTGTTTCTTAATATTAGATGGCATTTCAAGATATCCAAACTTCCTTCACCTTGCTGTTTTGTTACTTTGGTGGACACTGGGACAAAACTCTTTGCTATTGGGGGTGCCTCACATAGTAACTCTCTTCAGAGTTCTTGTGATGTTTGTGTATATGACAATGAAGCAAAGACATGGAAAAAGACAGTATCTTTGCCTTCACCAAGACACAGTGTGGCTGCTGCATCTGTTGGTAATAACCTTTAACTATTTAAAACACAAAAGTAGAATAAAATATTTTTCATAATAGTTTATCTAAAGAATATTCATAGTGCAGTATTAAAAATAATACTAATAAAAAGGTTAATATAACAATATAATTTTATTATTTATTTCAAATATAATTGTTTGCACTATAATTCTATTCATTCAAAACATATTATCATATAGTTACAGAGCACAAAATGCTATTACTCATGAGAAATGTTATAATAAGATTTTCATTCTGCAATATATTCATTTAGAATGCTCACACCTATCACATTGGTTGTATCACACGTACAAAGGTAAACTATTCATTTATAACAGAGTTGCAAGTTTATTTCATTCTAAAATCTGAATCAGCATTTACCCATCTTTTATAATCTCTCTTGTATACCTGTTTAATGTCTAAACATTTTATTTTTTGTCAATCATTGCTTCACTAGACCTCTAATTTTAATTCACCACATAAAAAATGATAATGGACTTTCTGTACTCCATTTGTTTTCTTCAGTTTTAGTTCATTTTAAATTACATAATTTTTATATAGCTATTTGAGTATGATATTCTCTGAATTATAAAAAGTTTAAGAGCTAACACTAAGACATCTTCAGTACTGGTCTGTAGTTCATAGAGAAGCTATGACCTTCTTACATGGTCAGCATTTAAAAATTTAAAACACGAACAGATATTAAGCTAATTCAAAACAAATGTATCAAAGCAACATTATAGTAAACATATTTAAAATACTTTGAATATAACATACTCAACCCTCTGTATACAATCAACATCAAGAGTTTACTGTGAGCTTTATTTCACTTTCTTGTCTGAGTAGATTATCAGAAAGATTTGAAAGCATTAACAATAGTTGATGGAGATAGTCAAGCTGAAATTGTTGAAAACATGCCAGTTAAAACCTGTCGTCTAGAAGTAACTGAAAACATTCCCAACACTTATGGAGAATTTTAAGCTTGAAATAGTTTGAAACACAACAACTAAGGAAATAGTGAATTCAAAATAATTGAAAATTCCCACAACAGTTAAGGGAATAATGAACTTGAAACAGTTAAAAACATTCACAACATTTGAAAGAAGAGTGAGCTTGGAATAATTAAAAACACCTAAAATATATAACCCTTAAAAGCAGCCATCATCAATTGATGTTGCTACCTACAACATTCCCACTGTTTACGGGTTAAGGGAATACTCAGCTAAGAATGCATGCAAGCACACCAGGCAGCTTAAAATAGGTGAGAACACCCACAGTAGTTAAAAGTATGGAAATTCATCACATACATTATATTAAAATGATTTGGAACCTCATCATAAAGGTGCAGTTCACGTAGCCATGTACATTCATACTCAGTCTGATGACTGTGCATCTTGGCAGTATCCCTGCAACATAGTCTCTATTGCAAAAGTTTCTGTCATAAGGTTGCCATGTCCAAGACACTTCCTGCTGCTTACCATAATCTATTTATTATATAAGGATGGTGGTTTCTCTGTGCCTATTTCAACAGTATGATCACACAAAAACTCATGGATGCTTTGTGTGGTAACTTAACTGCTTTGTATATGCATATCACAAATATTTATTTTATATTTCAGTAGTTTGAGATATATGATGTATGAATGGATATGTCATGCATGCAACTTGTATAGGCCTGACTTGAGCTGACCAGACAGGAATTCTTCTTGATTATATTGTATACTGTCACTAGGGGAATGTGAGCAGCTTTTGCCACTGAAAAAGTGTTTCTGGAGCTTCACCTATTACAAAATGCTGCACTTTGCATACCATGAGTGGTCACTTTCTACATGGTCTTGGTTCCCTAAGTTGATCCACATTCTTTTGTTTTCTGTTACCATTAAGCATAATAGATATTTCCAACCTGGAAATTATAAATCTCTGCCTTCAACACACTTTTGTTATTCGAGTGTGTGAATCATTTGTGTTGGAAAGTGCTGTTAGCTTATTACATACCTTTCTCAAAATGAAACTTTTTCATTGGCATTGTATTACCTACTAAATTGCAAACAGTTTTAAAATGTAGTTCTGGTACATTTTGTTCTTATAAATTTGTTTTCAGTTAAGATCTTCAGTTGACTTGTTGATTTGAATATATAAAATCATTTTAATTTAATGTATGTAATCCTCTGTAATCAGTTTGAAATAGTTGAAGACATACTCAGTTACCAGTTAAGTAAATAACAGTTGGTATGATATGAATGCCTTTTGCTGGTTTTAATAAGTTATGTTTTCTTAACCCTAAGTTTACTGTATTTTTGAAACATTACACTATTTATTTAATCCCTAAGAGTGTTTCCAAGAAGAAGAATGTATAATAGTATTTCAACCACACTATGTCTGATATATTTTTAATAATTTTTATGATGTGTTGAGCTCACTAGACTGTTAGAATATAACAAACATAGTAGTGACTGGAAAGTTCTTTATGTCAGAATAACAATTGTTATGGTGTGCATAGCTTAAACTGTGTATAAGATTCTTTCAGTGAAAATTTCACTATGACCACAACAGAAGATTTAATTTTGTATTAATTCTTTTGTTAGTTGTCATTATGAATATTATTTTTAATTTCTTAGTAGTTATATCCATTCCCATTTACTTTAAAACAGGTGAGAAAGTTTATGTATTTGGTGGTTTGACAACAGTACGAATGAGAGCTTTAAATGAAATTTTGGTTTTGGAACCAACTTGTTCTAAATGGAAGAAAGCAGGATCTCTCCCCACTCCTATGGTTGGATTAGCTACTGTTACAATCCCTCAAGATGAGGAGACATTAGCCAAGTCACAACAATTGGACAGTGATGAAATTACAAAATTTATTCTTTAGTTAAATGAAAAAATAAATCTGTCATAAAATTGTAACTAAAGTAGAGGTGTACTCAGTAAATTGTAGTGAAATGGTGCATGAATCAAGATTGTGAAATGTTATACTATAAACGTTTGAAACACTTTTAGTAACATTATAACATGCAAATTGTGGTCCTTATTTTGGATTTTTAAATATGTTAATTTTGTAAGATTATCACAACCACATGTTTTAGGTGGCAGGCATACTGTGTTAGGGTACAAGATACCTATAATTATAACAATTTCTAAAAGAACTATGTTAATTAACAGATAACAAAAAATATTTAACAGGTAAAAGAATGCAGATTGAAGTGCAATAAATTTATTTTTACTTTTTTTATTGGAATGGTTGTTTTATTTGCACCTACATAGCTACATACTTGAGATGATTATAATGATTTAATATTATTTATTTTTATCAGTACTTAAATATTTTAATATTCAACTACTAAACAAGTGTTCAGATTGGAAAACACTGTATAATGGGTTAAGAGCCTATGTGATCTTCAAATCTTACAAATTTATTTATTAGGCCAAGAGTTTACTTATGCTAGAAGTGAGCAATTTTAAACTATATTAGCCTTAAATTGGGCCATATTACTTTTTAGTGAGAGAAACGTTTCAAACATATTAATACTTCACAGTTGAGTCACCAAAACTCTGCAAAAAGTATATTAATCACATCCAGAATTCCTATAATATATCTAACGTTTTACATCACATTTCACATGGGAAACAAACCATTTGTAAGCTGGAAAGTCATAAGTTCTTCATTAAAAGTGCCAGATTAATGTAAAATCTAATGGGTTTCTTTCCCTGGGATGCCACCAATCATAATATTTTTTTAAAATGCACATAATTCCATCACTTATTTATTTTTCTAAAAATATATTAATCCCTCAGTCCCCAGTAACCTTAGTTTAGTCCTGATCATGAGTGTACATTTTAGCATAGTTACAAAAAAAATTACACCTTTTTTCACCTTGTCAGTGTAAGTTGAGTCACAACAATTATAATCACTAATCTCCAAAGATGAAATTAGATGGCCTGAAATCTTATAAACAAATGTCACATAAATGTGTGATAAATATAATCATACTGTATATTTATACCTTCTAATTTTCATACTTTTCATGCAATGTTATGTAATCACAGGAAAGTTATTAATTTGTGTTTTTTCTAGTTGTCCTTGTTCAATGTTATTCTCTTCAGGTAACACTTGGCAGCATTAAGAATATGGCTGTGGAACCAACTACCCCTAGCCTTAAATCATCCCAAATGATACCCAAAACGCTAGACCTTTAGATGCAACTAAATATTCACAGGTTTGGAAGCTATTCAAAGAATCACTTAATTGCTAACATATATTGAAATAACATCAATTCAAGAAATATATGATCAGAATTCTTGTTAGAACAGCAACCTTGAAATAAAACAAATACTAGCACCTGAGATAGTCATGTTGTGTGAATAGTATACAGAATAATTTATGGTAAATTCAGCCTACAAGCATTTTTTGATACTACAACCATATGTAGCGTCTCATAAACTTGCATGATCATATGAAGTTTTTCTGCAAATTTGGCCTCAAAAGTTTTGAGATGTAGGCTCCTTGTTCCTTTAGTTTATCTTATCTGGTTTGCCGTGTCCTCCAGTGATGCCTCAAGTTTTTGGCTTTCCTTAAGTTTGAATGAAAATGATCAGTGATGTTGTTAATGCTAGTCTATCTCAGAAAATCTTATATTATGTTTGAATTAAGTAACATTGAGTTTAAACAGTCTTTTATATGGTCCTGGACATTACAGTTTAGAGAGATAAAAAAACAAACTTATTATCCAGTAAAAATGACAATCCAGCATCCTAAATAAGTGCATTCACCAAGTTTGTTTTAGTAAGTTAATGGAGACTGTTTGGTGTGTTTATGATGGTTACTCATTCTCTTTCCATGAGAATCAACCTCAGTGTGAAGAACACACAAAACAAATGAATGTTATGGCAGTGTGGTGTTTGGTGAATCTGAGACCAAATGGTATCTCCTTTATAAGACTCCCTGATATTCATTAGCCAGCTTAACCTAACCCCAACTACAATAAAAAAAGTCATTTGAGAATGATCGAAAGAGATCAGAGGTGAAGTTTATGTATGATACCCATCAATAGGAGGTGCCTAATCAGATCAAAAGAGATTAGAGGTGAAGTTTATGTATGATACCCAAATAGGAGGTGCCTAATCAGATCAAAAGAGATTAGAGGTGAAGTTTATGTATGATACATTTGAGAATGATCGAAAGAGATTAGAGGTGAAGTTTATGTATGATACCCATCAATAGGAGGTGCCTAATCAGATCAAAAGAGATTAGAGGTGAAGTTTATGTATGATACCCATCAATAGGAGGTGCCTAATCAGATCAAAAGAGATTAGAGGTGAAGTTTATGTATGATACCCATCAATAGGAGGTGCCTAATCAGATCAAAAGAGATTAGAGGTGAAGTTTATGTATGATACCCATCAATAGGAGGTGCCTAATCAGAAAGTTAGATGGCAGGCATTAAATGGTGAAGATGGTTAACTATTGGCTATTTGCAAGTTTCTCTGAACCAAGATGTAAAATTGATGAACAAACTGCTGATGTCAAGTCGTTAATCTGCTACCCTGTACAAGAACTTAACTACTTTCACAAGAGCCACAGTTTGTGACCATACCTATAGCACTGTACACATTAAGGGCATCTTGGTCAGATATGGTCAAATGGTTATGTAAAAAATATTCAAACCAAGATCATGAGTCCCCATGAACAAAGCAAACAGATCATGCCTGCAACATTCAAGGGTGCACTGAGGGAAAAATGGCCTAACCTGACTTTGGATCCATCAGCTCGCCAGAGCCACAGTGGCATTGTTCATTGCCTGTCATTGGCTCTGCTGCACTTGCTGAGCCATTGGTCAAAACTTATAGTTTTCTACTTTGTTACTTCTTAAGGTAAAGGATAATTTTAGATAGCTGTATTTAAAGTTTTAGTGTTCATCCAGCACTCCTAAGGGTGATTAGGTGAACTGATGTTTTGTGTGAGAGTTGTCATTGCAAGCTAGATTAGACCCAGGAACAAAGGATTGCACGAATGTCTTTGGGAGAGGAAGTAACAGATACCTATGCATATAAAAGGTATTATGTGACCTACTTTGGGTGAAGTCTAGTGTGTCTGTGTTGTGATGTATAGAAATCAAGCAGCATTAGTTGTCTATGAAAGATGATATGAAATATCAGTGCTATTACACAATTGTGAGTAATTGCTAGTAAACTTCTAGCTGGAATAGTCATTGGTACAGTGAGAAACATGGGAGTAACCAAGGCTAAAATAATGATAGAGTTACATATGTTGTACCACATCCAACAGTAAATGCAATACATTTGAGATCACTGGTTGAAAACTTTGCTGACAATCCAGACTGAATGTAGTGATAACAACTCTGTGACTTGTTAGCTAAATATGCTGATTGTGTTGTGGGCCTAGATTGCCAATTCAATTGAACAACTGCCATATAGATGCAGGTGATACACATACAATTAAACAACTGCCATGCAGACTTCCATGTAGTGATAGAGATTTAGCTTACAAATTGCAGGGAATCTTAAAGGTCAGGATCATAAAACCTTCAGTGATTGTTTGGTCATCTCCTGTAATAGTTGTCAGGAATAGAGAAGGTACATCCTCATTCTACTTTTATTTAAAATTGGTGAACATGGTAACTACCCCAAACAAATGAATGTCTGGATGCACTGAAATGGACCCAGTGGTTTAATATAGTAGACCTGGCATTCAAGTATTATAAAATATAGCAGGATAATAAGAGCAGATTCACTTAGCAAATAAGGAGAATAATATGAACCTGATAAATGTGTCTTCTTAGTGTGTGTGAAATACAGACTGAATAAATTTAGTAAAAATGAACATAATCTTTATTTTCACACAACAAAATCATAGAGTAAGTATTTGTGAAATCAGAAACAGAATTGAATTTCTGTTAGGTTGTGTTTAATTCCATAGCTTTCATTTTATTGAGATTGATCTCCCCAAAACTAAACCACACAAGATTTTTGAGTGCAGTCTTCATTTAAAAATCTAACAGAAAGGGACCATGAAAGTTTGCTTGAATTCAAGAGATAAACTTAGTTTCTTTCTCCATTAAATAGCATCATTTCGTAACCTTTATTCTCTCACAGTATTGGTCAACTGTTACATTTGAACAACATCAACTAGTTTAGTAAATAATATTATAGTTGTTAATTCTTTCAACTCAGATGCTGTATATTACTGCAATGTTCTCTTTGGCATAATAGATGTTATGTGCTTTAGAGAACAAAGAAGTAAAGCAATTAGAACAAGGCAACCTCAGTGTCATGCTGGACTACATGTTTATGCTAAAACTCCAAACACTTTAAGTAAACAAGACAGTTAAAAAACTTCTGGATTACTAAATCAGGTAAAACGTGATATACCTGCATATCAAACAGAAACAGTAGTGAAATACTCTCCTGTTTTACTTTATTAATCATGTAGAAAGTTTGAAGCAACAGTAATTATCAATGAAATTATTTGAATGAGAAAAAAACCATAATGGCCTTGAAATGAAATTTAAAAAAGACAACAAGACCATTTGGGGCTCAATCTAAAGGCAATATAAAAGTTTTGTAAAGAAAAGTGTGTGTTTAAACATATTGCACTTGATTGTTTTTATAATTGAGATATATGGTTAATATAATCATTTAAATTATCAAACATTTTATCCAAGGGTTGATGATTTTGATAATACCACAAGATCGAATTTTTAGTTGTAATATAGCATTAAATTCTATCCCTGGGGGATACATCAGTAGGAGGCTCGGCATGACCAAGTGGTTAGGGCTCTCGACTTGTAATCTGAGGATTGCGGGATCGAATTCTCGCCACACTAAATATGATCGTTCTCTCAGCCGTGGAGGCGTTAAAAGTGTCTTAAATTGCTAAATTCGGAATGGCTAGCGCAGATAGCCCTTGCATAGCTTTGTGCGAAATTCAAAACAAACAAACGTAACATCTTTTTCTCCGGGAACCTTAGTTTTTAAACACATTATGTAGATTCTTCCACTAGTTGATCAATATATCAAAACCTCATTATCCTTTAAATTTTAGAAGTAGTAAAATAAGGCTAATATTTACTGTTACATCTGTTTGTATGTCCCTATAATCTTCATCTTAATATTATGCTAAAAATTGTGAATTCCTTATCATTAATACTTTCGTTTAGTATCATTTACATCATCGATTTTCGAGATCGATTTTTGGTGATTCTACCCATAGCAAAAACAATTATCTAATTTGCTTGTACGACAGGCGATAAACTATTATATTTTATATGCTACTTGCTAGAATTGTCCTTTTGTTGTGTAGGTATCTGGCACGCGGCCCTAGTGGTTAGGGGACTAGGTTTTCAAAATGTGGTTCGCGGGTTTGAATCGTGGTATTGTACATTTTCTCTTTTTCAACCATGGGGAGGTATAATATGGTAATCGATTTTACTATTTATTGTTAAAAAGTCCAAAAGTTTGCAGCAGGCAGTGATGATTAGCTGCTTGCTAAAAAGTCTATCGAATAAAAATTTATGGCAGCTAGTACGTATAGCTCTCGAGTAGCTTTCGCAAAATTAAAAAACAACAACAAAATCATAGCATCATTGCATGTAACCTGGGGAACACGATTACCCGTAATTTGGAAAATAAATTTTATAATACAAATCTGGGAACAACTGGATATAATCAAAGGAAAGTAATTATCATATGAAGTAACAATTCTCTGTTAAAGTGGTTTAAAGAGATTGTTTTTTAAATTTTCCGCACAGCTACCCGAGGGCTATCTGTGCTAGCCGTCCCTAATTTAGCAGTGTAAGACTAGAAGGAGAGCAGCTAGTCATCACCACCCACCGCCAACTCTTGGGCTATTCTTTTACCAACGAATAGTGGGATTGACCGTCACATCATAACACCCCCACAATAATTGGTCTTGTTAAAGGTTATTCTAAAGTAATTTAACCCACATTTGTGGACTTTGACGAAAAGGAAACAGTTATCTAAGATTCAGAATATGACTGGTAACGTAAAGTTGAGAAAAACGATTCATTTTTTCAGTTGGTTTCTAAAGTAATTGAAAGCCTAATTATGCATTCCACAATCCTAAGTGAGCTTTTGACAAGAAAACAAGCAAATAAAGATAACTATTTAGAGTTTAAAATACAACTGTGATAATCCACAGGGAGCACCATAATGGCACGGCAGTATGTCTACCTACTTATAACGCTAGAATCTGGGTTTCGATACCCATGGTAGCCAGAGTACAAATAGCTCATTGTATAGTTTTGTGCTTAAATACAATCAAACATTATTCCACAGTATAAAGAAATTTTAAATATATTTTACTTGTTTTAAATATGTAATTTTAAAACAAGTGGAGTGTATGCTGTCCGTTTACGTCGAATTTATCGCCAACAAGTTAGACATCTACTGTAGAAGAAATCTCAGCCCACACATATACATGTGAAACCTAAACACCCATTATGACTAAACTAATAATCACACAGTCTAACGTTTTCATTGACTTAATGAAAATCGATACCTTCGTTGGTTAGATAGTTTTCTTTTCCAAAAGCCTTGAACAATCGAATATGAATATTCAAATTATTCTTGTAAGCTGAGAGAGTGACATAACAGTCGATCCCTACGTAATTATTCAGGAACGAAACTGAATTTTTTTTACTAGTTTTCTTCATTGCTGAATTTGATCTTTTTCAACATTTCTTTAATGTCAGTAACATTTCTTTTCATTCCAATAGGCTAAAAATACAATATAGTATATAAATCGTAAATCACAGCAATGCTATTTATAAATATAATGAATATGACTGAAAACAAACATAACTACGGCAATAAAAAACACAAAGTTAAATTTATTAGCAAAGAAATATATATATACATAACGATATATTTTATTTCTAAAGGCTGGTTCATCATTCTTTATTCCATATAGTAGAACTCTATCAGTGTGATTATTAATGGTGAAAAGGACATGGTGTTTATATTTGAAAAGTGAACCATATTTGATTGGACTTTAGACAGTTTGCTGTTATTAAAAATTGAGGTATATATTCTCTTGTAACCAAGCTTGTCAACACTAATCAGAAACAGCTAACTCTCTTACCATCCGAGTACATACAAGTAGGTTTGGTTTGAATTTCGCGTAAAGCTACACGAGGGCTACCTGCGCTAGCCGTTCCTAATTTAGCAGTGTAAGGCTACAGGGAAGGCAGCTAGTCATCACCATCCACCGCCAATTGTTGGGCTACTCTTTTACCAACGAATAGTGGAATTGGCCGTCACATTATAATGTTCCCACAGCTGAATGGGCGAGCATGTTTGGTGTGACAGGGATTCGAACCTGCGACCCTAAGATTACTTGGATACAATCCCTAATGCTTTGTGTATTGGATTCATAGAAAATTTCTAATTATTCAATAGTGCTATTTCTTAATCGATAACCTTATGATTAAATATATGTTGCAGTTTTTTTCTGGGAATGATATTATCACAGTAAGATTGTTAATGATTCAATGCCACAATACACAACATCCCTTTAAGTAATGAATATCATTTTACGGTCCTGTCGTTTATGCCACAAAGTTTGTACTAAAAATTAAAAACTTCACGGGCTATTTGTTTCTTCTTATATTAAATGCAATTTAATTTATTGTAGCGCCTAATAACTACGAATTCCGTTTCTCAGAACGGCTAAGATTGTCGTTAGAGGACGCGATCAACGTGCAAGGAACATCGGTAATGTTAATATTACTAGTAGAATTAATATTATTGTTAACCAAACAAAAAGTTAGTACTGTGAGTATTAAACGCGTATGTGTTGTTTTGTTGGCAATCTTTAAAAATATTCGGTTTAAATAGTGCTGCTCTACCGTGGTGAATAGATTGATTTATACGGATATTGAGATAATCTGTTATTCATATCGATAGAATATGTTAATTGAAAATCCCGACACGTTGAAAGGATGGATAACAGCTCATTTGGAACCCCTGAAAGTGACGTTAATGGTTAAAATAAGCTTGTCAGAGTATTTTGTTTTACAAACTCTTATACTTTTATGTATGTATGTCTTGAACAAGATCACGTTGTAGCGTGACGACACCTAAGAAACATAAGTTGTACATATATATTTATAAGTAATATGTAAATAATTTCAGGAGAACAACTTAAATAGGAAACTTGTTGGTTCATCTACTGATTTAGATCGTTTCATTCACCAAACTGTAGAAATAAACAATGCAAGCTAGCCCTTATTATTCAAATATTTATCAAGCCTTAATACACGAATAAACTGGATTTGCTAAATCCATACCAAAAGTCAAACACCCTATATTAATAAGTGTTATCAAAATAAAGCTGTCTCTCCTGAATATGACACCTTTGCCAAAAGTTCAGATTTGTGTCCCATATTTCTATCATTTTCACCATTAAGTATTAAGAGAGAAAATGGTACATAGTACAGTTGATTCCATTAGCAATCTTAAAGACCTCAATCAGATCCTTTATAAATCTTTATTTAAATGAAAATAATTTCAAAGATCTTAACTGGTCCTTGTATGACAAACTTTCTCTCCCAGGTATCATTTTAGTATACCTTCTTTGAACCCTTTCCAACAATTCAATGCCATTCCTAAGGTTAAGAAACCAAAACTGAACACAATACTCCAAATGTGACCTATACAATGAAATTGTAACCTCTTTATATTTGTATTCAGTATTTCTGTAGATACAACCTAAAAGCTTATTTGCCCTACCACTAACAACAGCACACTGCTTGGATGACTTAAGACTGATTGACTATTACATCAAGATCCCTTTCTTTCATAACACTGTTAAGGTTATTGCCATCCAAATAATATTTACAATACAAATTATAACCCATATGCATTTGTTTTGATTGGAAGCCATCTCTTATTTATTCACCCAACTCACTAATAATCCAAGTACTTATGTAAAGCAGCAACATTCTTCTTTGCAACAATATATAACCTGGATTGCTTAGTAAAATCATATCTGAAGAAGATAGACCAACGTTCTGTTGAAATACACACTATGTTCCATCATAAATAAAATTTTTACCTTGGGGTTATAAACATTGTTTTCCCACCTGTTGTTATTCTCCTTATAGCCAGCAACAGCCCAAACCATAATAGTATCATCAAATTTGTATAATGTATTTATCTTTCCTTTGACATAAAGCAAAATGAGCAAAGTTCTCAACACACTGACATGTATGAAAAATTGTTTGGCTCATTGCACAGAGAAGTGACTAAATAGAAGAAAGCAGTCCAATCATTCAAACTGAATTAATATTACAGCTGATAAAGAACATAGTCCTGAACAGTTTTTAAAACTTTGTTTTCCTCATGATTTATTTGACTTCAAAATTTCTCAGTTTATAAGCTTGAAATTAAAATTTATAAAATTGCATCCTTATTTACACCCAGTGCCATGTTTAGTAATTTTCTGACCTTCTCACAAAAATTACTTTGTTACGAAATTACATCAAGAAAATGCTATGATTTTTTTAACACAATATACATACCTTCATAAAATGTTGCAAATTATCAGTAAACATTACAAGGCTTTTCAGTACCAAATATGAGATTTTGTATCAGGTTTCAAGGTTTTTTTTGAGTAATGATTTGCTCTTGCATTATTTTGTTTTTCAAATGTTGACTGTTCAGCATGCTGAATAATTTTGATGTTGAGATTAAAAATACTTTTATGTATCAGAAAACTCAAATTTCACATGTGAAATTTTTATAACCTGGTTTTACAATTGTATCTCTGTTATGTGTTTAGTTGATTTGACCGACCTTGTAACTACCATAAAATATCAGAAAACAGATATAAATTATGCTTTTCTCAGAATATTATGATTATATTTTTTAGTATTTAACTGCAGGGTTGCCATCTAGAGAGCTGGTGGTGTTTTTTATCTAGCAGTAGGGTATTAAAGAAGTAAAAAATTAAAATGTGAGGAAAAAGAGACAACAGCTGTAACAATTTTGGAAATAAACAAAATAAGAACATCTATATTGTTGGAGGATTTTCTGGTGCACATGTATATTTTTTTAATATATATGTGTATATCAAATATATTTTATTCCTTACGTGACAATTTTTTTATATATATATCATGCCCCCCCACCCTACAGCTACAGAGTTTATAGGTGCTTAAACACCAGCACTGTTTACAGTTGAATTATATTTCATTCAGTAAAGTTTCCTATGAATTTTATCAGTTTCATTGTGGTCTGTAACAAATTCTAACTACAAGCCTTCTCCCCTTCTAATCACTAACAGAAACCCAAATAGATTCAACCTCATTGTTATTTGCTTTTATATTCTCAGCTTCAAGAGGATGTAATTTTACATGTAAAATCACTCCTCCAACCTTCTTTTAGTACTATGTTCCTATTAAGCAATATATAACCCTGTATTTCAAATCGATTTCTGTCATCAAAATTGTGTACATTTAACCAGTTTTCAGTTATTTCTATTACATAAAAACCTTTTATTTCATTAATGCCCTAAAGTCATCAACTTTATTGTTTGTTTGTTTGTTTTTGAATTCTGCCAAAGCTATTTGAGGGCTACCTGCACTGGCCATTCCTAATTTAGCAGTGTAAGGCTACAGGGAAGGGAGCTAGTCATCACCATCCACTGCCAACTCTTCGGTTACTCTTTTACTAACGAATAGTGGGATTGACCGTTACATTATAACGTCCCCATGGGTGAAAGGGCGAGCATGTTTGATATGGCGGGGATTCAAACCTGCAACCTTCAGATTATGAGTCGGGCCCATACAAATAGAATTCGTTGTATCATATAATTAAATTGCAAATCTCATGAATTTCATATGTTGATTACACCATGTAATAAAACTTTTTACGTTTTCTTGTTCCTGGGCAGAAAGTGTTATTTCGCAATTGCTTATACCTAAAGTAAATGGAAAATACCTATTTCTCTCTTCAATCTTTAATTTTGTGACTTGCCCCCCAGTGGCTCAGCGGTATGTCTGCGGACTTACAACGCTAAAAACCGGGTTTCGATACCCGCGGTTGGCAGAGCACAGATAGCCCATTGTGTAGCTTTGTGCTTAATTAAAAAAAAAAAAACTTTTGTGACCTGGGAGCGTATAACGAAAACTTGATGGGAGACTATATTTGGGGGCTGATATGTGAAAGTGACTTACATTACAGTCGCAAATCTCGAAAAACTACTCACTTCTAAAAAATTTTTTCATTTTAGCATAAATACATGTAAATCTTGATTCATATGTTGTTTTATTCAGACCTTATGTGAATGAAAATGTGCAAACTTGCCCGTTTTTTACATAGAAAATAGGTTAATTTCTAAATTTCATTATCCAGGTTACGAAAGCAAAGTTTGAGGGGAATAATGGCCATTTTCTGTACCTTTATAGGGTAAGCAGTTAAGAAATAACACATACTATCCAGGAACAAAATTTGTGTTACATAGTGTTATTAACTGACTTTTAAATTAAGTGATATACAAAAACGCTAGTTAAATTATCGTGAAAATCAAATTTATGCAAAAATATATGATTCTGTAGAGTTTAAACCATATATTGTCAATACTAAATAAAATGTAAATACGCAGATGGTAACAATATATTACAACTGTTTTGTTAAACCTCTGTTTTCATAACAATTTTCTGCCTTTAAGTCGTCAGACTAAATATCGACAATTATGACCAAACTGAACATTGAATTCTACGAGCCTCCTTTCTTCTTAGTAAAAGATCGACATGCCATCAGCTGTGTTGTTGTTTGAATTAAGCACAAAGCTACACAATGGGCTATCTGTGCTCTGCCCACCTCGGGTATCGAAACTCGGTTTTTAGCGTTGTTAGTCCACAGACATACCGCTGAGCCACTGGGAGCCCATCAACTGTGAGTCAACAAGAATGAAGTGTCATTTTGTGATTGTGTGTGTTGACCTATCTATCATTTGCTTTCAAAGTAAACGACGTCATTTAGAAAGAACACACATGCATTCAACTTTATATTTATACTTGGCTTAGTAGTTTTTAATACGTATATGACATCACTACTCTAGAAGAAGTGTTTGCTATATTTGTCCCTAAAGATTTATGAAAAAAATGGTGAATGTTGCTATTTTACAATAGCGATTAAACACATTTATTATGTAGCAAAATGATTTACTGCAGAGTTTATTAGCAACGTGTTAAAATTAAAGATAGTGAAATATGCGTTATATGTGTGTAGTAAGTTTGTGTGTTAAATCATCGAATTGTTCAGTATTTACAAAACATCCGGCTGAAAAAAACCTTTTTAGC
The DNA here is from genome assembly GCF_004210375.1 of Tachypleus tridentatus. Taxonomy (NCBI): domain Eukaryota; kingdom Metazoa; phylum Arthropoda; class Merostomata; order Xiphosura; family Limulidae; genus Tachypleus; species Tachypleus tridentatus. Next base: position 141,428,920 of record NC_134833.1, read on the forward strand.
AGTATATTAACTGTGATAGTAACACTATCCAGCTCTCTAAACAACAACAAAAAACCGAAAACAAAGAACGTATGCCACGTACGTTAAATTTTAACACTCCTACGAAAAGTGGGGCCTAATAGGCCCCAGAACAACTTGAAAGGTTATTAATATTAGGCTAATAATTTTGTATTTAAATAAAATTGTCATTTAAATCCATTAATGAATGGATTAACGAGATTCCCACTGTCCCTATCTACTATCTAGCGAAACCACAGCCAGGGGAACGGGCTTGGAGAAATCAGGACTAGAAACGTCTTTTCGTAGAAGTGTTAAGGTGTTACTGTAACACTGTTTGAAAATATATTTTAATTGTGAAAAATATAACACGAGATAATTCAAATAAAACTACTGTTTGTTATAGAGTAGACTTTGATCATCCATTGTACAATGAAATCTCATACATTTAACTCATTGAAAAATTATTCTAAAATTATTCTTGTAAAGTTGGTTGTTTTGTATTTATAAAGTTCGTGTGAGTGTGTGTGTGTGCACGCTCTTTAAAAGGAGGCTTTAAAGAATTCTTAAAGAAACTGACTGAAGTATATAATACATTTTTTCGTTTTAAAGTACAAGAATTATTTATGTCATTTAAAAACTATTTAAATCTTACATGCAGAGTTGGAATGAATATAATATGTATGAAACTGATCCAATAAACTTATAAACTGTGGTACTTAGAATACATATGATAGCACATTAAACTCTATACTTCATGATACCAAAAATCTTTGAAATAATCACATTAATGTAAATAAAAGATACAGATATAGAATTTCTAGTTTGTAGATACAATAGTATTACTTGGATTAGGCAAACATAACTGTTAAAAAGAAATACTGTTTTGAGAACTTTTTATTATGATAAATTAACAATAGTTTTACGTGTTATTAAATCTAGATCTTTGTGATGCATTGAGACAATGAACTCGTCATCCTCCATTTACAGAAACACCATCTATTTGTGTGTGACCATATGACGACTTTGTATTTCATAACAGTTAAAGGTTATCGAGGTTGACATCAGTTCTCTCACCGATTGTATAAGTGACCATGTGATCGTCTAATAACAAATTGTGTCTTAATGTAGACAGTACTAAAGTTGTATGAAATTGTAATCTTCAAGGAATATTATATACAAAATGGATAGATAAACAGTAAGTTGTTTAATTATTATATTTAGCTGTAGCAAATAAATGTCCTTTTCAGGATGATAAAAATACGCTATTGGTTATAATAACTGCTTCATTCAATTAATGGATATTATGTATATATAAGGGTTTTACTTGTGAAAGCGAAACAGCAGACTTGTTAAAATTCTATGGACAGTAATATTGTTGTTACAATAATAGCTTTATTTGTAATTTTAAAGACATAATTATATCTAGACATGTTTCACAATGAGCAACAAGCAACACTTTTCTGTAGTTATGACGTCATAGTCACTACCCATCCTTAATAGTACGCCAGACGGTGTCACTTTCTGGATCTATAACGTTATTGTCTTTGGCGACATCATCACTCGTCTCAGCTTCTGGTGGTGTGACGTGCAAAACAATCGGGATAACCACTTGCATCTTACAAACAGCCTATTGATCTGTGCCTGGTTGTCTGATACATTGTTATAGCATGCAATAAGTGGTCACACCAGCTGTTTTGATTGGGGTTTAAAACTTTGCAAGTAATCATTTTTTATCTATAATACCTGTTCATCGGAATGGAGGGGATAAGGCGAAGCACACATGTTCACCACATCCAACACTTTACACAACTCAAAAAACAGTGGGCTGTTAAAGTTAATTCCTTGATAATTGTAGATATTTTCAAGTGCTCTGAACTAAGCTATCCAGTGCTTCACATGTTGCACAAGTATATCAACAAATGGATAAAACTTTTCCCACTTAGCGAAGAAGTCAACAGCTATGATTACATGCTGTAACTTCAGTTTCTTTCTAGGAATAGATCAGCAATATCCCGGATTATCCTGTGTAAAAATAAACAAGGAATTATTTTATGGAGTTTATCCACGACTCTTTCTCTGAGTGACACACACAGTAAAATGTAGAGGTCAGTGCTGAACGTACTGACTTAAATGTGCCCAACAGAATTAGAATAACACTTTAATTCCTTCTAGATTTGTTTTATACAAAATCTGGAGAGCCTTGTTTTTCAAAGTACCAGGGACAGCAAGCTGTAATACAAACTGAGAACTACACCTTCGTGAGGAATTGACAAAGCACATATTCCTGCATCCAAAACTGTTTTTACAAGTATCACAAGTTACTTTTATAAATATGAGCTGGTAATGTTTTACATTAGTGCAGAGAAAGGAGTGGCTATGTCAGATCTGGATTCTATAGTTTCTCCTCTCAGAGCTCATTGAACTTTAATATATTAATAACATTAATGTACATGCAATGTCTCATTTGCATTCTGATGGCTTATAATGCTAAAAATCGGGTTTCAGTTTTAACGATGGACACATACAAAAGTAGTTACTCCCTTTCAAAGTTTCATATTTTGTTGCCGTCTGAGCTTGCAACAATGAAACTTTCAAAGGAGACTTTATAACTTATCAAGCTACTAAAAACTAAGAAAACTGAAACAAACGATTTTTCTTCAAAGATACAAATCGGAAAAATATTTTCAATAGGATTTAAGTCCAGAGAGTTTCCAGGCCAGTCCAACACCTTTATTCGCATTGTAGTCATAAAATTCTTCACAAGTTTCGATGTGTGGCACGGAGCTAGATCTTGCTGAAAAATGCCAGATCCATCTGGAAATCTCTTTTTCAATTCTGGAACGACTCTTTTCTGCAAAACTTCGATGTACTGTGGTCCTCGCATCATACCTTCTACGATATGTAAGCCTCCGACGCCATAGTAGCTGAAAAAGCCACAAAACTTCTTCAAGGGATGTTTTACGAACTGATTGATGTGAGATTCTCAAAGTTTCTCACCTGGAGATCTGCGAACATGCAGACTTCTTTGACCCTGTACTAAGAAATGTGTCTCGTCACTGAATAACACCTTCCTCCATTGTTCTTACATCCAGTTCTTGTATTTAAGACACCATTGATACCGTTTTTCTTCATTGAGTTGGTAAGTTGTTTTTTGACTGGTCTCCTTGCCCTTCGACCGACATCAAGAATTTATAACGAACTGTTAAAGAGCTGACTTTTATTCCTTTGACGTCCAAATCTCTTTTTATGGCGTCACTTGTCTTCCGTGGATCTTTCACACTCTCCCTAACCACGTACGTGTCGTCTCTTGGCGTTGTTTTCCTTTTTCTGCCACATTTTCCTTTACGTTTCGGACTGATAGATCCTGTACTCACCTTGGCTTCGATCACACGGCTGACGGTCGATAGGCTAACACCGACAACGCCCGCGATTTCCCTGTAAGTCATGCCGGTGTGTTCGTGCAGTGTCACAATCTTTGTACGCTTTCTAGGAGCCACGTCCATTGTGTATGACGACTGAAAGACGACTGATTAGCAGTAAAACAAATAGCCTCATTTTTGAGAAAAGTCTAATGCAATTTCGAATGACGTAATATTCCTCAAAATTTCGTCATGTATACCAAAAATAGATCGACCGTACTGCAAAACACAGCTAATGATGCCGTCAATGTGAAAAAATGACTATTAAAGGAAATCAGCGGGTCCAGCGAGCCTACACTGGCCGTCATGCTGAAAATATTGTAAAATGACCATTTGTTTCAATTAATTTGCACAAGGGTGTAATGACAGAGAAGCACAGATTAGAATAACATTATAAAAATTTCAAAGAATTTGCTTATCCCTCTGAGTACAGTGAAGTTCATAATTAAGAAGTGTAATGTACTCCATAACACCCAGTCACTACCCAGATCAGACTGCCCTTCCAAACTAAGAAGCCGGATAAGCAGAGAAGTGGTTAGGGACTCCACTGTTAAGCCAATACTGACTTTGAAAGATTTGCAAAGTTCCACATCTGAGATGGGAGTCAGTGTTTACACATTGACAATATCACTGTCCCTTTCATAAAGCTGGTCTGTATGAACGAGTTGCAAGAAAGAAGCCATTACTGAAAAATTATCATATTAAATATTGTATGGAGTTTGCAACAAAGCATGCAAATGATACTGCAGGAAGGTGTTTGGTCAGGTGAAACAAAAATCGAAGTTTTTGGTCTAAGTTCAGAGCCTTATATCTGAACACCATCCCAACTGTCAAGCATGGTAGTGGCAGCATCAAGTTACTGGGATGCTTTTCATCAGCAGGCACTAGGAATCTTGTCAGGAATGGTAGAGGGATGGATGGTGCAAAGTACAGCCATATCATAGAAGAAAACCTGCTTGTGCCAACCAAGAGTCTAAATATGGGTTGAAAGTCTACACTTCAGAAGGGCCTTGACTCCGAAGCACAATACCAAATCTACACTGGAGTGGTTTCAAAAGAATAAAATGAATTTCCAAGAATGGTCCAGCCAAAGTCCTAACTCAAAGTTCTCAGTTCATCAACGATGCCCAATGAACTTACCGGAATCGAGGTAATTTTGCCAGTAATAATGGGCACAAGTTACCCATTCAATTGTGCAAATCTTATTGAGGTCTATACAAAAACAATAGCAGCAATAATTGCTGTCAAAGATGCTTCCACCAGACACTAAAGTAGGATATTGAATACATATGGAATTAGCAAATTTCAAGTTATATATTTTAGTTGGAGGCTGTTCTGACATTCAACCTACTTCACACATACAAGTGTTAAGTTTGATCAGTAGAATTTTGAACAATACCAAGCTCATTAAAAATGTTTACATTATTTGTATTTCATCACTATTGGTAGTGAGTGAACACTTTTGTTCACCGTATCCATTATTGATGATACATTTTTCTCAATCCAAAGCTATCAAGCCAGCTAGGGTATAATAAAAGCAGCAGTATACAAAACACTATTTATATAATTTATTGTTACAACAGCAGTTGTTATGATTTTATGTATATATTACTTTTTTTTCTTTTTCACCAAAGATAAAATCGAAAATATTATCTGTGATGTAGAAACATGGTACCTTCTTTGATTGAACACAGCCTCTGCTGTAGACTGTAGTTTCATTTATTGAAGAGTCCTTAGTACAGTGTGCATCGGCAAACCAAAGGAATTTAATTAAGCCTCTTTGTAATGGCTGTACGTAAACAAACCTTATGTTGTTTTTGTGTCCTTTTTATCTTACCAAATAGTTGCAGTTAAAAATTACTCAAAAACACCACAAAACAATTGTCATGATAGGAACGTCTTTTCCAGCTTAGTGAAGCATGATTATAATTAATTATACTTGCCATAAGAGTAAAGCTTCTCATGAAATGAGGGTTTCATAGGCACGTGGCCAGTTTATATATGCTACAACAGAGAGAGATATGAGAATTAAGTTGGAGATATCCACGAAGGAAGATCTGCAACTACAAATAGAAATGGAATCCATTGAAATTGCAAATAGGCTACTTACAATACCATCTGTATGTTACAGGAATATTAAATCATATAGTATTGAAACATTAGTCCCTCCTATCGATGGTTTAAAAGATCTTAAATTATTAATTAGACAATTATTTACACAAAAGAAGAGGAGATAAACCACAAGAAAATAAATGTTTCAAGTACAACGTGATATTTCCAGGAACTGAAGATAAAAGCCTGTATAAAATAAGAACTCCTACCAAATAATGCTAAACAGAAGTAGAGAAGTAGTTGTTATAGATGTGATGGAACATCATCATTACATTCGAGACAGTGAGAAATCAGTAACTCTCATTAAGCCAAAAAAAAAGAAAAAAGAGAGAGACTAACCAGGTCAAAGGAACAACATAGAATTAGCAAAAAATCAAGAAAACAGAAAGTAGTTGAATTTATGAGGCAAAGTTCATCTAGGAATACCCCATCTGCATCAAACTGAATTAGAAGTTTGAAACCACGACTCCACGCATTGATGGGAAACATCTCAGTATGTTTCTCGAAAAACTACCAAAGAGTTCTTGAATGGACAATATAATGTAGTATTTTATTTTGCGTATTATAATTGAAGGAACTTCACAATTGAAGAAAAGCAGTATTATCAGCTATATTTTTATGTTATAACGTCTTTGTTGACTAGATGGAGTTGTGGGTTTTAAAATAGGCCTAGAAAATTCTAAAGTTCTAATTTGACATCAGCTTTCTTTCTCTCGTAGATTCCAAACTGGATTATAAATACCAGGTAGTTGAGAAAATTGAGTTATTTCAAAACAAAAAGTTGAATCTGTGTATTTTCATGAAGTATTATTCTCATCATGCTTATTGAATTGCTTGTTAAATTGATTCTATGTTCATTCTAGCACTTTTAGAGGTTCGAACGTCGTTTATAATTAGCTAGGTCTACAACAATTTACGATATTGTACAAGTATTAAAGCTTGTGTAAGTGTCAAAGGAGGGAATACAGTAATTTTTGGATTGAACGTTGACTTAATTTTACCATTTAATGTAAAAGAAATCATCAACAACAGCAATAATATTATTATAATCCAATACATATAGAAATATGTATATCTATAGCCTACCTTTAGATTCAAAATATCACGTGATCATTGTATAACATCGACTTGAAAATTATCTTTAACAAACAATATATAAAGATTAGTTCATAATACTACTTTAGTGAAATATGTGTAGAAATTAGAACTTCTTCGATGGGTTTATGAACTAAAATTAAGTAAATATTAGTCTCAAAAACTTCTATAAATTGTTTTGCCATTATGATAATAAGTAACTGAAAAATACATAGACTTAATTGCAAATATTCATTTAAAAAATATTACTTACATTATATTCAAATTGTAATTTGTTTCCAATATTCAAATATGCTGGCCTACGATACACGTAAATTTTTATTTCTTTGAACAATTTATGTGCTTAATTTTTCTGTAAAATTACAGTGATCATTTAGAAATGAAGAACACTGACAAATATTACAGCTTACAGTCAAAACTTCAAGCACTTGTTGTAATGCTTTCTTTCATTGGTTGGATTTTGTTAAATTATTTAGTAAAAATAATTCGAGGTCTATTCCACGTAATGATAACAAATTGGTTTATTTTTTCCTTAATGTTTCTACATCTTGTCTTTATTTGTTTGTTTTGGAATTTCGCACAAAGCTACTCGAGGGCTATCTGTGCTAGCCGTCCCTAATTTAGCAGTGTAAGACTAGAGGGAAGGCAGTTAGTCATCCCCACTCACCGCCAACTCTTAGGCTACTCTTTTACCAACGAATACTGGGATTGACCGAAACATTATACGCCCCCACGGCTGGGAGGGCGAGCATGTTTAGCGCGACGCGAGCGCGAACCCGCGACCCTCGGATTACGAGTAGTCGCACGCCTTACGCGCTTGGCCATGCCAGGCCTCACACAAAGCTCCTCTAGGACAACCTGTTTGCCTTCATTTGTACACTGTTGTAACTTGTAGACCTAAGTAAATACTACGATAATATAAAAATGAACTTTTTTGTACAGTCTAACGTCTAACCAAGCTATTTATTAAATATACAAAGTAAATAAAACTAATTCAAATACTTCACTGATATTCTATTGAATGAAAACTGACTAACTGGTTACTTGTTAACTATTTACCATTCCTGATCAAAAAGTCTACTCGTATTTCTATATGATGTCTCACTTCTAAATATTCATCGAAGATACCGTGTTTTCGTGATGTCAACTAGAATGTTATAAGTGTTTTAGCACTTATATAATTTTAATATGGTGCGCCCTCTAGCTATACTCTAAAGTATTGAAATATCTTACAACACCCTAAATATTTGAACCACCTTTTCACTCTCTACTCAATACAAAAGGTAGACTTTCTTAGTAATAAATGCAAACTGTCACTTGCAGTAGACAACAAAGTAGTGACATATGACAAATCAGTTGCAAATTTGGGTTTCTACAGAGGACCTCTAAAACATTGATTTTTATATATGCTATACACTCGGAGAGCTGTACAGAGGAAGAAACTGCTCAGTTTGCTACCCTCTGCAAGGCAGGGTTCGTTTAAAAAACCGTCAAAATTCAGTCAACAAAGAATGCTGGGAATCGTTTGCGATTAATCTCTGAAATCAACTTTCCCAACATGTTTGATAATCCTAAAGATGTATCTGCTTCATGTCAAGCAACTGCTCGAAAGATAGATCATTTTCAACGCTGTCCCCCAGGGGCACATAGAAACTAGATTTCGATACCCGTGGTGAGCGGAGCACCGATAGCCCATTGTACAGCTTTGTGGTTAACTACAAACAAACTTTCGACGCCAAAAAAAGGTAAAAAATAAACACTATTTGATCAACAATGTGTCAAGACAGGCTAAATGCACTTGCACTTTTGTACATAGAAAATTACTTGTTAGAATCGCTTGACACTAAATAGATCATAATATCTTTGCTATAAAAAATAGCAGAAAGACAGTAGTTTAAACAAGTGCAGATGACGTGATCTGCTACTACTGCTGAGCATACCATGAGATTACCAGTGTGATGTAAGCATGTGTGCGTACATGTATATTTGTGTAATAGTTTGTTGTGTGAGAGCCCAAATGACTGCATGAGTTGCGATTATTATGTACATGGTTTCTATCTCTGTGTTTTGTCGTCCAACTACAAATTTTGTTGTATTAAGTTACCATTTTTTATATTCAAGAAACATGTAAAATTGTTCATTAACTTGTAGACGAGTCTTACAGATCTGTAGGTTTTATTTTACCGTTGTTTTCAAAAGAGAAACATGTCTTGAGCTTCAGTTTACGTTGCCTTAGTCTTCAGTTGCAATCATAATAAGCTCGGTAGAAAATTTAGCCACAGACCAGTCTGAAACGTAAGCTACCCATGCCTCAGTTGAATATACACAGAATCTTCTCTCATCTGTGAACAGTATAAGGGTCCATAACTGAAAGGTCTAAGTGGCATATTCCTAGGAATGTGTCACCTAGGCTGTTTGGTGCCTTGAAGTTAGAAGTGGACTCTTACTGATGTCTCGGACTTAAGCCCAACTTTAGGATCTTAATTCTAACAATTGAGCACGTTATACACACTGTAATTACTTATTGTTTCTTGTTCCTAAAAGTGTTGGCATGATTTCTGAGGTCTAAGTGCTACAGATACTGGTCACCTCCCACACACGTAGCTCTTCTGTGACCCTGGTCAAGTCACCTGTGGCCTGTTAACTGCACCATAATCCACTGTCCACAAATTGTGACACTTCCTTGACCAGTGCCATCTCTCAGTTTGGGTGAAACTCTCCTGTATATTGTACATTTCAGTCTCGTTTAATTGATTTCTACTAGTTTGCACACTCTTTGCAAAAGTTAATATAAGCAAAAAATCCATAAACCCAGCATTATCTCAACATTAAACACCTTTACTAATTAATCACAACCACTCTTTTGCTTTGCAGAATTTGAGTAATTTATCATAAAGGCTTATTACATGAGGAATCATTGGTGTAGAAACCTGCACACTATAGATAGGATTAGTGTTATATTCTGCTATAAACATATTAAATTTGAAAAAAAAAGAGGTTGATAACCTAAAAATGGACAAATTTAAACACTCCTTATTATCCTTTAATATTTTAGAGTATTTTATTAAAAAGTAGATGATTTGATTTAGTGTGAATTTCGCACAAAACATGAGGGCTATCTTACTATTCGTTCCTCATCTAGCAAACTAGAGGGAAGGCAGCTTAATCATCACAATCCACCGCCAACTCTTGGGCTTTTATTTTACCAAAAAATAGTGGGATTTACCGTTATATTATAACTTCTTCATGGCTGAAAGACGATTATGTTTGGAGGGATTAGAATTCGAACCAATGACCCTCAGATTGCGAGTCAAGCGCCCTAATCATGTGTATGTGGGTATGTGTTTTCTTATAGCAAAACCACACAGGACTATCTGCTGAGACCACCCAGGAGGATCGAACTCCTGATTTTAGCGTTGTAAGTCCGGAGACTTACCACTGTACTAGCGGGGAGACGTACCCTAACCCTCTGGCCACGCATTAGATAACTAATACTGTATTTGTAAGAAGCCGCATTTGGAATACATTTACGAGATATTGTATCAAAGTAAAGTATCAGGTAATTTACTGGGTTTTGATACTGATTTTACACCAATAGAAAACTTCTTCATTTTGCAGTGAGACATACAGTGGTGGTAATAATACTCTTCATTAGGCAAAATACAGCAAAGTTTTATATTGTACTTTATTTATGATTTTCTTTAACCTGTAACTGGGTAAAATTTTCTTTTATTTCTTTGCTATCTTTCACAATTTGTTTTTCTATATTAAACAATAATTTGTCTGCATTATTGAATAAGATAATAAAGCATGTTTTCTTTGGTACTTATGCAGCTTGCTTTAATTATAAAATTAAATGATTCACTTTCACATGTTTTTCGATTTTGTAAAATTCCGTTAAAAAAGCGTCTAGTCTGAAAACATTTATGACGTCATATACATTTTGCATTCGTTATGACGTATTCACTTTCTTTGTCATCATCACTGTCTTCAGTTAATGCCAAAACTTCATTACCAATAAAATCCATAGTGTCGTTTTAATGATGTAAAACTTTATGATTTAAATTCACAATATTAATATTGTAATCTGGTGGTGATCGTTTTCTTTTACCATTTGTTGGATTATTAACACTTACCAATATAACTTTTTGGTTGTTTTCTCCTACGTCTCCGACTCAGTTTAGTAGAAACTGATAACCACAACCTTAAAGATAACATAAAGATATGCATTTTAACAACTAGTCCTTTTACATTTGCAATATAAAGGTTCTGACTTGAACTGGAATTGCATTTTTTCAACAGTTGTTGAAAAAGTCACCAGCAACTGTGATTCGTCATTTTGGAACAACCAGTGAGCCAGTGAAGCTAAAAATAGACTAAATCATCATTTCTTTTCTATCCAATGATATTACTCATAAAAGGAAACTGATAAAAACTGTTTCTAGAGTAGGTAATTATTTTTCTGACCAACATGAACTTACCCAATTTGCAGGTATGTGCGATGTTACGCAATGGGTCATTTTTCTTGACTAACATAAAGTTATCCAGTTTGTAGGTATATGTAGTGTGACGCAATAGTTCATTTTTTGTGACCAACTTACCTAATTTGCCAGTACATGCAGTGTTTAAATTTTAAGACAAAATCAAATTAACTCATCAAAAGTATTAGAGCTGATCAGCTAACAGGAAATAAAATACATTACAAATATTAAAACCAAGCAAAATTAAAATATACAAAACATATTTTAAAGAAATTTAAAACAAAAACTCAAAATACAATTACTAAAAATAACGTCAATTCAAACTACAAAACAGTAATTTGTATCACAGGATACATTAAACTGAAGATGAATATTTATTCACAGAATTGTTTGTTTTGTTTTTTGCAATTGGTATGAGTGTTGGTGTGGAGTTCCAGAACATCTGATATTATGATTAGTTTATCATGTTCTCTTCCAGGACTATTATGCTTTTTGGTCAAGATGTACTGCTGGCTGTCACAAACAAAGTTACTTTGCACAGGTGACATTTTTTATACATGCCACCTGTTTCCTCGTAAGTGCAATAGATCGTCAGACAGCTTCAAGATGCATAACTCCATTAACATGTCACAATCAAAAACTATGTCAACTCAACCTGTTATACATCAGAGGTTCGGCTATAAATTTAAGGTCAAACATTAAGACTAATCTGGCCCTAACTCATCATTTCTTTTGCTCTGCCTTACAACATTCATGATTACCAAATTCCTCACTATGACCTGAAAACACCGTTCCTTTCAAGTATTAGTAGTTTTACAATTAACATAGATTTCTATGGTACAATAGAAGAGATTTTATCTTGGTGAGTACCTTGACTGTACCAGCCCCTGGTGATTGTAAAAAGGAGATATTGTACTGGTAACTGAAATTGTGACAGTAGCTTTACAAGCAATGACCAATGTTTGTAACATTGAGTTGTTTTTTTATTATTTATTTAAACGGCCCGGCATGGCCAAGCGTGTTAAGGCGTGCGACTCGTAATCTGAGGGTCACAGGTTCGCATCCCCGTCGCGCCAAACATGCTCGCCCTTTCAGCCGTGGGAGCGTTATAATGTGACGGTCAATCCCACTATTCGTTGGTAAAAAGAGTAGCCCAAGAGTCGGCGGTGGGTGGTGATGACTAGCTGCCTTCCCTCTAGTCTTACACTGCTAAATTAGGGACGGCTAGTACAGATAGCCCTCGAGTAGCTTTGTGCGAAATTCAAAACAAAAAAGGGAAGGCAGCTAGTCATCACCACCCACCGCCAACTCTTGAGCTACTCTTTAACCAACAAATAGTGGGATTGAGCGTCACATTATAACGCCCCCACGGCTGAAAGGGCGAGAATGTTTGGCGCGACGGGAATGCGAACCCGTGACCCTCAGATTACGAGTCGCACGCCTTAACACGCTTGGCCATACCGGGCCCTCGAAAATGTTAAGTCCATTACATGTTCTAGTTGACGCAATGCAGAACTACTAGTAAGTATGTGTTTTTTGTTTGCTAGAAATCACATACTTTGAATATTTCAGTTTAGGACTAAATCTGAAATATCCTTTCCTTGCATTAAGAATACACAGACTATGCCATGTTTTTGTTTTAATAAAATTCAAGCTAATAAATGTAGTTTAAGCCAAAATTATTTATATCCTGAATACATTTCACTATTATATATATGTATCGCGTTACTAAACGTAATACATGCACAAGTTGTTTGATACGTACCAGTTCATATATCAACCAACGTATAATACTTTTCTTTTTCAAATAAATGACTCCACAGTTTCAATTATAGCACCCAATTAGCACCAGTCGCTTCACCCAAGCGCTTTTTGAAATATCTCACTAAGACAAAACGTGCAGGTGCCACTCACTTAGTTATAATTAACTCACGAAACATTGGTAATTACAGATGAAAACAAACAGGTCATTCATCTGTAATCACCTATCCTAAAAACATGTTATGCTTTCAACCATGCATGCACATAAAAATAGTTCAATGTATTAGGTTTATAAGGAATAACAAATTTGTTTTCACTGCCACAACACATGGGCCCGGCATGGCCAGGTGGTGAAGGCACTCGACTCGTCATCACATCAAACATGCTTGCCCTTTCAGCCGTGGGGGCGTTATAATGTGATGGTCAATACCGTTATTCGTTGATAAAAGAGTAGCCCAAGAGTTAGCGGTGGGTGGTAATGACTAGTTGCCTTACCTCTAGTCTTACACTGTTAAATTAGGGACGGCTAGTGCAGATAGAACTCGTGTAGCTTTGCGCGAAATTCAAAACAAACCAAACCAAACTACCATAACACAGCAACAGCCCAAATATCCACGTTTATTCTATTAGCATTGCCATCTACTGGTCGTGAGAAACTTAGTAAAATTCTATATATGTGCTACGTTTAAAATATTTGAAATACATATATAAATATAAGTTTCATGATAATGTCACAAAACCGTTTCCTTCAGCTTTAACATCATACACTTAAAGCAGTATTGACAAAACAAACAATGAACGTGGGCTTGCCTTTGTTCATGTTTATTTTATCTCAGATACGAGTTTATAAATATATACGAAGACTGCACGTGTTATGACAAGAACTCATAGATCAGTAAAATTTGTTGATATAAATATTTATGTGAGTTTTAATACTAGATGAGATACTGTCTGTTTGTTATCAACTTGAAGTTTATAGGTACGTTAAAATTCAGTGAATATAAATCTCCTTTTAATACATATTTTTAACCTGTATTGAAGTGATTAGGAGTATGTAACTGTGAAGAAACAGTCACACCTTCCGAAGTCTATTTGGCTGCTACAGAATAAATGTAGATATGAAGGAATCTTCGTGGCCAGAATGCAGCTGTATAAATAGAATTTGCCCATTCGGTGCGGTATACAACACAATAGTACTTGCTTATACATAGTTTACTGAAAAATTGGGCTACCGGCCGATTAAGTACGTTTGAGCATTTATGATTGTGATAAGAATATTATACAGATATGGCGGCTTGATGAATTAATTTAATTTGTAGTCCAAAAGTAAATTTCGCATTCCTCGAACTCCTGGTGATGCCTCTGATGTCATTAAAGAAATATGGCATTATATTATCTGCATTAGATTATTGTTTAATTGAAGCTAATCACAGTAGAAAAAAAACAAAAAACTAAACACTTCAATAACAGAGGTGTTTAGAATATTTTGTTTTAAATAAATTTTCTGGTGGGTCATCATCAGTAGGCTTACAGACTTACAACGTTAATAACTGGCGTTCGATTCCTCATAGTGAAAAGAGTACAGATAGTTCATTGTGTACCTTTGCTGTAAAATCACCCAATCAAAATTTCAAGTACTAGTTATCAAACGAAACTTATATCGCCAAATATAATATGATATTACATCACAACACTTAACTACACTTATTCAAAACCAGAAAGGAACATGTACTTTAATAAAGACAACCATAAGTTACAAACTGACTATGAATAGCTAATTTAAATTTAGTAAATCAAAACATAAAAAAACTTAAAATAGGTTATCAGCTGGTCACTCTCCATATTTTCAAATATAACATCAGTTAGTGTCTCAAGGATTGGTTAGCTTAAGTTAGCCCTAAATTTAAGTGTAATAATGAACCGACAACTGATGTTACTTTATTCTACGAACATTAAGTCTACGGCAGTCTTTAAAGCCAACAGCTAGTATTTGTATGCTCTGTAAGTATGGTACATTATACTATTTCTTCATTGTTATTTTTATTAACTGTATTGGTTAAAATGTTTAATGCATTTAATTTTAGTGTTATTATTTTATTTCTCATTAGTGTACTTTTACTACGGTGTTTAAAATATGCGTTTAGATTTCTCATTGGGTCAGCGGTAAGTTTACAGGCTTACAATGCTAAAATCCAAAGTTCGATTCCACCGTGATGTACAGAGCGCAGATAACCCACTAACTGTGTAGCTTTGCACTAGAAAAAAAAAAAGTACCCCACCAGTACAGCGGTAAGTCAACGGAATTACAACGCTAAAATCAGGGGATCTATCCTCCTCGGTGGGTTCAGCAGATGGCCCGATGTGACTTTGCTATGAGAAAACACACACACTGCACTAGAAAAAGCGACAACAACGTACGTTAAAAAATAACCTAAATTTTCTAGTCTGGCAGGACCTCGTGAGATATTATTGGTATTACGATCCAAAATACTATTAACAGCAAGGGAACCCAACTAATGAAACAACGCATCAAAATATTTGTAAGTACGAACGTAAAGGATTATACTTAATTAACTATATTTATGACCAAGTTGATTTTTGTTTCGGTTTAAAAGTCTAAGAAAATAGTTTGCTTCTATTGGAAGCTTATGCAAGGTAATTTTCATAAGTATAAAACTTTTAAATATTTAAATAATTTAAACTTTATAAAACATATTAAAGAAACTGACGTTACAGGTAATTAAGTATGTTGTTACTTACCGATTTGAATACCATAAAATCTAAATATATCTTTGAAACTCTGTAATAAAATTTAAAAAGCATTCCTTGGCTCTTATAAACACCGAAGGTGAAGTTTGGTTATTCTTAAGCCCCCTCACTTAGTTTGAGTGGTTATACTTTAAAAATTAAATGATTTGAAGAACTATTTAGTTTATTTATGATGATATACGTATAAAGTTATAAAAATACATTACTCTTAGCCTCAGTTTCTTAGGTTTAACAGGCAAATGAATTTTTTTCAATTTAAATCGATATATATTTATTTTATTCATAAAAATAAAAATAATTTATATCTGTGTGTGCTGTTATTATTATTATAATAACAAGACTGGATATCGAATAATTTACACAATTATTTCATTAACAGAGTGAGGACACGAGGTCAATGAAACGCTTAAGAATAGAGCGCCATCACGCATCTAAAATGTGAAACAGTGAAGCCTCACCCTGTCTTCGTATGAGGTGAAGCTTAAACCTGGTGTAAAGGTTGGGGAATAGTTGTTTGTTTTTTTTATTTAAAAAAAAATGAAAAATGAAAAACCTTTATAGCGTTTTCATTAAAAACTTTATAGGATGAAGACTGAATGTTAAGGAGAAATGTTTTAGTAAAGACAAACAACGGGAGACATCCTTTAATATTTATAATCAGCTTCGAAGTTTTGATGGATGCATCTAGTGGTAAGTTAGGCTACAAATTCTCGAACTATGAAGTTAAATTTTAAAGGAACAAAATAATTAGCAGTTGGTGAATATTTAGTGTGCAGTCAGTAGTATAACAATAATCAAGGTGCGTGAAATGTATACATAATTGCTAATAGTAATACAAATACTGACTTATTAATCAGATGTTTATTGTAATGCATGAGATATTTCTTAGAAGTTAGACATAAATTATGATTTATATGTCGGATGTGGTTTTCATCGTTCACTTTAATTTTAAAGTTGATAAGCTAAACTGCTAAAAAACATCGGGATTTCAATTTAGGTGGGGGGGGAGAATGCACCTTCTATTACCAACAGTGGTGGACACCTATTATCGTTGTATTCTACATTGACAGATAACGCTGATAGTAACAGTATGGTCTTTTTTAAATTCCAAACAACAACTTGAACTGTTATGGATCAAAATCAGTCAGATTTGATCCCTAATAAGTATTTGTTCAGTCATAGCATCTATTGAAATATTTATAAAAACAGAGAAAAAAAAAAAGATGCCTGAAGGTTTGAGAATTGCTAATGACAATGTTATTTCTGAAGGGGTGATAAGCTTCCCTTGAAATTATACTTAATAGATCAGTTAGTGTTACTTCTGTAGTGGAAAAAATTCTGGACAGCCTGGAGAAAGAAACTTTGCAAAAACCATCTAGTGAAGTATGTTATCACAAAAATACACATGAATTCAGTAAAAGGATATCTTCCACTACTTATCAGTTAACCATTTTGAGGATGTTAAGTGTATTTGAATAATGTAATGGTTATGGGCTTGGTATACTTTGATTTTTAAGAAGCTATTTACAGTGAGCCATACAAAATGTAAGCTAACAAAATCATGTAAGAAAGTAAAAAGTTGTTATTAATGAAATTCATCCAGAATTGACCATTGTTTTTTATTATTTACATTGGTGGTAATGATAAAGGCATTATTGGTGAATTAGTAAAATCTACAATAGACATTAAACTCTTGAGGTATTTATTGCTATGGTGATGTTCTTGAATCAACTATAATATGGCTTAAATAAACTGATTAATTGGAAACATACTTGGAAAATGACCATTAATTAAATAAAAGTGCAAGAAAGATAACTGTATTATTATTTTAATAGCATAGTGGCAGATAGGCTACTTGTACCATTATGGCAGCACTGTTGTTAGTAATAGAGCTAATACCGTGTTTCTCCGAAAATAAGACAGGGCTTATATTAATTTTCACTCCAAAATATGACACTAGGGCTTATTTTCGGGGGATGTCTTATCTTGATATATTAAAAAAATGAAGTTACAAAGTAAAACTATTAAACTAACCATTTAAAATAAACTATTAATAAACTTTTAAACTAACTGATTAATACTTAAACAAACTAATTAACTATTAAACTAATTAATAAATTAATTTTTTTTTTATTTCTTTCCTCTTCCTGCCACTCTTAACTAGGGCTTATTTTAAGGGTAGGGCTTATATTAAAACTATCCCCAAAAATCACACTAGGTCTTATTTTATGGGTAGGTCTTATTATCGGAGAAACATGGTAGCATTTTTGTGAATATTTATAAACATAATTAAAAAAAAAGATTATCTCTTCATACAAATAAGTTGTTTGGTGTTTTTTGGAATGCTGTATGTATGTGTGTGTGTGTATTTATAGTTCTAATTAAATAAGGGATAATGACTTATTGGAAAGAGTTAGGTTGTGAGCTATTATAATAATTCTTGGGATGAGTGAGTTATGATAATAGGTTAAGACTTCATATTTTCTGTTGAGAAAATAGAGTAAGAGGTAATCTTTATTGATATGCATTTGCTGCTGTTTTTTCTTTGTTTTTTTGTGACTATGCTGTCATGTACTGTAATCTGCAAGTCATACTTACTAAGTACATTATTGTTTCATGACAATCCCTACCATTAATTAAAGCAGTAGCCATAAAAAATCATATGTTTTAACTTACTTTTAAAATTTGTGAATATTAAGAATGGCTATTTTATAAGATTGGCTGAACAAAATTAAAGCTTATTGTACTTATAAATCCACCTATGTATGTATTTATGGAATGAATCAGAATTTTAGTATTTCAACAAATTTTCATTTGAGTAAGTGCATCACTTCTTCAGACAAACGTCCAGAAAAAAATGAATCTTATCACTAGTTCTAACACGGAACTCCTATGTTTGGAATTGCAGTTATTCATTTCTTATACAGAAATTGATACTACAGCTTTTTTTTTTTACTTTTTTGTTCCAATATTTTTGTAACATTAAAACTTTACCACTAGCTATCTAGGTTACATGTGTAACTTTCCATACTTGTCTTTATAGAATTTAAAGTTGTTTTTATTAAACTTGTAAACATTTATAATTTTTGGATACAGGAGACTTTCGTGCAAGGTTTATTAGTTTGTAACTTGATATTTGATAGTTGTTTAATTTTTCATGACAGCGGCATTCAAGGTTGTTTTAAAAGTGTTAGTTACAACAAATTGTGCTATGTAACTTTGTACAAGTCATACATTTTGTTTGTAATTACATTATTGTCTGGCTTTAATAGTATTATTGACATCACATTCCTCAAATCTTTGGTGTTTTTCTCATTACCTTAATTGAGTATTGTTACATTTTAGTGTCCCTCACATAATTTATAGAAAGATTGATGCCTCAGTGAACAATGTATAAACATAGGTGACCAAGGGATTGCACAGTAGGTAGAGAAAAAGTAAAAGTAAAAGTTCAGTCAATAAAAAAATATCTGAGTTAGCCAGTATAGAAGTGGTTGTAACCATAATGGGTGATATTTTCAAAGTGAGTTTCACAGTTTAATAGATAAGGAGAATAATTTATCTTGTCAAAGGGTGTTCTAAATTAATTTATCTCATCTGTGTGGACTTTGATGAAAAGGAGACAATTTTTGTAACCTATGGAGTAATGTAAATGAATCTGTTGCAGGTTGTACATTAAGAAATAGACAAAAGTTTGTCAATTGGTTTTAAAGAAATTGAAGCCTGACTGGATATTTGGCAAGAAAAAGGAATTATTTGGAGTTTAAAATAAATTATTTCCTATAGTGTGAAGAATTTTTGTACATACATTTGACTTGTTTTGAATATATTATTTTAAAATGTGAATTGTCTGCTATCAGTTTATTATTCAAATTTATTGCCAACAAGTCACAGAAACCTACTGTAAAAGAATCCTAATCCACACATATATGAGATCACCCCATAAGTAATGTTTGTAACACCAAGATTTAAAATGGAAAAAAGAACTCAAAATAACAGCTTTAATCAATTATGTATTTTCTATCACTTTCAGTAACAGTCTGCCAATGTCTCAAAATATTTTCAGTACTACATTTATAAAAATCAGATGTTTTTGAGACAAACAAAGTACAAAGGCAATTTTTTAATTCATCCATAGAAGTAAACTGTTTTTCATTCAGATGATATTTCAAGCACCTGAAAAGATGATAATCTGAAGGAGCAAGATCAGGAGAATTAGGGGAAGGGGAAGTTTCTCCCAGCCAAATGTTCAGTCAATCCAGTTGCTGACAGTATCTCCTTAGCAGTGATTGTCTGGTTTGGTTGTAACAACTCAGAGTTTATTACACCAACTTTACCCCACCAAACACAAAGCAAAACCTTCCTATGGTGCAGGTTTGCTTTTGGCTGTAGTGTACCTGGTTCTCTTGCATTAACCCACTGTTGCTGGTGCTTAAGATTTTGATAGAGTACGCATTTCTCATTTCCATCCACTAGGCAGTTCAAAACCAAAGCTTAAAGTTCATGAGAGTGAATAGGTATGCAGATGTCTACTTGTTTTCTTTGATTATCAGTTAACAACTCATGTGGTACCCATTTTCTCAACCTTGAAACTCTAACAAGCTGTTACAAATGTTGATAGACAGTGGAAGGAGATGAATTGAGTTTCTGGCCTAATTCTTTATCAGTTACAGCACAAT
Source organism: Tachypleus tridentatus (assembly GCF_004210375.1). Taxonomy (NCBI): domain Eukaryota; kingdom Metazoa; phylum Arthropoda; class Merostomata; order Xiphosura; family Limulidae; genus Tachypleus; species Tachypleus tridentatus. Next base: position 141,449,236 of record NC_134833.1, read on the forward strand.
CCTCCTCAAGCGTTTCTAGAAGCAGGTCATTATCAAACTCGGCAGGATACCCAGTGCAAGCTACATCTGTCGAACTGCAGTCACCAGTTCTAAACATATTGAACCATTTTTGGTACTTTTTCACATTCAGAATGCTATTGCCATACACCTCTTGAATATTTCACATAGCTTAAGTAGCACTAAACCCCTTACTGAACTCCTAAAACATTGTAACTTTGTGCTTCTCTGACACCTCCATGATAATTAGGGCTTCTAAAATAAATAAAACAAAAAACTAGTAAAGGAACAAACTGGCTTGCACGTAATGCTATCAAGTCATCCCATATAATGTATATGACTTTGAAAATAACTTCATTAAGCCAAGAAATATGCATTTAAACTTATCCTGTCCCCAAAAAATGACATTACTTATGAGATGGCCTGATACTTAAAATCCTGACAATAACTTGTATTAGGAAAGAAATGCCAATATCATTTTTCTAAGACAAAACACTTCATATAAAAAATTTGGTTCATTTTTACTGAAGCTGAGTGGTTAACTTGATTTGTTGATATAATTACCTATGAGCATCAGTTACAGTGATTAGTGACTATAAAATAATCATTAATTAAATTGATTAACATTATGAATATTACTGTTTCCTATTACTACTTCCAATTTTTACCACTATTCAGCAATCAAAAATATGGCTAAGTAAATTGATGTTTCTAAAATAATCATTTGTATTTCCAGTTATGCTAACTATTCAATAAATTAAATACTGCTATTATGATTTTTATAAGTTTATAATGAATTCAAAATTATTAAGCATAATAAATTAGTATCACAACTTACAAATATAGTCAGTCACTCAAATTAGGATTTCTGATCGTTACTATGTGCTTGTATGTTAAGATAAAAGCTTTCTGTGCTGTATTCATCCTTGAGTAATTAATGAATCTGACAGTCTGATAGAAAGTTCCAGTGATCACCCATTTCTAGTTTACGCAAGAAATAAAAGAATATTTTACTTGATAGAGAATATTAAGGTATTATGAAAAGCTCCTGTAAAGAAAAATTAACTTTATTAGAGGAACATACTAAACTATTTGATGAATTTCAGGATAGGCACCGAGATTTTGATTGTAAAGAGGTCTCATGCATATTAAATGTAATATGGCAGGAAACCTTGAATAAGATTGTTTTCTTGCTAAGTAGTACATGTAGGTTGTAAGTTTGTTTTTAGATATATGTATTATAGTTTGTTAATTGTTTTTGAGTATATTTATAAAAAAAATGTAAGTTAATCAATAGAATGATGCACATCAGGATGGAGCAGTTCACTGGTGACCTTGTTAGAACACAGAGCTTTTTGTTCAGATCTATTTTTAGCAATACTTGCTTTGCTGAACAAGCTCCCTTTGTTGTGGAATGTTAAAAACGAACAGGGCTCATAATGTTGTATTTAAGCCGTATCCCCCCCTCCCCGTTTTTCATCATCAGTTCTCATCATAGTTTTTTATTGGTCTCGTTTTACATAATATTATTACAGTTTTTATCACATGAATATGCTAAATATAATTCAATGATTGAACATTCATAATTAAGTGTAAGGTAATGCATTTGGATCACATTCTTAAACATGGATAAAAACCCACTCAATGTGACTGAAGGAAAGAACCTTAGCGTGGTGGTTGATAAGTCACTTGTGCTATTGTATTAGTGCTCTGTTGTTAACATTAAAGGTACAGGATGTTCAGAAAGTCACTGTGCACTTGTATATTTATTAACAGACATGTTTCAATATTGAATACAGGAGGTACATATGAATGACAATTATAAACAATGTTGAAAGTGACCCCCATTGGTATCAATACAGGCCTGGAACCTTCTTATTTTGTTTCTAAACACTGCTATCAGTTGCTTACTTGAAATAGACTGAATAGAATATGATTACAAAACTGCACAGTGACTTTTTGGACGCCCTGTATTATACTTTTGGGTCATGTTTACATTATGTATTGTTTAAAAATCAAAACATTCAGCTAATTGAGGCACATTATCAGAAGTGTATTGAAAATCAAAGATATTAGTTGTCAAATATATTGTTATTAAGTTTGAAAAACAAAAATGTTGATAATTTTAAGGAAGTGTAACAGGATTTTTATGCGAGAATAAGAGCAGATGTTAATGAACTATTAAAAACATGAATACAAAATAATGAATGGCATTAGTTGATCCTTCAAGGTCACACAAATGTTATACAACTTTTCATATACTGATCCAAGAAGTCCTTAAAAAAGTAGCTCAAGTGAGAAGTAATTCTGTCTAAGATAAAGACTGCATTTAGCTTCCTTAGCATGTAATTATGATAATCAACTTTCAACTCGCATTTCCAAAATCTGGACAGACTGTCAACACTAGTTTTATCTCACCATATCAGTCTTTTGGTTCAACTATACAAGTAGTGTTATGTACTTTTGAATAGCAATTTGTTTTGCCTGACAAAGCATTACAACTTCCTATAACTATAGAAATAGGTCAACAAACACAAAAATTAAAGAAATTATTTTCTTTTGCTAAGTAATTTATTTTAGCTACTTTGGAGGGGGGGATAATTACAATTTATTTATAAAAACGACTTCATTCATAAAATATCTGTATATTACAGTTAACTTTTGTGCAATAGGCTTAACTCAATTTTATACTATCGAAGATACATGTGGTTTAAATTTCAGGTGTAGTTCTAAGCATAATGCTTTAAGCCTAAGAATCCACCATGTATTTTACCTTTTGTTCCTATTGTATTGAAGGAGTAGTGTGCAAGCCATGAAGTTATAGTAAAATATATTGTACGTTTGTAAAAATGTCGAGCAGTTTAATAATATATGTATAAATTATTGATATTGTCCAGTTACATGTACATATTTCTATTAAAATTGTGGAATTATGGTTGTCATCTGCCAGTTTTGATGAAATATTTCCAACCTTCAAGTATAATACCCTGTGTACCACTGGGGGCTTCTTAGAATGTCAGTGTTTTTCTTTAATTAAAGAGAATGATGACCATAGTTAGTGACAAGATGTGGGTGGCTTCTTGTACATCTTGGTGGTACATCAAATGAAAAACAAGTGGATAAGTAAACAAAGAGATTTAAGAAGACATGATGAAATAATAAACTTTAAAACTTAATAAAGAAGGGTATGTTGGAAATGTATAAAATAAATATCTAAAGTGTGTTTTGTACCTTTACATTAAATGTTACATTTGTAGTGAGAATAAGTCTGTTTATGAGATACTTAGTTCTTATAAAAGAAGTGCACAGTGTTGATCTTATGGTGCAACGTGACTGAAATAAATGGTTCTCCATTTCACCATCTACGTACTCATTATAAATGTGTTAACTTGATCCCGATGAAAGTTGACAGCTGTAATTTAAACTCAAGTTAACGAGACTCGTTGGAAACTTATTCTGAAAATCGTTCTAGTGTCTCTGTTAATAACACTGATTGTATGTTTCAACATATATGACCCAATGTGAATGCACTAAACTCTGGGTGTGATTTTTTCCCTAAGTGGCTGATGTGTATTATGTCATAAGTGTTGATTACTGAACGTTTTGTAACATAGGGCTGTGAAATTTAAATAATCTGGAAAAATTTAAGAAGAAAATAATAATTTTGAAAAACTGAATTTTTTTTTTGAGTGTTTAATGAATATAACTTAAATAGATTATATTACTGCCTTTACATTAAATGTTATACATATTAGGCCATTTGAAACATTATTTGAATTATTTCCACAAACCTAAATAAATATGATACGAAAAACCTGTGTTTACTTCATGTTATAATGATGTTCCCTTGTTTCATTTGAGTTACTTAAATAGAGGAAAATAAACCATTTTATAATCTTTAACTCTTCACATTCCATACATATCAGGGTGCCCAAAGTTATTTTCAAATAGTTACAGGGACCTTAATGTTTAGAAACTGAGAATATCCACATAAAATTGAAATTACTCGTGAAGAAAGTTCTACCTTTAGTAAACACTTGCCCTATACTTTATTTTTATCTTTATTTGAACCAACAAGTTCTCTTAATATCATGAATGAAGTTTACATTGTTCATAGAATTAACCAACTGGTCTGACTCTATATTAGAGAAGAAATGTTGACGATAATTCTTATTTTACTACAAGTATATACATTCTGCATGAAATGTGACAAAATTTACTCCTCTTGTGGTAAGCCTGAAGTCTTATAACAATAAAAGAAAAAAAAAATACCTATGATTGGTACAGCACAGATAGCCCATTGCATAGCTTTACACTTAACTACAAACAACTTTTAGCAAAATGTACAAGTTTGTCATGCATAATCAAATGTATTACAAAAGTATTTGTACTTATTGTCATTTCTTAGGAATAAATTAACAGCCTGTCACTGACAAGTTAGTTGAAGGTGCTTATAAAATGAACAAAAAATAATTTTGCTTGTTGTATAACTTGTATAACCTTCAAAGTGCACATTTTCAGGTGTTTTTTTCAATATTGCTATCTTGTATCTGGTATTTACCACAAACTGTCTAAATCAGCAGTTTTGATTTCTGTGACATCAAATATGTAACAGTATGTTAAATGGAACTCTGTAACAGGATATGACATTAGCACTTTGACTTCCACCAATGTAATGTAGGGTTAATACAGATAATTGTGCTGTTTATTTGAAAAACAAAATAAAAATATGGGTATTAAAAAAACCTTCAAATATAGATTGTAAAAAAGTAAGGAATTTCATCTATAGATGTTATTTACTCAAACTATAAACCCCTATTTTAGCAGCATACTGTTACCTAGAGTTGCATTTTGTTGAGTCATAATAGTGGTTTGTAGTTTGAGTAAATAATGTATGTTGTATCTCTAGCCTCATGTTCTTACTGTTAAATAATGTATGTTGTATCTCTAGCCTCATGTCCTTACTGTTAAATATTGTCTGTCGTATCTCTAGCCTCATGTCCTTACTGTTAAATAATGTCTGTCGTATCTCCAGCCTCATGTTCTTACTGTTAAATAATGTATGTCGTATCTCCAGCCTCATGTCCTTACTGTTAAATAATGTCTGTCGTATCTCTAGCCTCATGTCCTTACTGTTAAATACTGTCTGTCGTATCTCCAGCCTCATGTCCTTACTGTTAAATAATGTCTGTTGTATCTCTAGCCTCATGTCCTTACTGTTAAATAATGTGTCGTATCTCCAGCCTCATGTCCCTAACTGTTAAATAATGTATGTTGTATCTCTAGCCTCATGTCCTTACTGTTAAATAATATATGTTGTATCTCTAGCCTCATGTCCTTACTGTTAAATAATGTTTGTCGTATCTCTAGCCTCATGTTCTTACTGTTAAATAATGTTTGTATCTCTAGCCTCATGTCCTTACTGTCGTATCTCTAGTCTCATGTCCTTACTGTTAAATAATGTCTGTCATATCTGTAGCCTCATGTCCTTACTGTTAAATAATGTCTGTCATATCTCCAGCCTCATGTCCTTACTGTTAAATAATGTATGTTGTATCTCTAGCCTCATGTTCTTACTGTTAAATACTGTAGCTAATGAATATTTGATCACATTGGCTCGAGTTGTAAAATATTAATCTGCAGTTGGAGATTGTCATGGAGATTTGATTGAGAATATTATGTAACTAAATTTTGTGAGTGTGTGTGTGTGTATATATATATATATATATATATGCATAGCAGTGGACAAATATGTGCCTAGACTAAGATACAATCCACACTAAGTGAACATAAAATTTTATCAGCAGAAAAACAGCCTTTTCAAATAAAACATTGCTATAAATAAACCTTTGTGTCTTCTTAGGTAATTATTTTACAACATGTTTAATAAAATTTAATATTATTTTTCTTGTTTGTTTTACTCCTTAATTTCATAGCTCGCCGTTAGTACAGCGGTAAGTCTACGGAATTACAACGCTAAAATCAGGGGCTCGATTCCCCTTGGTGGGCTCAGCAGATAGCCCATGTGGCTTTGCTAAAAGAACACACACACTCCTTAATTTCATACATAATACAGTAGGTGTTAACTCCCTAAAGATACCAGTTGTATACTGTACAAAGCATTGAGTGTATATCTGTTAGTTATCTAATGTTCATATAATATTTTCAGGTAATTCCTGTTTCACCCTGTACTTAAGCTATTTAAAAGAACATCATGTGTAAGTTAACTTCAAGTGTTAATGATAACATTGTTAATACAAGAATTATGATGTTTTTAAACTTTTGTAAAATATATAAGGAACAAATTTTCTTTTCAGTACCCCAACAACCTTCAGAGTACTTAAGTAGTGTACAAAAGGTTTGGATGCAATATAAATAACTGTTTTTGTTGTAGGCTGGAAAGAGTTATAATAATAATATTTACAGAAGGACTGCTTTGAATAGATTTACTACTCCTTGTAAGTCTAAATGTGTGCTTTTTGTGTGCAGTTTTAGCAGTCAATAATAAAGATTTTAAATATGTTGTTTGAACTATATCTACTGTTTAAGGTGCTTTTTGCTTCAATGTTCTATTAGATTTGTGCAATGTCATACGATCCCTATTATGAATAATTATCATGGTTTATGATAATTAACCTTTCACTCTAAGATCATTCACTAAAGAACACTGAGTATTATTGTAGTATATTTGGGATTAACTGAATTTTATAGTTTAATTTGTAACATGACATTACAGATTAATCATGTTGTTAATTAATAATATTAAACAGTTACAGCTACTCAGTTCTTAAAAATTTATTTCAGATTTTCACCAGACCATTTAAATGAGAGGCTTTTTGAATCTGTTAATTATTAGGTAATCAAATTAAGCCTAGTGTAAGTCATACAAACAAGCTGATATTCAAAAACATATTGGTGACAAATGACCTCAAATGTCCAAGTAGTGTAACCCTGAACTTTAATTTACTGGGTAACATGGAATTATATTTGAATAACAAATTTTTTTTTTTTAATCTAGATCAGTTTATATTTAATAGTTATGAGTTGCTTTACACAGGTGGGAAATTATCATTAGCATGTTCATGCTGAATACAGTAAGCTTAATATTATATTCAGATTCAATGTGATAAGTAAGTATCTGTCATATGATTAGTTAGTCATTGCACACCTGGCTTACTGTATGCACTAATATTTGTAGTTGATGTTACAGTAATTAGAAGTTTATTCTTGTAGCTTTTCAGTAGGTATGATATCACACAAAGTCATCAGGTACGTGAAGAAAATTACCAGAATATATATGAAAATAAAAGTCTTCTACAAATTCAGAGGTGTCAACCATTACAATTTGAGCATAATCATTACAATTTTGGTTATACATTACGACTGTACACTCATACAGACAAATATTATGACTTGTTGCAAGTCCCAAATTATTATATATTGTATAGGTCTTTATAATAGTGATAACTTGTTCCCTCAGGGCTTGAAAGGGGTGAAAAGAAAATTTCTAGTGAGATACAAATAAATTTTGATAATTATTAAAAGACATAGTCCAAATAGCTACTTGCAATAATCATGTTTGTGCTTGAAATAATAAAAAATATTTGTTTCTCTGACGTCTATCAATAGTTTGAGTGCGATGCTTCTTCATACTGGGTACACGGGGAAGCCATAGTTATGTCATCAGTGCTTGTCAGCCAATCAGCGCTCGCAAAGATTGGTGTTTCTATGCCACTGAGAAAATGAGAAATACCTATGCAATCGTTCACAAGATGGAAAAAAAGAGTCCTCGTTCACCAGATTGTCTTGTTTCTGGCAAATCTAAAAGGACTAAAACAATGAAAGGGCTCTGTCTACAATCATTATGCTCAGTCCTTTGAAATAGTTAGCATCTCTGCATATTATATAGGTTTTAAAGTTTTCTTCATGTTGCCTCATTACTGTTGAGTACAGTTGACCATATGAATTTATAATGATCATCTAAGGAGCATTAAAACCCAACATTTCTTTCTGAAGAAACAAAAAACATAGCAAGATAAAATAAATATCAAGTTAACAGAAAATAATGAAACTTGGGTGAAATAAACCAAAGTTTAAAAAGAGAGCAAATTAAACATGCAGAAGTGTAATGTATACACTTCATAAGGTAATGAAAGAAATACAAGTTTGAAATTATTGCTCATATATTTAATGTATGAAAAACTGTAAACAAGTTCTTAAAATATAGTTGTTACATTTTTAGTGTTAAGAATTTACCATTGAGTTCTGAGCCATCTGGTCAGAAATAGCAGTTACAAGATTGGCCAATAGTTTTTTGTTTTTTTTTGTGCAAGTAATTATAAATCTAAAAGCAACACACCAGTATGTAAGAGAACCAAACACAATTTTTATACTTTTTTCTGTGTGTAAAATCATAATACATCAATTTTTATATTTTGAACTAATCACCTCTAACATATTTATGCATCTTTAGGATGCCAGCATATTCATGTGTGCACTTTCTGATCCAAATTTATGCAAATTTTACACAAAAATGTATGTGAATAGACATGTAGAACATGGTATTGTCCTTTACTTATACTGTATTGCCACATAACCTATACAGTAATTAGCTTTCTTTTCATCTATAAATATCTTGTATTCAAAAATCCTATCTTTTTAGGTATTGACATACTTAATACTTTCTTGCTTTATTTTTAACTTTGAAATTTATCAATCGTTAATGGGATTTCTTGAAACTTTTCTTTTTCTCCCAAATTTAGTTGTTAATTTCCAAAATGCTGACCATGTTCACAGAATAAAAATTCTGAAAGTTTATCTACAAACATTATTTTAGGGTTTTCTTTGTATAGTAGGCATTGTCTTGCAGTTTATTCTTCAGATACAGTCAAAGAAGAACTTAGTGATTCAAATTAAATGTTTTGCTGTTAAGAGATCAGTTGTGTGTAAAGGTAATACAGTAAGTTTTCTGTTTGGCAGATATATACATGATAAAATATATAAAGTTTGACATAAGGTGCCAATCACAAATACAGGTGTGAAAAAATAGTCAAGTTATCTCGTTTATCTTTGTTGAAGAAAAATAAGACAAGGATCTAAAAGTGCATAATGAGTCAGTAAGGAAACAAAGAACAAACCATTTTGTTTATTATTATAATGGTGAAGTGTTATTAGATCAGAATATCTGCTTTAAGTAACAATATGAAAGACTTTCAAAATATTGAAACTGCAAACCTTGAACACTTTTTTCTCATATTGTCCATTTTGTAAATTACCAAAATAAAAACATTCAAAGTTAAATGGGTCAATAAATTTATAATGCATATCTTGCTTTATTGTGCCTACTGTAAATATAAAATTAAATTATTGAAATGAAAAGTTTAGCAAGGCTATTAACTCTAACCACAGTTATTCATGTTCTGTTGACAAATATCTGAACATAATTCAAAATAATCTTAACTTCAAATAAAACAACACTTGAAATAAAAAAAAAAAAGAACTTTATACCATGTCAATTCTGTAAGAAAGATTATGAAGGTGAAGTGGATATAATTTAAAACACAAGTTTCTGAACATGAGACTGAAAATGGAAATAGAAGCATCATGCAAGAGATTCTGTCATCAACAAGAAATTTATACAAAATAAATAACTATATAAAAAGAAGAATTGTTTGGAAGTTTAATTTCAACACCTTCCTAGGCCATTTCAAGCTAAATACCTTTGACTTTCTATGTCTTAAAGAGAAGTTAAAGTTCCAGGATCAGAAAGGCATTGTTGACAAGTTTTACAGCCAAAGACAGTATCACACTGAAGAGGATACATGAATTGATCAAAACTAGTTTCTAATATCAAAACATTTGACGGTTTGTTCCATTTACTGTAACTTTTAACTAATTGTGCTACCCTATCATATGACATTTCAATATACCTTATGTCATTTCATGGAAGTTTAGATCACAATAGTAGGATAGCTGATACTTCAGTACAGTAGAATACTACATGTGCATATTTTGTATAAATTACACTGCACAACAATTTTTTTGAAAAGTTTTGTTTGCTGAAAAGTTTTTGCTGATTGTGACAGGTACCTGGTGGGTATGCATAAATATAGTTTTGGTTTTGCTTCATCACGTAGGAACTCTGAGATTTGTGGGGAAGAAGTCCAAGTGTGAGTGGAGGAAATGAACCTTGAGTGACATGTTGCACTTCATTGTTTTGTATGCTTTGAGAAGTTTGTCTACCAGCTGAATGTAATGTGGGGCTTTGTAATTGTGAAAAAAATTGTCAACATCTTTGAAGGCTTTTCAGGCAATCTTTTCCGGCCCGACTAACAGATCCTCGAATCACTTGTCACTCATAACATGTCTGATCTGAGGGCCAATAAAAATACCCTCTTTGATCTTGGCCTCAGTTATTCTTGGGAACATCTGTCTTAAGTAACGAAAACCTTTGTCTTGTTTGTTCATTGCTTTCACAAATTCTTCATAAGTCTCAATTTTATGTGAAGAGGAGGCAAAATTTTTGCCAGGTCGACAAGCAGTTCATGTGCCACATTTTTCTGTCCTGGAACTAACTTTTTACAGAGTGCCCAGCTCTGTCTAGAATAATGTGACTCTGGCATGATTGTCCCATTCACAGATGAAACAACAGTACTTTGTATAGCCGAGCTGCAGTCCCAGTAACAGAGCAACGACTTTCAGATCTCCACAGATATTCCAGTTGTACTTGCTGTACTGGATGTGCTTTAGCAACATTTCCATGTTCTCTTAGGTTTCTTTCATATGTGCTGCATAGCCAATAGGTATTGAAGGGTGAACGTTGTCATTGTGTAACAGAACAGCTATGAGGCTTAACATTGATGAATGAATAAAGAGACACCACTCTTGCAGGTCGTGGTCAGAGAACAATCCTCTGATGTCAACACAGAAACAGACTGTCAACTTGTGCAACGAATTTGGTTATATCATCTTGGTGGCTTCAAAAAATAGAAATTTTTGTACGTGGTGACAGCAAACACCATTCCTGCAGTCTCGAACCCAGCAATTCAGCTTTTGCTTTTGACAGACCCAAGTCTCTGATCAGATTGTTTAATTCTGATTGTGTTATGAGATGTGGATTACCTGAGGAACACAGTTCAAAATCCAGAATAATGTCACTGCCAGTTTCATGCATTGCAGTTTCTTCATCTGGTTCGTCTAAGGTCCATCCCTCTGGTGGTTTCGGAATTGGAAGACTGTCATCATGTGGCATGGGTCTCATTGCTGAAGGAAGATTAGGGTATTCAATTGACTTCTTGTTTTTGGCAGAGAAACCAGACACATTAGTCAAACAGAAGTAACAGTCCATCACATGGTCTTTCTGTTCTCGCCATATCATTGGGACAGCAAACGACATTGTCTTTCGAGTGCTTCTGAGCCAAGCTTTCAGACAGACAGCACACGTCACACAACAAATGTGAGGCACCCATTCCTGGTCTTGATCACCAATTTTACAGCTGAAGTACAGATGATATGCTTTCTTCACAAGAGCAGTCGTTGAGTGTCTCTGATGAACAAACGTATACTCGCCACAAATATAGCAGAATGTATTGCAGCTGTTACGATATTGACTGACACCAATCGTCCTGTAAAACGTCTATAACATCTAACTTGTTACAATACGTACACACTAAGATCTATATTAGTCCAATGAGCAGCATCTGTGTATGCAAGCCACTTTTTATAGCCTGCCCTGCTGAGACAGTGTCAAGCTGGATCCAGCATGTCCAGGCTGCATACTTTACAGAACAGCTTCCAACCTGGCCTGATTTCATGCCCAGACTGCACAAAACATTGTTCATAGGTCTCTTACAGAAACAAAATTTTTTCGGACACAAGTATAAGAAAAACCATGACAAAACTGAAGATTTCGATGAAACAGTACGTGATGGGCAAATTTGGATGTGATTTTCATGATCAGCAACCAAAAATCTATAAGGAAAACCCAACAGTATTCAAGAAGCAAAAACTTAAATGTAGAGTGTTATTTTATGAGCTATTCCTGTAAAATATTTTTGGATCACAAGCCCCATTAACTTTGCAAGTGTGCATGTCACTATAAATTTATTTGTATTGTTGAAGATACTTGTGTATATACTACTAGCTGCATTTTCCTTTTTTACAGATGCTGATTTTGATTCCTACTGGGAAGATGAATCAAAAAGCAAAAACAGAAATAGAATTCGTGTAGGACGTCAGTATCAAGCTACAGTCCCTCAACTTTTAAAGCCAGGTAAGATTTGCATTTCTTTTACACATATAGCATAATTATATATCTTAGAAATGTTTGAATAGATATGTTATATCTGATAGTTATTCACTCAAAAATATTACTTGTTAAACTAGACTTAATCAGAAAGTTAAGATGAGTAATAATAAACTTGTTTACTTCTTTCTTTTGTTGTTGGTGAATTGTTATCCAATAAATTCCAGTTTTCTAAATTGTGAATCATACAATAAGCTGTTGTTGGAGGTTAAAAATATTAATTAGTTTAGAAATTTTCTCATTTATTAATATACTATATAGAAGTAAAATGGACAAAAGTTTTATTCATGCCTTTTCAGTGAGCAGACAATATTTGAACCTGTTTTTCTTCCTCAAAGGTTTCTAATTTTGAGAAAAAAGTATTTTTATCTGTTTCCTTACCCTAACCACACATACTGTAAGGTGTTAAATAAGCCTATAAGATACATTAAAAAAGATTATAAAACAAAACATTTATGAACATACACCTAAGCCTGAAAGGAAGTCATGATGTTTTAGAAAAGAAATTTTGAATGATTGTATATTCTCACTATTTAGAAATCTTTAATTGTTTTATAACAAAATGCAGAATGTGTTAACTATATCAGTTTCATGTATTTAATCTTACATGAAAACCAGGTTATAGAGTTGTTACTATAATGGTGTTTTTATTTTTGTAACTTTATTATTTGTTCATATTATTCATGACAATAAAGTGTTACAATAGCTCTGATTTGATGGTTTTTTTATGAAAATGTCCTTAAGAGGGCATCTGTACCTGAAACCAAAATATATGAATTTTTATAATTATTAAGGAGAATCTGATGGTAGACAGTTAGAAGACTTGGAGACTCTGAAGTGGAAACCTAACAATAATCTGAGTGATCAACAATTGGATCAGTTTTTCTCTGTAGCAAGGTTAGTAAATACATCATTGTGTTTTAGTTTGCTTAAGTCAGTGTGTGGAGATACTATCCTCTTTGTACTGGTAGAAAATAATTCAATACAAAATGTATTTATGTTAGCATGAAAATTAAGTGAAGACCTAAGTTCTTATATATAAACAAAACAAATTACAAATACAAAGCCCAATAATTTTTTTTTTAGTACTGACTTTGGCCACTCTGTACAATTTGACCTGCTTTTAATAAAACTTTTCTTAAAGATTTCACACTGTTTTGTTTGTACTGACTTAGACCATCATGCACACTTTGAAAAGCTTATAATAAAACTTACCTTTAAATTTCCAAACTGTTTGATACTAACTTAAGGTCCCTCATAGGAGTTTTATCATATAGTTATGATTTGGTAACTAAGACTTTAATTTCAGGTTGGTATAGAATGTTAGTTTTACTTGGTAATCTTTTTTTGAAGTGTATGTGATTTATTTCAGAGCTGTAAGTTCCTTTGCTAGAGCCATTGACAAATACCAGCATTCAGATAAGGAGTCAGACAAGTGCATACAGACAGCTTTAAGGGGTTTGGTATGTCTGTTGTTTTCTAACATTTGCTGATATTTAATCCAAAAATTCAAAATGTCTTTTTTTTTCACAGTCTTCACCTGAATGTATGAATCTTAAGAAAAGTATCAATATGAAGTTTATGCTATTAAATTAATTATTTGAATAGCTTTAAAATATATATTAGCATATATATACCAAAATAAGTAATATAAGTAACAGTTTCAATTTACCTGTACAGATTTTTCACATTTTTTTCTGATTAAAAAAAATCCTTATGTAATAAAAAATTATTTTTGAAACCTATGCATCTGGATTATGGAAAATCTGTTATTAAAACCAAAACAACTTTTATGAAGTTTAAATTTGCAGGCCTGTGATATTACTGCAAATAAACTTTAATTTTTAACAGTAAATATCTAAGTAACTTTTAAACTGTTTTGCAACTTGAAGTTTTATTATTTGAAATTCCCAGACAGAGTATGTGACATCTCACCATCCTTGTCATCATGATGCAAACTGTCAGCTTTCTCAGGGATCTTCTGACCCCCAGCCTTCTAGCTCCAACAGTTCCAATGATTGGACTTATGGTGAAGCTCAATTGTTTGCAAGAGCTCTAGAAGCTTGTGGAAAAAATTTTGGAGCTATCAAGAAGGACTTTGTAAGTTATTTTAAAACAGAAGCATAAACTTTAGTTATTAAAGATAGAGAAAAAGTACTTACAAACATGTACTTGATGAGAGATGTGTTCTTTGGATGTGTACTGTGTATGATTGATTCATTGTCAAGAATGTATGTGAAACTTTCTTCACAGTAATCAAATGTCTTGGAAATGGTATTCCAGACTTCTGACTATTCTCAATGAGGAGCTGGCATAAAAGAAAAAGGTAACCTTATCAAATTGACAGAAGAAATGTATCAATGCAGTAATTGCTGAAAATATATTGCCACAATGTATAATGTATTTTGTGAACAATATTTTTCAATTTTGTCTTCCCTTGATGTGGATTCCCATATGAGGTGAGGGGACCTTCCAGGGAAGATTCTATATTTTCAGTTTACCTTATGTGGGATCTGCATGTGTAATGGCTTCTGAAGGGGAGGATAGGATCCTGGTGATTGAGAGGTCCAACCACAACATGCAAGTTTGGCTTTGAATTTCCTCTAGATAGATGGCCAGTCAGCTGGTCCTGTTGAGCTAGGGTCAATTGAGTAACAGTGTTGAAAATACTCGGTGGGTGCTGTGGACATTGTCTACTGCTGGTGTTTGGGTATAGTGCTCACAAAACCCTGATGTTGCTGAAGTGTCCTTGCTTAGCATTGTAGTGCATTCCCTAGTAGAACTCCATGGTTGGTAGGAACAGTGGGCACTGAATCTTCCTCCTTTCATTATGGATCTTCCAAATCCAAATAAAATAATAAAACACAGCTTATGATAAATAACCACATTTTGAAGACTGAACATCAGTCTTTACCTCCTTCTACACCTGTAACTTGCTTTCCTTATCAGACAAACCTTTAGGGTAAATGTCTCTTCTTTTTTTTTTTTTTTATTCAGAAGGGATTAGAGGGGCTTTCTGGTTTCCTTAGTCAATCAAGAAGCTACATTCTGAGAATATCTTTGTGAAAACATCTACTCAAAACAAAGTGAACTTCTCTTGCATTCAAAGGGCATTGGGGAGACACCCATGAAGATTACTCCCAATACTATTTGGAATTCCTCAAGAGGAGTTACTGTTGAGAGAGATTTGAAGAATATTCCAAAGTTGAAGATCCATGCTAGTTTCTCCAACCAAGGAGATTCTGCACTGAGGCTTATCTCCACTCACAAGGACAGAATTATGCTGCATACCAATATTCTAATTTCTGCATTTACACCATCACATCCACCTGCTGCTGTCAAGGCAGATTATCTGAACTGTAAGGTATGGCCATATATTCCCAACTCTCTCAGATGTTTTCAGTGTCGGTGGTTCTGTCAATCAAAGACATTGTAGTTCTGTGATGTGTGCTTGTTGCCTTAGGAAAGATTACGATGCCTGCCTGTGTGAACTGGACCTTCACTATGTTAAATGTAGTAATTTTCACCCCTGTTACTTTTGTTCTTGCCCTAGGTGGGTGGAGGAAAAAACTTACTGCATTTAAAAAACATTAATATTTCTTATCCAGGGGCTTGAAAGTTGTTCTCTACTCCATATCAGATGTACACTACTGCACTACATTCCAATACTACTGCCATTTGGATGATCAAGTTGAGAAGTCAATGTCTACTCCTGCCTTTGTCCCTATCATTTCTTCCAGTGACTGCCCAGATCCATTTCTTTTGGCCCCAACTTGTGGCATCTGCTCAGTTTCACTTCCTTAGGCCCTAAAATGTAGAAAAATTATTTATTTATGTTCTCAGACCTTCCACTTGACCCAGAGTAAAATCCACAAAGAAAAACGACTTGGTTGCAAAATGAAGGGTTCTTCACCTAAGTAAAAGTGATCACTTTGATACAGTGAAACTGTCAATTTTCCGTTCTAATCCGAAGACATTAAGGTCTTAATTGATTCCTCTCATCCTGTGCATCTTTTCTTACAGGAACCATTTCTGAAATCTGCTGATACAGTTACCATTCAGCAGTTTTCTTTATACCAGAGTGACAGACTGGTTATAGGTGAGTTAATGGAGGGTTGGTACTGCTGGTCAACCAGCATGTACCCACCTCATCTTTGCCAGTTGTTAAACCCTTGGAGGCCACTACCATCCATGTTTCCTTGGGTCATACCATTACTGTTTGTATTCTCTACCTGTCTCCTGGAAAGACTTATGATCAATCAAACTTTGATGCACTGATTGAACAGTTATTATTTCCCTTTTTACTCCTAGGGGACACAATCCCCTCTGAGGTGGTGCTTATATTGATGGAAGGAGGTCGTTCTGTAGAGCACATTCTCTCAGATCACAACTTTTCTCTACAATTTGCATCTGGTCAGTTATTTACTGCCACTGATCGATCTATCTATCTGTACCCCTTCACTTCTCTATAGCTTTTCTTGGAGGATTGGCAGTGACCCATGGGGCAGTGATTATTTTTCTGTTGTTTTGAGGGAGATTAACTGTGGTCATTGCCACCCAACTCATGTGCCTTGGTAGAAGTTGGACCAGTCCAAATGACCCTCTTTCACCACTCTCTCAGAACCTTGATCCTACTGTTATCCATTTGCCATCATCAGATGACTGCTTGAGAGCAGTGAATGACTGTATCATCTAAGCAGCTGCTTAATCTATTCCTAAAACCTCAAAACTTTTACCATGGTGGAGCACTGCCAACCAGGAGACTTGGAAGGCTTAGAAATGAGCCTGTAATACCTTCCAACTATATTCCTCTTTTAAACTACAACCTTTATCAATGGGTCAGTGCCCAAGTTTGTCAGATCAGGCATCAATGCTAAAAGATATTTTGGATTAAGTTCACAAGGTCAATGGGAGGTTTGCCTCCCATCCACTTTCCATCTTACTCTACAATAGCCAGGATGTTGCTGATGTACAGAACATTGCTGATACTCTTGATGAAATTGTCTTTCTTTTTAAGTCAATTGTCTCTATGACAATCACCCCTTTACACAAGTGGAATTCATACTTACTCTTCATCAATCTGGCAGGAGAATGTTTTTCCTATTGCTTAGTGCTAGGCTATTGTCTTCTCTTTCTCTGAGCCTGTGAAGGATCCCATGATTTCTTCTATAATCCAATTGCTTTAACTAGCTGTGCCTGACCTTCAGCACCATCTTGGTGATGATGTTCTCTTTGTGATCCCTGTGGCAAAGTTCTTGGGGCTTATTTTTTACTGTAAGCTTACATTCATTCCTCACATCAAGCAGCTATGTGTCAAGTGTACAAGGGCACTGACCATCATCCATGTCCTATCTTCCACTTCTTGGGGAGCAGATGAATGTTCTATGCTCAAGATTTATCATGCTCTCATTTGCTCCATACTGGAGTGTGGAACTCTGGTCTGTGGTTCTGCCAGGACCTTGGCTTTGAAGATGCTGGACCCCATTTACCATCTGGAGTTTCAGCTCTGCATGGGGACTTTCTACACTTCTTCAGTTCAGAATTTGTACACTAAGTTTCATGAACCATCTCTTAACCTCCACCACTTGCAACTTTCCTTGCAGGATGCTTTTAAACTTCGATCCTCACCACAATCAACTTACCTGGGGTTTATGCCTTCCTTCCTCAGTGAACTATGTTCCTTCGAAATAGACAATCTATCATTCTTCCTTCTGGTATTTGTATCAGATGCACCTGGTTGAACTGTCTGTCTTTGGATGACATTACTGTCTCCAAGTAATCAGCCTAGTTTACCATGGCTTATTACCATCCCCACCTGTGACCTTTCTTTGGAAGTACCATTTTCTCTTTGCTGAACGTCTTTCAAACCATTTTTCTATTATTGTTCACATGGAGGACTTGGAATCAAGTGGCTTTGTGAGATCTGCTATGGTTTGTTTTGTCTTGGTGGTTGCTCACAGGACTCCCTGTACAGTTTCTGTGTTCACTGCCAAGATGTATGCCATTTCTCTTGCCCTGGATTGCATAGAAGCTATGCAGTACACAAGTTTTACTATCTACACTGACTCTCTTAGGTCTCTACTGGCCCTAGAATCACTTTGCATCAGTTCTCATAGGTATGTAATGATGGCTGGCCCATTTCTTTCTATATTCTATTTGTATCCAGTTTTTCTGAATACTTGACTACATAAGTATTCATGGGAATGAGCTTGCTGACACTGCAGCTAAGTCCATCTGCTCTAGTGTCATCATAGCTGTGCCTATCCTAACAACAGTTTTGCAATCATTGCTTGGCTTTGCACCAGTTGTTAGTTGACTTGAACTGAGCAACATAATAACATATTTCCAGATAAAACCTTATGTTGTTTTTGTCTGTTTTGTTTTCATAAAGATCAAAAGAAGGAAATTTTTCTGGTTGCTATGCATTGGTCACAGCTTTTAACCTTTTGTTTTCTTTTATCTGTGACTGATCTACCAGTGTGTGGTGGCCTTTGTGACACTGAAGTCACAATAGCCAACACTTTTCTGTTGTGTTGTTATGACTGTGAGTAACTGCACCATTTTAGGCATCTATTTCATAGGTTTACCCCTGACCGTGGACAATGTCATTGGAAATGGTGACACTGTTCATGTTACTTGTCTTTAACTTGATTTATTTTTATCTTGTATTATATTTTACCTTTGTTATTTAACAAATTCTGTAGCCTTGTTGCTTTGCACCATAAACTACCAACCAACCATTTTGTCTGCAACAGTATTGGTTGCATAAAAATTATAATTTTACTTTATAAAACAAAGGCTTCTTTGGAAATAAGCCTTGAATTATTTCATCCTCACTGTTCTCAGCATCATCATCAAACTCATCTTTGAATAAAAAGCAAGGTGAAATTCTGTTCTCCAACATATTGGAAATATTAGCTTTGTTAGAAACAGGTGAATCAAGAATGCCCATTGCCCTTAGTAGTAAATAATCTATTTTGTTTGTAGTAGTGAAGTGTGCATTTGATGACTTTTCTGTCTACTAGCTGTACCTTTAAGAAGCATAGATGTAGGGTGTGTTATTGATTTCTGAATAATACAAGATCATTAGAATAAAAGTTCATACCCTTTCTCTCTGTGTATCTTATGACGTCAAAATAAGAAAAACTTGTGCAGTTATAGAAAGTATTAGCAAATTAAAGTTTTCTCAGAAGTGTAGTACTCTTTGTATTTATCATGTTTCACCCAATTATAAGCTACAAAAATAGATTTTAAGAAGTGTTGAGAAACAAAAGAGCAAATTGAAAACAAAAAATTAAGCTATCAGTATACTAATAAAGTTTACATTATTGGAAGGGGGGTTGTAAACAGAATAACACAATAGATGTAGTATGAAAAGATATCTTAGTTTGGTAAATTTTTATACAGTGTCTTTAATAATGCCTTTGTATAATGTACAAGTTACAAATTAACCTACCTGTAATATAGTTAATAAATGTTGACATCTTTTTTATTATTATTTATATTATCATTTAAACTGCAAAAGTATTTCAAAACCAATTTTACTAACCCATTTGATGTTAAATGACTTTAATATAAAACAAACCTCAAGCAAGTCTTCTTTTTGGCAGTTCAGTAATTTGAGTATTTTTAAAATGGTTTATTGTAGCTAGGTTTTAATTTCAGCTGATAGTATTTCCAGTTTTTAAAAATATTGAAACTACATTATAAGTTTGGTTGTTGTAATTTTATAAATGCTGTCCTACTTTCATGTTGACTTTATTTATATTAGTTTTGGGTTAATATAATTTTATAAAACCATATAATAGTTGAACGTAACTACCTTTTTGACAGAATCATTGTGAGAATTTTTTAGTTGTGTATTCAGTCTGCTCTTTTTACAACAGTGACTGATCTTGACTTTAGTTCTCTTCTGTTTTGTGTCTCCTGTCAATTTTCAATAAAAAGTTGTTTTTTTAAATTATCTTGAAAAGACCAGCTGGTTAAACATTTTTTTGCTTAATAGCTAATGTAGTTCTTTGTAGTTAATGTTTTAACTTGAATTTGTAAGGTTTTAACTGATTGCAGGATGAGAAATGGTTCCAAAACTTTTGTAGTTAAAGATGTTTTTAGAATTACTGTTTCTAATATTTTATTTAAATTTAATTGTATGTACATAAAATGCATTTTAAGAATCAATTTTTTTTGCTATTATGAAACACAAACACCCACATTTGTGAAATAAAAACACTAATCCACTAGGTTGAACCAGAAATAACACCATTATGCAACTTTATTTTATTGTCAGCTAACCTGTAAAAGGCAAAAATTCAAGTACTTTAAATTTTTATAAATATGCAGTGTCTTTTCACCTTTAGTAGTAAAGTACATGATGTATACATTTATGTAACAACAAGCAGTGTATAATTTTAATAATTGTTGGATTAGATAAAACATCATTATATCTTTAACATCTTAACTGAAGTAGACCTGAATTAATATATTTTAGGTCATCTTGCTAAACAGTACATTCAGTAAGTTTGTAAAGAATCACATTTTTGTTTTTTTCTCAGCTTCATAGCCAATCATACCAGTGAAAAAGATTAAATGTAAATTGCATTAACTGTATTTTTGTAGGTTTGTTTTTGTCCTTTTTCAATCATTTGAATTATAGAGATCTAACAGTTGTTTCTTACTACTCATAGACTAAATTTGTTTTCTTACATTACCTACCTTTCATCAGAGAAATCAGGATATTTGGTAAGTTTGAAACAACTAAGCTTTTTTAGCACATCAGCCAGTTACCTTATCCCCCATTAGTTTGTTGTTCAGCTGTGTTTTCCTGTACTGGCTTACTGTGTAGTATATGATTATATTAATACATGAAATTGAAGACTTTTTTTTTTTTTTTTTCTTTTACTTTTTGTAAAACTGTTATAGAAAGGAAGTGGTAAAGTGAAATGATTTTCACCTGAATGTATCTGGACTAGTGGTTTATCATTGTAAAGTGCTATGGTGTTGTTTTTGTTCACAGTTGAGTTCTATTTTAGCTCTGTGTTGTATTTTGTTGGTTGCTTAATTTACTGTTATATATATATAAATACATTATAACTAATAGTGTTGTGTGTAAGATGCTATTTGGTAGCATCTGAAATGAAACTTTTCTGAACACTTGTTATAATAATTTTCTAAGTTTATGTTTATTTAATTTAAAATTGTTAAATGTTATTGTACATTTATACAAAAAAACTATAAAAGGGGGTGTCTATATTAGATCTTTCCATCTTGTGTAATATCTTGGCATACTTAGATGTTGATAGTTTGCCTAAAATTTAAGATGAAACAATGTTACACTTTAAAATTTAAAAAAGATTTTAAAAGAATTGAAATTTAAGGTTCTATCTTGTAAGATGATCAGTAAATACAAATAAAGTACTCGCAGAGTTCAGTTACTTTATCAACTAATTCCAGGTAAAGAGGAGGGAAGATTACATTTACAAGTATTTACTTGGAAGTAAAGTACATAAAATAGTCTTATTCACTCAAGGACAAGTTAGTGTATTAACTTATCAGTGGCATAATGTTCTTATGAATGTTTACTAATTTTTAAAACTGTGTTCTTTATCTTTCTAGTTACCATGGAAACCTGTGAAGAGCATTATAGAATATTATTATCAATTAAAAGAAGAACGACCAAGTTCTTCTCATAATAATTTAGGTGAACCCTCCACCAGTATGTTTTCTGTAGTAGAGCCAAAAGTAAGTATGATTTAAAAAAACTTGAAATATCTTGACATTACACAAATTATATCTAACAAAACCATTACTGCTATATTTGATGTAAAACAAATTCACAATATCCTAAAAGCTAAACCTTTTTTGTGTTTAGCTATCTAATAGTTGTCAGTTTTGGCTACCAACCCTGAACTTTGAGTGATCAAATAAAACGAGAAACCAGTATTAAATTAAAATTAGTTATATGCTGTTAACTAGTTTACTTAATGGTATTGTTAATTCGGTGACTTAATATGGGGCACAGGTTGGCTCATGCTAAAGCTCTGGATTTTGGAGCAGGTGAGAATGGTTTGAAACTGTGCGATAAGCTGTGGGTACATTATAAGAGTGCCAGTCGATTCCTTGGCATCAGTAGTATTTTGCTGATGACTAGTTGTCTTCTGCTCTGCTAAGTAGTTCAAAATTATAGATAGTAATGGATATCCTCAACTGCTCTTCCATAATTACAAAATATAACTATTAAAGACAATTATTACCTTAAAAATTAATTCTTACTGTAAAGAACACAGGGAGAACATCAATATTATTTCATCTTATAAACATATTCATATTGGGATTATATTTTTATTGAGAGTATGCTAACAAACTCCATTTGGGATGTATTAAAATCTTATATTTTAATAGTTAATAATTAGTGTGATGACTGGCAACAACAAAATAATGTATGTTTTATGTATCTTCATAAGAGTTGGCAAGCTTTCAGAAAAATTACAAGTCTTTTGTATGTAACGAATAATTTTTAATTAAGTATTTTTACTAAAAATTTGTTCATGAACATATGGAGTCACAGCGTTGACTGCTCCAAGTGCAAAATTATTTTCATGTTAAGATTAAAAATACTTCATTTGAAATTTTTCAGATTTTATTTGCTTACCCTCTGAAATATTCTGAATAAATATCAAAAGTTTTTTCATTAAAACTTTAAATTGTTTTAATTTTTTACACTAAATCGATACAGACTTGGTCAATTTGACTGATTTTGTAACCACCATGAAGAAAAAAAGAAACATAAATTAACCCTTTTTTCTTTCTATAATAACTGCATAATGTAACATGAAACTACAATGGTGAACCCTAAATAGCCTAAAAGTTGTAACAGTTTACATCTGTTTCTACTTAATTTTGTTTTATTGCTCTTTGAACCATGTCTCTAATAACTGTCACACAAATTATAAATCACTTGATGAATATGTAGTCCACATTGCCATAGTGAATGACATAGCACACAAGCTACTTTTAGTTCAAACAAACTACTTCATGAGTAATAATTATTTTACTATATCTTACCTACTCTAACCTAACAAGTTTCTAATTTTTACATTTCAGTTACTTTTATGATGATAGTTAAAAAATGTGTTAAAAATAATATTGTACTTACCTTTGCAGGGTCTTTTGCCATCAGTTAGTGATGAAATTTAAGCCTACTTTTTGTACAATGATGATACAAATACTCAAAGCTTTGACTTAACCACAACAACTTACTTCACAAAAAGTAAACTAGTAGATGAAAATGTTTAAAATTTGACATAAATGTTCCTAAAGGTGTGTTGTTACACATTAGTAAAATATTTAATTTTTTCTACTATTTCTAAGAAAAAATGTTTTTTCTTTTATGTACTTATTTGCACTTACTCTAATTTACATGCAATATGATTTTTATTTTGGGTATAAAACTACTATTTATTATCTAACAATTTTCACATTTCATTTGCATAATCTCTAGAACCTGCTCAATGAATGTCAAAAGTTTTTAAGAGGAATGTTTATATTTTATTTTCCATTTTCTCTGTCATATCACTACCTATCCATTATCATCACATATGCTGCAGGAAAAGAAAAAGGTGTACATCTTTTAGCTCTTTGTAGAAGCTTTTGAAAAAAAAATTAATACATGTGTAATTTCAGAGCTTTATCTTTTCACTTATAATTAATTTTTTAATATTCCTTTTTTTATTTCTACTAGTGTGTAAATTGCTCTGTTATTATTATTAATATAGAGCAACTCCTGTGTACGGACTCTTTCACAAACACTTGCACTAATGAATGACACCAATTTGTTTATAGACTTTGACAGTCTAAGCTGCAACAAGTTAAATATATGAAAATCATCAAACATTTCAAATATGCATTCTAAAACACAGTATGCAATGAATTAAAAATATAAATATTAAACATAAGTGCAATCTATCTATGTATAAGTTGAGAAACAGCAGTCAACCACCACGTATACCTCAAGAGAACAATGTATTTACCTTTCTTTCATTTCAAAATGAAGTTGTACACCTACACTTGCTATTATACACATGAGGGAAGTCTGTTCCTACTGATCATAAGCATGCCAGTCAACTTCCAACAGTCATATAGAAACATTGCTTCAACTTTGCAAGTGGGCATATCTGACATTAAACTCAGAAAACACTTTCGTCAGATAAATTTGAGGAGGATAAAGTATTGTAAAGGTCTTGAAAAATTAATCCAAAACATCTGTTTGTATAGTTTGAATGTCTCTAGGAATTGTCTGCATTCATAACACAGTTCCTTCTCTACCAGCTCTTAAAGTTGAGTACTTGTAATAACAAGCTGATCAGGTGACAGCAAAAACTGCAGTTTTAATTACTTTATTAGATGTTTCTTTTTAAAATAGAGAAATCAACCTTAGATTATATAAAACTTTAAATTGTGTTGTACTTGATAATAATTATTCCATTTAAATAAACTTTGAATGTAGTTCAGTGACATGCACAGAAGGGGATTAATGGGGTTTTAAAATGGTGTATTTGCTATAGTTAAAAAATATTTTACATATATATGCATCTTCCTATATTACAAAGTTTTCAGTTTATTAATATTCTCTATGAAAAGTAGAAACTTTATTTTTAAAGAGAAACCATATGAAGCAGATGGTTTAATAAATTTGTTGCAAAAGAAGTGTATGAAAACACCTGCTTTAATGAACTTCATACACTTGCAATCATAACTATAAATGTTACTGAAATCAACAGTTCTGTCAGACTTGTATATCACTAATGATCTTGCTTATGTATATGAATATGTTCTAGTAGTTACTAGCTAATACTTTATTTGTGATTAGTCAGCTACCTACTGAGATCAAAACTAATGATTAAATTAGTTGTCATTGTAGCTAGATACATTAATTTTCCAATCATATTTATTAATATTAGAATTCATTGTTTCTTCAGTTGGACACCTTCACTGTTAGAGCATTTTTATCATAAACTTAGGCATTTTTCAGATGTTCAGACAGTTTAGAAGGTTTGAGTTATTCCTGTATCCATATCCTAATCTAACAATGACATAATCTCTATAATAAAAATATAATAATAGTAATAAGTTATAAATAATAAAAATAGATACATTCTTGGGACAAGTATGGCCCAATGGATCTGAGATTTTCTGTGGTTTACTTTTTGTTACCAACAAAAACAGAAATTAAGCTCTGTATGTTGGAACATTGGATGTTTATAAGAGTAATATACATCACTGTTTGATTAGAATGTGGATGGTGTTAACTACTTGCCTTTGAGTATCTGTCCATAATATTAATAAAACAACAATTAAACATTGTAACTTGTATATTAACTTTTTATTAAAGTCCATTGACAAGTGTAATGCCACATGTGACCTTGCAGTGATAAAAATAACTCAAGAAAGTTGCCCTGTATGAAACACAAACTTGAAACACAT
This sequence comes from Tachypleus tridentatus, assembly GCF_004210375.1. Lineage (NCBI taxonomy): Eukaryota > Metazoa > Arthropoda > Merostomata > Xiphosura > Limulidae > Tachypleus > Tachypleus tridentatus. Next base: position 141,475,016 of record NC_134833.1, read on the forward strand.
AGCATTATAACCTTTTAAATTATAAATTTAAATTTTTGTCTCTTTATCACTTATAATAAAAATGATTACATGATATAGTTATTTACTTAGCCATTACTCATGACCCACATAACTATTGACCTGAAAGCCAGTTTTCACTTGTGTACTGTAATAGGTCTAATGATGTCATGTGCTAAACCACTTTGTTGAAAGCAACTTTGTGATAAATGTTGAGTGTATTATGGTTAATACAAATAGTATTTATCTTGCTACATGCATAAAAACTTTTTGTTAATTCAGGAAGTTCTAGATATTATGTAAAAGATATATATATGAAAACCGTAAGACTCCATAACTTCACAGACAGGTCTTCTGTGTATGACATACTTGAAATGTTTACTCCAAAATTGACAAATTTTGTCAAGATATACTTTCTGCATTAAAAGTTATAGTTTGTATATTTTCATTGCTAAAATTTGGTCACAATAACTAAGCCTCTATACAAATCATTAAACATCTCCAGTAGTGTAATTTATGAATAGAAGGGCATCTGAGATAAAGTACTACAACACATGTTGCTATTTGGCTTAATTCAAGTAGCTGAACATTACAAATGATACAGCAAAAGGTTAATGTTCATGAAGTTGCAAAAGAATAAAAATGATGAATATCTGAACTGTACAATAAATAGCTAGAATATTAGTACTCTAAAAGTGAGTTAAATAGCAGAGAATCACCTCAACTCTACATGTAGAAACTTTTGTCATGCTGTTGATAAGTGTTACAATAAATAGCCAACTATACGTTTTGACAGCTGAGCAACCCTAGGTTCACTGTAAAAAATATCTGCTTTCTAGTGATCTAGCAGCTTCAATATTTTTGTGTCCTAGGACCTAACTGGCAGGATTTTGTTTTTAATACATATTTAACCCTTTTGTAACAGGCTCAATATGATGTACATGAGTTCATCTACACATTTGCACATGTTAAGTATTTGCACTATAACTTTTGATAGAGCGTGTGTATCTTCACAAAATTTGGTAGGCTTTTATTAAAGATTACAAGAATTTTGTATACAAAAAATGAAATTTTTAATGAAATATTTTCTACTAAAGATTTATTTGTGAAAATAAGAATTTTGTTACTAGTATGAAGGCAAAGTGATTTTATTTTATGATTAAAAAACTTTTCTCCTAAACATTTCAAATGTTTGGTTTCAGTAAGACTTTATATTTGATGTGCTAGAATTATTATATATTATAACACAAAAATACAAATGTTTAGTCTAAGTACCTTAAGTGTGATAACATTATTTTTGAACATATTTATTTATTATATTTACCTTCCAGTCATGTCTACCTAAGATTATATAGCTTGCACCGATGAGGTACAAGTGAACTCAGATCACATATCCAGTAATATAAAACTGGCCTGGTATTTTATAATATACAGTCTTATTACTATTTAAAAATAAATTATTATACTTTTTAAATATAGAACAATAGATCAAGAAGTAAAGCAAACAATTCTCTTTTCACCAAAACCTTTGTACTCGGTTGTTGCTGAATGTAGGTTGCTAAGCCGTTTAAAATTTCACACATTGAGTATATCAAACAATTTTTTTTGACATTTTATATATGTGTGTGTGTGTGTGCATGTGTGTATGTAGTTGAATATGATAACATAAATTTCTCTATACTTTTTTTAGCATAGTAACTACAATATTTTTAATATTTTATAAAATTTGAAACTTTAAGCAGACTAAAGACACAACCTAATACCTCCTTGAAAATTTGGATTGAAAGAATGTAGAAGCCTTTTCAAAGATTAAAATGGCAGGGAAACTGCTCTGGGGATATTCTGAACTGTTGATTGGTTATTCACATGTCATATACTGTAGTAAAAATATATAAAATGGAAAGAGTTGAATGGGCCACCATGTTTGATTTAGTGCATTATTTGGTATTTTTTGGCACAAAGTAACTTGGCTATCTGTCAGTCCAGTACATAAGCCATGTCTCAGCAAAATAACAGTTTTATATTCTAACTTGTCAATATTAATAATTTGAGTTTGTAATTTGTATGAAATTATAGACTGTATTTTGACATCACAAACATCTAATTTTAAACAGTGCTTCATTCAGCATACCACATGAATCACTAAGATCCATATTTAAATGTTATTTTAATATTTACTATTATATTAAGAAATTAACTTGTATAATATTAAAGTTTGAATTATAATTTGCACTTTGATTCCAGACTTATTAACATAAATTTATAAAATAGTAGTTCAATAAAATGTTGAATGTAAGTTGGCAAATAGAGTGCCATGACTTTTGAACCCTGCCCCATTGCAAAAGGATTAATGTGTTTATAAATTGATAGGTTATTATTATTTGGTGGCAAGGTCAACCTAATATATTAATTGTGTATTTTATTAGCTCAACATTAAAAGCAAATTCTTTTTATTGTTATTCTGAACAGAAAGAAATAATAGATTGTGATGATCTAGGAGATCCTCATACTTCTCCAGATAGTGGTAGCAGTGAAGAACCAGATAATTCAATATCAGAAGAACCCATTGATGAACCTTCAGATGATAAACAAGATGATGAAACAGGTCCACAGCCTAACCTTCCTACTATGTCTTTAACAACTGAAATGCTAGAGGTGAAACCGATGAAAGCAAAACCAGTTTCTGCCATCGTAGACCTTGAGACATCACCTCTTGGAAGCCTTCAGTTCTATTTCCGTAAGTTTGGTCTTATGTAATTATATGTTATGGTTTTCAATAAGTCATTATGAATTCCTATCCATTAAATCTTTCTATACGGACATTATTTTCTATGCATGTTATAAGGTTTTACTGAGTTACATTAACAATTTAATTAAAGTACTCCATTACAGTATATGACAAAACTTGGCATCACAACATGACTATTTATCCATATTTCAAAATTACATCATTTTTAGGTTCTTAATTTTTGTAAGGTAATATTGTTTTTAATCCTAAATTTCCCGTAATACAAGAATCATGACATTTGCTTTCAATGCATCCTCACTTTAATTTATTTACCACCCCTGCAGAAAGTATGAAATTTAATGTAAATTACTCATTATGATGTTATTATTGCATAAGTAAAGCATCATTTTTATAACCTTAAATCTTATTTGGTTACAGAGCCATAAACTACAAAAATTAGACACCTCTTGCTACACCTGTTTGCTACATTCTCTTTTTCACAAATATCAATAGTTCTCTCTGAAGGTTAATAGTGTATTATATATAACCAATAGGTAGCCAAAATTTTATTATATAAAAGGATATACATTGTCTTCTGTATAAAGAATTGCCTGTTTTGATTCTAGTTTAAACTTTATTCTTACAGGAATTTTTAACAGCTATTGCTGCATGGTAAGCAAGCCAGAAAAGCTTGTAGCTGTAGGACACTCACTGTCTGGTTTTTTTATGTTATTATTCTGTATTCTTTAGAACATTTAATTAAATTAAAAATTATTTAGTGCTGTAGTACTATTAATATAAAAAAATTGGGTTATGTTTCATTGAGAACATTCAAGTAAGCATTTTGTTTATGTGTTTTCTGTACTTTTATTGTAAAGTAACTAAAATATGGAAATTAGAAACACTAGGTTAGATTAGGTAAAACAAAGAAAAAACTTTCATGAGGTATGCTTTTTGAATAATGGGAGGATAGATTATGCATTACTGTAACTTGATAGGGTTATATTAAGTACCTCTTTATTAAGTGACTTACAACTAGTGTGGTGGTGGTGGTGGTATTAGTTTGACATGGTTTGAAGGGCATTAAAATAATCAAATTTAAGTAGAAACAAATGTATATTGTTATAAATTTAAAGATATTTAGGGTAGACAAATGTAGTTTCATGTTATAATTTGATGTCATTCTAGAAAGAAACAATAAAGGTAATTTAGATTTATATCAGTTGGTGATCAATCTGGCACAGAGTTAAAATAGAGAAATTAACAAAATATAAACTTTTAGTGAAAGAAAAATATTTGATATTTATTTAGGTAGTTTTTGAGATGGTGCAAATGATATTTGAGAATTATCAGATGATGAAAATTATTTTTTTTTAATCTTAATATGAAAATTACTTTGTACTCAGATAGTCAACAATTTGACCATCTATATTCATGGAGAAATTTCGAGTGAAAAGACTTCGTTAAAAAATTCATATTTTTAGTCTGCAAAAGGCTCTTTATGCTTACTAAAAGCTTGCAAAATTTTGTGAAGGTACACAAAACAGAAGTTATTTCTTCTTAAGGAGGATGAAGACCACCTGGAATGTCACCTGTTTTAATCATTTGCACCATTATATAGAAGTGTGTTGTCTGCTTGTCAGTCAGTAGACATTAAAATGATGCCACATAAGGGAAGTTTACTGTTGCAAGCTGTACTGTCATGATATCAAAATGTGTGCATGCCATGACCTATGAGAATAATTGTACACACTGTAGAATACAACACATCACATGAAGCGAGAAGTGAAATTCTTCATATCAGTTTTATTTGGTTGTTTTAAGTAGTCTAGTGTTATCGTTCTGATGAATGTTTTCTAGTTGTATGTAGTAGTAGATTGTCTACAACTGGTTGTTAAGTGTAACACTTTACTTAAGCAGTTTATCTACTATAAATATTTGTACCAAATTAATGCAACCTTGTTTAATTGCAAAAATACTTTTATTTAGATGGAAAACTGGTTCTGAAACTTAATGCCCAACAACATGCTAATACTAGTGGACATCAGTGCCAATGGGTCCCATCTGTAGACACCCCTAAAGTTCCCTTTCCTTGCAGTGCAGGACAGTGTAAAAAGAAATATGTTGAGCTGTGTGAAGACAACAGAACAATTGGTGGTGCTGATCTTCAGGAAGGAGGCTTCTGTAAAAAAGCTAAACTTGAAAATGAATTTCCTATTGTTTGGCCAGAGGAAAGCCTTGGAGCTCCTGCTCATTCACCACAATCACCAGCACTTAGCGAATGGAGACACCGTGGTAGAGCCACTCCGTACATGAAGGAACCCTGTCTCCTCTTTCTGGTGTATGTTCAGACCCAAGTGACAGTGATGTTTCCCCGCTTCAGAGCCCCACTGACAAATGCAGTACAAAAAAAATATTAGGACCCAGTGAGTTATGTTCAGTGAAAGATGACCTCTGTATTAAACCAGAACCAGTATCTCCATGTTCCCATCCTATTCACAATACTGACAGGAGGAAAATTCCCTTTAATGGTTCGTGTCAGCATCAGGATCCTCAAGAATTTAACACCCTTCAAGAAGTGAAAAGACCCTTTCCTCTTGTTAACTGTTCTGTAGTGTCCCAACATATTGAGTGTTCAGTGCCTATCTCATATCCGTCTATGTTAAAAACTGTTTTAGAGGCAACGGATAAAACTGGGTACAAACATTTGTTGTCGAGTTCATATAAGCTCAGCAATATAAAGCAAGGTTAGTGTACTAACATAGTGAGCATTGTGTTAATGTATATTTACTTCAAGTTACTTAGAATATGTAGCAATACTAACAGATATATGCAAAGCATGGTCATTTTTACCACTGCAGTAAATGTTTTGATGGTTGTTACCCATAAGAAATCTCTTTTTGGCACTGTTTAGTTCATCACATTTTTTCATAAATACTCAATTCAAACAAATGGCTGCAAGTTGGCTTCATGACACAGCCAAGCTGGCCATATTTATTAAAGCATGAAGTAAAAAAGTATTGATGAGAAAAATATTCCAAAACAAAATTCATATTTAGATGGAGTAGTTGTCATGTAATAAGATAAATTCATATATATATAAATGTGCTCAAAATTAGATTTTGCCATTTTGATAAAATTTTCAAGTAAATTTCCTGAAGATGCTATAAATTTTTCCAGTGTTGCTATTCCCTAAACATTTTGGATAAAAAACCTTGTAAAAATGGTGGTGAATACTTGAGTCACAGAATAATTTAATATAATATTTTAAAAAATTTTCAAACTGAAATGTTTCCTGAAGTTTCTTAAATTGGAGTTTTATTTTCTGCTGATACCTGGGTATTACTTATCCGTGTGCATATACAACTTTTTAATGAGGCAAGCTAGTAAAAAACTGCATAGAAAAGAAGTGGTTCCTTATATAACAACTTTTAATATATAGAAAATCCATTGTGTTTTGGTAAAAATGCATTCCAACATTGGTTTTTATGTCGTATCACTTAGCAACAATGGTATACATGCTACACTTTTATCCTAAAATGGGTTCATAATACACACACTATCAGCCTAATAACTTGATTGAAGCCAGGTGCTTTCACTGGCGTATCTGTGTCCTCTGAACATATAAAAATGCCCGACTTTGATTTGTATACCAAGAATTTGAATGTTTGTATTCAGGAAAACTGGGAGGTTTATATATATAATAGAAAGGGCTATATTTTTGTCTAAAGGTGCAAGAAAGCCTGGTATTTTTTTAAAGAAAAATCAGCTTATGCTTGTTTTTAAGATTAGACTTAGTATACCAGGGCAGTATTTTCCAAAATGTAGGGAGCACATACTGGTTGCTGAGGATGTGCAACCTTTTGGTGGAAGAGCCAAAAAGTAAGTGAAGAAATAGAAAACATGGAGATGATGATAACATAACAAGGCTATCACTTTGTTTTCAAAGCTTTTGGGTTTTTTTTCTGTTCTCTTATTTACTCACTCTTTTTATGCCTTTTTTTCATTTATTTGGCTGTTATAACTACTGAATTAGGAGGACACTATTTAAAGTTTGAAAAACTTTATCAAATTTTGTTAGCCAAATTTATATTACTATGTTTAAACTGTATGTAAAGCTAATTTTATTCAAACATTTTAAACTTTCTTAAGAGTATTTTATTTTAAAAAAAGCAACAACATTTTTAAATTGTTATGTTTGAAAGAATTTTCAGTTACTCTTGCATTATACTTTAGTTTGAAGGTTAAATGAAAACTACTTATCTTTATGCATTAAACTTTATGGTGGTATCAATGTTTGAAATGATGAAAAAAACTTAAATATGTTTTAACCCAGTGGTTCCCATCCAGGGGTGCAAAATAGTGTTCTAGGGGGTGCAAGATAATATTTGTTTTGGCCACCTTCACCTTTATTCTTAATTACTGTGAGGGGTGCGAGAACATATTAAAATGTTTTAACCTAAGACATATTCATATACTAACTAGACCTGAGCAATTAACTCAATTACTGGTGGGCATCATTTAGAATTACAGAAAATAATAATACATTAATCAAAATTACAATTAAATTTATTAATGTCATTAAAATAATCAACAAATTGAAAGTATTATTCTCAGTTATTACTGTTTTTGATTGTTCCAGTTTTCTAAAAAATCACAATGTTACAATTATGATTTCTCAGTATTATATTTATTTAAAGGTTGCTCAACTTAATTAATTTCAAAATTAATGAAATAATAATCAAGTAATAAAATATAATATTTACAATTATTATCCAACTCTTATATGAGAATGATTGATTAACTTGATATGAAACAATGAATTATCAAATTGCACTAATTCCCAGCTCCTTTCAAACTACAGACTAGTAAGCATGATAAATGCATTTGATTCCAAACTGAAATTCTAGTTGCAACTAGAGCAATTTTGGCTTTTTGTTTCACCATAATGACTAAGTCATTACATCTTCTCCAGTATACGCACATCAGTATTACTTGCAGTAACCTTTTCACAGTAATACAAAGCTAAAAATAATATTTTAGTGCTGCTTAGATGACACAGTTCTGAAATCTAAGGCAAGTTACTCAATTTTCATGCAGACTAAAATCAAAACAACCATACAGGGCTCTGACATGTGAAACACCTCACCATATTTTGTAACAGAAAGAAAATGCTGCAGAGTTCCACATGTCAAAATGCTGCAGAGTTCCACATGTCCACATGGGTGGGACAAGTCATTCTCCTCAAACACAGCTTTTTCATCTCATACCAGTGAATTTTTACATTAAGAAATAACCATTCTACTCCTCAAGTAAATAATTATATTGATAATGTGATAAAAATATGAAACTTAAATAATTGGGTATTTTAGTATGCAAGTCAGTAACTGGCTTGTGTGTGTTTTAATGACATTTCTGGCATTCAGTTAGCTTATCAACTAACAAGAAAGATATGTCACACAAATTTCAGTAGCAGAACATCACTAATCCAAGGCTTTTTACTAGTATATCTTTACGCACCTGATAGTTAAAAATAACAATAGATCCCACATTATCCAAACATGGTGCTTCCTTGACTGATGGTGATTTTTGTACTTACCTGTTAGTCTTCCTGATGAGTTATGATAATTACAGTTATGCTACAGAAAGTCCTTTGCAATTTGAATTACTGTAGTTTTTCTCTTAACATTGTAGACTAGATGTAAACATTGGTTTTATGCTGTTTATGTTTTGTTTTTTAAACTTTGTTTTATTTTACCATAATTTCCTTTTATGAATTTTACTAAATTTACTTTTAACTTTTTACCAGAAGTTTGGCACAGATAGCCTAGCTGCTTTGTGCCATAAAACACTAAATCAACCAACCAACTAACAATGCTTCTTTGTTTTTAATTTTTTGGCTAAAATGTAATAACTCTAGTTGGTTTTTATTTTTGTGATTTTTTTGTTCTCTCAGCAGCTTAAAATAAGTATAGGTGATTACATCCAGCATATATATCAGTGCTTTTTGTCAAATATGCTACCACTAAATTTTCATTTTTAATGATATTTCTGTTTCAGTAGAAGTGCCACTAGATCTGTCCATGAAACAACCTTCAGTGAAGAAACAGCATGCAATAGACACTAACTGTAAGACTGATGGAAAGCTAAGCAGTTGTAGTTATAAGCAAAAAAAATTACCCTTGTCATGGCCAGATGAAACTCTGTCACATCCTCCTGGGCTCAACTCACGTCGGTCTTCCAAACAGATCAAACATTCTTCACCTGATGTACATCCATCTGTGTCATCCTTTAAGTCTTTGATCTCTTCTCCTGTGGGTAGCATCAGTAAAGAACACTCAACACACAACAAGTGGATTAATGTCAATGCCAAGCCATTTACATTAACCCCAGTAATTAGTAGTGCCACAAACAATTTACACCCTGGAAGTGCTACATGGACTAATTTCAGTGCAAATCCAGACATACTGTCTCCAACTCATACATGGGAGAAGTCTGATACAACAGTTGCTTCTTTAACAAGCTATCAAGAACAACATTCTGGTCTGACTTACCTGTCCATGCCAATCTACAATATGGCTTACCCTTTTCCAGCAAATTGTGTTGAGAATGTAAATGGAGTGTCTGCTTCTTCAGGTAGATTTATTTCTAAAAAAATGTGTATACATACAGTTCTAGCTTAATTATTGATCGTTAGCAGTGTTTTGGATTGAATGAACAGACTTCTACCATAAAGTAATGTCCTCTTAGCAGACTTACACCATAAAGGAATATCCATTTCCATTTCTAAAGCATTAAAACACAAACAGCATATTTGAGCAAAGGTAACTGATGTGGGGCTATACACTGAATTTACTACTTTTGATTACATGGCTATGTTTAAGCATAATTTGACACATATGCAAAGTGATCTAACTCACAAAATCCAAAAAATGTTTCATAGGACTAAACAAATATTTGTCTTTCTGTTACAGATTGGAAAGTTCCAACCCACACTTGTATAATCAAATATATCAGTTATATAAGAATGATATATGTAAGTTAGATAATTTTTTGAATAACAGCATAGAAAACATTAAGAATATTTTTATAAGTATAATTATCTATTTGGTGTATTTAATTTGTTTGATGTGAAATTTTATTTCAAAGTACCTTTAATTGTGGAATGTATAATTGGTAAGCTAGGATGATTTTTATTCTCTTTAATCTTTGGCCAAGCATGGCCAAGTGGTAAGGGCACTCGATACGTAATCTGGTGGTCGCAGGTTCTAATCCCCGTCATACCAAACTTGTTCACCCTTTCAGCCATGGAGACGTTATTATGCTACGCTCAATTTAACTATTCGTTGGTAAAAAGTAGTCCAAGAGTTGGCTGTGGGTGATAATGACTAACTGTTTTTCATGTAGTTTTTTAGCAAAGATCGCCCATTGTGTAGCTTTATGCTTAATTCAAAACAACAACTTTAATCTTATGTAAAATTGATTTTCTCATGATTTGTTACCTTATAAAGCTTGTATATCTTTTTTAGTTCTTGGATTGGCCCACGCATAGCCTAGTGGTTAGTATATCCAGAGTGTAAATCTAAGGATTTATTGTTTGCAACCCTTTGCAGCAAAAAAAAACATTCTGGGCTGTGGAAGCCCTATAAAAGTAATATTCAAATCCCACTACCTGGTCATAAACAAATAGCCTCAGTGTTGGAGTTGACCACCTGCATGTTTTTTGTCTGTCAATTTGAAATTAGTTATTACTGTGTATAGATAACCCTAATGTGATTTGTGCAAAATTCCGAAACAAATAGATATATATATATATGTTTTCTGATGTTTTCTATCAGACCATAGGTTAGGCCTGATAATGTTTTTTATATTAAACATGCATTACAAAAGTTTACAAATTAGCATTACTATATCCTTTTGTGACTCATTCATTCATCAAAAAAATGCTCTGTATTTTTTTTGTGTTATAAATGAAATGTTTTATCTTTATGTAGATAAGGTCTAAGTGACAATTTTAAATGGACATTCTTGGTTTTTAAGTAAATTATGCTCTTATGAAAATTTTGCAGAGGTAAACTATTTCAATCAGAAGAATTATCCTATAAAACTGAAAAATGTAGAGGATGTCACCAATTCTCCTTCTTCAGAAGAAAAGGAAGTTCCAGCATGGGTTACAAATAGACCAACAGATTTAACATCATACATTCCCTTCTATCCACACATCTATTCATACTATCCTTATGCCTACAATTTATCTCAACTGTCTTGGAATGGTGCAGTAACCCCCACTGAAGCATCAGGTATGGTAAATATGACAGAATCATTATTTTTATCTTGTCTTTAAAACTGTTTTAATTGTACAAACTAGAAAATAAATGTATCTGAATGTTTAATTTATTTTAAAGCTAGAATCTATTATGAAGCTTTATGTAATTCTTAAAACCTCCAAAATACATTTCAAACATTTGTTTTTAGTAACACTATATTTTATCTGTTAGTTTCTCTACCCTATCTCTATACATGATTTCTGACCCTATAACTTCCATGTTGCACTATTGAATTACATTACCTGTAAGCTTCTCTAAACTCTTAACATTTGTGCCTCATGAAATATTTTTTTATACTAAAGATAGTAATGCACAAAATTTTTATTTGATTAAATAATGCACCAAAGAACGTAGACTAACAACATACAGAACTCAGACAATTTCCTCTAACTATCACATTTCTATAGCTTTACACCTATGCAACAAGAACCATTACAAATTCATCCAAGCTAGTTGTTAGCTTTTCCTTGGGAATAGAGCTTGAACTCTGATTGAAATTGACAGTTCAGAACACAGTGTGTCATTTGACTGATGAAAACTTTTGATTTCTATTGATTATAAGTAATACATAATTAAACATGAGAGAACTATTAACAAATCCTGAAAGAGATGATGTGTTGAATGAGTAAGGTAGGAGGGCTCTGATTTTCAATTTGATAGCTTTGTATACAAATGAATTTGGAGTTAAACAGTAGTTAATAAATCAAATTTTAAGTTTTAATTATTAATTTTATCAGAAAATATTTCAAGCAAGTTCTTGGTCTTAATTGTAACATTTGTTCTGTATGTTTTCCTCTTCTCTAATTTATTTACTACCTCATTGAGAAGTATAGAATTTAACATAAGATATTTATTATGATATAGATATTACTTGGGTAGAACATAAACATTTATAGCCTTCAGTCTTATTTGTTTAGAGCCATAAACTAGAAAATTGTACCCACTGTCACATCCTCTTTCACCAATCACCAATAATTGTATGAAATTTTTTATTATATTATTTATAACCAATAAAAAGCTGAAGTTTTATCTAATTAATGATGTATTATACTACATTGTCTTCTGTACAGAGAATTCTGTATTTTCTGGTTCAATGTAAAATTTGTTTTCACAAGAACCATATGTAAATTAACTGAAATATTAAAGGCTTTTACTGCATAGTTAAAAAGGTAGAAGAATGATGATAGTTATAGGACATTGTTTTTATGTGCTATTATTCTGTGTTTTTAGGCATATTATTCATTCAAATAAGATTTAGTGCAGTACTACCATTAGTATGAAAAAAAAGTAGAATTAGGTTTCATTGACAGTAAACAGCATATTATTATATCAAATAAGATTATTTAGTGCAGTACTACCATTAGTATGAAAAAAAGTAAATTAGGTTTCATTGACAGTAAACAGCATATTATTCAATCAAATAAGATTTAGTGCAGTACTACCATTAGTATGAAAAAAAAGTAGAATTAGGTTTCATTGACAGTAAACAGCATATTATTATATCAAATAAGATTTAGTGCAGTACTACCATTAGTATGAAAAAAAAGTAGAATTAGGTTTCATTGACAGTAAACAGCATATTATTATATCAAATAAGATTTAGTGCAGTACTACCATTAGTATGAAAAAAAAGTAGAATTAGGTTTCATTGACAGTAAACAGCATATTATTAAATCATATAAGATTATTTAGTGCAGTACTACCATTAGTATAAAAAAAGTAGCATTAGGTTTCATTGACAGTAAACAGCATATTATTCAATCAAATAAGATTATTTAGTGCAGTACTACCATTAGTATAAAAAAAAGTAGCATTAGGTTTCATTGACAGTAAACAGATTAAAAAAAACCAGGTAAGTACTATATTTTTGTTTTTCATTTGTGTAGGCTTTATTTATTCCTAGATAAGTAACTACAATATAAAAATGATAAGCTTATTATGTACAATATAGAAAAAATAATACAAAAAATATTTTTCATGAGGTACACTCATGAGTGGCTTATGCATTACATAATTTGATACCATAAAGAAAGCTAAATGTTTGGTGAGTTATTTACAACTTATGTAGTGGGATTATTAGTTAAACATGGTTCAAAGGGCAATAAAACAAATTCAAGTAGAAACAGATGTATGCTGTTAAGAGCTTGAAGCTGTGTAGGATAACCAACAATAGTTTCCTGTTATAATTTGCAGTTAATTTGGAAAGAAAAGGAGTCATTTGGATTCATGTTTGTTTTTAGTAATTAAGAGGTTGACAGTGCATATAGATTTGGGGTAGAGAAAATAACAGATAAAATTCTATGTTTTACTGAAAAACATATTTATTTAAGTTTTGGACATTACACAAAGAAAATTCAAATACTTTCTGATGGAGAGAAAGTATTTTCAACACAAAAATCACTTTGCACTCAGAGTTGTCAACACTTTGATTTCGTATGTTCACAGAGAATGTTTTAGTAAAAACAATGATTATTTTCTGTAAAAGACTTGTAGTATTTATTGACAACTTGTGACAATTTGTATAGATACATAAAACACTAAAAGTTATAGTATGGAAACTAAAAGTAATTTAAGGTTATGAACTCAGTCTAATTGACCGTGCCTGTAGCAAGAGAGATCATGTTACCTACAGTTCATCTTTCTTTATGAGTTTAAGAGTTTGATAATGATAGTCCATGTACTATTAGTTTTAGTTTTCTATTCAACCAAAAAATAATAAAAACTGAATGTCAGAGTAGCAAGGAGAACTTGTTTCTTGGAAAGAAAATGAATTATTTATGGAAAACTAAGCTCTTGAATCTGAGAAATACTTGAGTAAAACTTGTATTGCCAGTAAAGATTAGCTAATTTAATTAGAAAATAGCTAATAAAGTGAAAATATGAAAATAACTAAATATTTGAATATTACACAATGTAAAAATAAGTTAACTTCATGATCAAGTGCAATTTTCTGCTGTTGTTTAATATTTATGTACAAGATTTTAAGTAGGCTAGAATGATCTGCAGAATTTAAAAGTGACTGTATTACACCTTTGCTACTTTCTAATATTTCACAATACTAAATATAAGTTTATGTTCTAGCCTAAAAGAGCTATTTTATTATGCATGCAAGTGCTTAGTTCTATCCCACGATACTTTAAGCAAGGTTTGCATGTTTTGTAACAAAACTATAAAAACAACAGTAAGTGGAGATCTGGTATACTCTTGTGCCACCATATGTTTCTGAATTCTGGGTCTTAATGTGTACCTTAAAATAATTCAGTCCTTATCTAATCACTTTTTTACACAGATAGATATTATCAACAAACAAAGTGCCCCATATATCAATTATAGAAAAGTTTCAAAGTGAACCAGAATCTAAACCTGGACCAGAGTAGGGAAGGACCATCCTATGGTAGCACCCTATCTTCTGAACAAATTTAATGTAAATTGGTTTATTGTTATTCGAAGTATATGTGCAGACATGCATACATCAGACCCAAGTGCAATACTCTCATCTCCCTTCAAGGGTAACAAAACTAAGTACCATGATATCAAACACAGTTTGTGACTGTTGGTTGGACACTTTTTCCTGTTAATTTATTGAAGCAAAAATTTAAATTACTTTTTCCAGATATTTGACTAACAGTTCTCGTGTGCATGTGTAAGTTAGAAATATAATGTAAAATAATTGCTTTAATATATATTTTTTATAATAACCATTTTCAGGAGAAGTTTTAAAGGTACTTAGATTCATAGTATGTCACTTGTTGAAATTAATTTATCATACTTGACTGTTAATTTTCAAAATGTTCAAATCTTAAAAAGAATAACAAAAATACTTGGCATTTAAGAATACTGGACAAAATAAGAGCTAATGTATAATATGCTTTGACATAAATTAATAAAAGATAATCTTTCAGATGCACCACTAGACCTGTCATCTCCTCCCTCTGATAACATTCCATGTTCACCCAAACAAAAAGAAGCCATAGTTGAGAACAACAGAGCTGTGCAAGTGCCAAAGGATGAAACAGGTATGTTTTTATTATAAATTTGTATTAAATCATTAAAACTGAACTAAACTATACGTAACATAATTTAACCTTTCTTCATTATTAGATTAAAATTGTGTATTTGGTTCTTACTGTATCCTTAGGTTTAGAGGCATCATATAAAATTGTTTTAATTGAGTATGATTAATGTAATGACTTAATTTTTACAGATGACTCAATAGCCCTTGTAAACAAGCTAGCCCCTACTTTATTCATCACTAGAGCTGTAGTATTGTTTTACTTTCAGGGTAGCATCCTAGCCTTAGTTATGAAAACCAGAAATACAACATTATCTTACCTCCAGCTGTTGTCAGAATTGCATTACTGTTCTTAATTCCAGACAACTTTGTATCTATACTATTTACTCACAGATAACAGTAATGCCACAAAATATGTTTCTGTTGTTTCCAGGTGGTGTTTAAGAAGAGAAATTCTGCCGAGCCAAATAATTCGGTACAACCGCAACAGATGTAGCTATACGTCACATCATTGATCGTACAGAGGTAGTTGATGAAAATAGAAGTTCAAGGTTTTGAATTGGGAAAAAAGGAGGAAGATTGGTACATGAAGGATATA
This sequence comes from Tachypleus tridentatus, assembly GCF_004210375.1. NCBI lineage: Eukaryota > Metazoa > Arthropoda > Merostomata > Xiphosura > Limulidae > Tachypleus > Tachypleus tridentatus. The sequence goes on from NC_134833.1 coordinate 141,490,678, forward strand.
ACCTAGTATCATATCAAGAAAGGATTCTTAACATCTTTGAAAAGTTTAAAATAAATTATCTATTCAGTGACTTAAGTGCCCCTATATGGTGAGGAATGGGTCATTGTTTTGTATAGCTTCTTAGATATAGAATTAAACATGCCAGGCTAATGTATTTTAAGCTGAGCAGTAAGTTATAAAATTATATTCGATTATTTGTAACAAGAACTTTTTAAAAGCTACTTTTAGTGTTTTACAAATAATTTTTGATTTAATATTTATTTATGTTTTCATTGTGATAAAAACAAGACTCAGATCATCAGACATTTTATCCAGTCCCTTGTTTTTAATGTATACAAACCATACAGTTAAAACAAGTAAAGGTTATTCACAAAATTTCAATGTAACATAGTCCTTGTCTACAGTTTCACTAAGAAATGTTATGGTAATTTTTGACAATGTTGTTTTGTTTTTGTCTTCATATGGAAATTGAGTAGTTTTTTTGTTGTTGTTTTTTTGTTAGTCTACTGACTGTGGCTGCTCTAAATGCACATAATTTTTGCAAGCCATACACCATACATGGCACATTTGCATTTGGTTGCAAGAAATGGGCCATATTCTATACAGCAAATCAACAGTTAATGGGTTTATGGTGTGTGTAAGTATTGCAAGAAAGAAAGTTGTGTTTTAAAATAAAAGTACAATAGATAGTGTTAAATTTGTATTTAATCTGGATACAAATATAGACAGTAAACAAATACTACTGTTTGTTTTTTTCTTCTAAACACTAGCTTCCATTATTATCTTCCCCCTGCTTGATCATTTTCTGTTACTAAGTCACAATAAAAAAAATAATTTTCAAAAATCTACTTTGTATCATTTTACCTCTCCTAATTGTTTGTTTGTGGAAGAATGTTTCCAAAACTGTGAAGAGGTTGGTGCAGTCCAGTGGTTAGTTTGCTGGACTGTGGATCTGAAGTTCCATAGTTTATACCTTGTTACTATCTAAATAATAAAATTGTGTTCTGTACTTTGGAGCTGTAGGTGCATTATAAGAATGGCCAAATCCCGCTATTCAAAAAAGCCCATGAATTTGTGGTGGGTGATGTTGACCAGCTGCTCTCTCTTTAGCCTGTCACCTCAGAATTAGGGATGGCTAGTACAGATAGCCCTTAATTAGCATTGCATGAAATTCAATAAAACTATATACAAAGTGCTTTTTTCATTCAGTTCAATTAAGAAAAAGTAGTCTTAATATCATTGACATAATACATTACTAACACATTCAGTACTGCCTCAGAGATCAGTATCCTTGCTAGGTGCCATTGATTTTTCTGTGTATTAGAAGCTTTGTAATATTCAACATAATATAATTTAGAGTATTTGTAGGCATATATGCTAATGCAACAAAAATCTGTATATTGACAGTTAAAAATGATGACTTCTGTATAACATGTATGCGCATCACCTGTTTCATATAGCTAGTCGATGGTTTGGGACTATTTTTTCAATGTACAAGAAAGGTAAATTATAGTTGTAAGAATATCACTTTCTTTAATGACATGCATGTCATAAAATAGCAGATTAAAAAAAATTGTGTTAGACTAATTTTTTTAGTCATTATTAAAATTCGTAAAATATGGCTGTATACATAGGAGTGTTTTTTCAGACAATTTCCGCAAAATTATATGGTGTTTTTACACTTTTCCCCCTTCAAACCACATTGACCAGTGCTTTCACATAGTCTTTCCCTGGTCATTATGGTGGGAGTTTGGAGGGTTTAGGAAATTGTTCTTTTGTTGACTTCTGGTGATGAGTTCAAGTAGGCCTACCAATGAATAAAGAATCTATAAGATCCCATATAACTGAAAGGCAAAATTCATACAGAGTTGTTTTTTCACTTTAGTACTTTTTTAAAGCATCTGAGCAATATGAATGCTGATCCTTGCATTCCAGCTCACAATTCTCTTTGGCACTTTATACAAAACCATTTGGTCCTGTTGATCTATACCAAAAATATGTTTGTTGTATTGTATAATAGCTTTAAGCTTGCTTGTAACTTTTCCTCTCCTTTTTAAGGTCTACCATCTCACCCATAAACTCAGTTGAAATCGAGAGAACTTTCTTTATAGTCACACCATTAGAGTACTGATATTTCCTTTCTCCTTTTTTTAACTTTGCATTAGTGACAGCTTTAGAATTGTCTTTGTGATGAGAGCAAAGAGTTCCTGTGGAGTATGCATTTATAGTACTGTCTTATTATAACATCACTATCAGGAGCCATGTGCACCCGAGAGTGACATAAGTGGGGAACATTATAACCAATCAATGAAGATGACACTCATGCTGAACGATTACAGAATGAACAGACTACTAAGACAACCTGTTTAATAAACTGTTTATTTACACAGAGAAAATGGTTATGAAGAAGAATGTAGATAAAATAAGATGAAATATGAATATAAACTTTTTAATATTTCAGGAACAAAGCACTCTCATGTTTACTCACTTCTTTACTAAAAAAATCTAATAATTTTGTCTGCCTTATGCTACTCTAAACCAACTGCAGGTAATGACATGACATCTCTATTTTCTTCTGACACTGAGTAGTAGCTTCATCTCACCTGAAAAAAGTTCTTGAAACTTCATGCTCTCTCTACAAAGTTAAACCATTTCATCTGGGTCCAAGGATAACCAATAGTTTTCTGTGCTGCCATGAATGCAGTGGCTAGAAAACTGGCTTTAAACCTGTTATTTATCAATTCTATTTCAATGACATATGTATTCTTGCTATTTCAACAGTTGAGTTAATTTCCAAATTTCTTTCTGATCTTAATTCCCAAAATCCCAATATCAAGTTCAGATCTCTGGGCTTTGCACTCTGGACTTCCAAACTTTAACATCTGAAGTCATATGGCAAGGAGCTAAGTAGCAGATGATGCTAAAGTTTTAACAGCCATGGCACCACAGTGCTATAAATGCAAAAGTGTTATAAACAGAAGTTCTCATAATTTTTCATATCAGATTCTCAAGCAAGTACCAGTAGAAATGGTTGGTAGTCACAGAAATTAGTCATTTCTATCCATCTTCCTATCTAGTTCCATGACTTCCTCTTTTGGCTCAGACAGTTGGGTTGATGTGCTTTCTGTGCTATGGTCATCTTTCTTGGAGATCTGATTTAGCATACAGTGTGCTGTCTGTATCCATGGCTCAATTGCATGCTTAGGATAAAGTGTTTCATGTGTCATATGAATATGCATCAGGCCAGAAAGGTGAGAAGCTGGTATGTAGCATTTGTTTCAGGTGTCATATGAATGTGCATCAGGTCAAAAAGGTGAGAAGCTGGTATGTAGGATTTGTTTTAGGTGTCATATGAATGTGCATCAGGTGAATGACCTTTGTGAAAAGACCTTTCACAACTGGCAATAGATGTTACAACAGTCAGTAAGATCTGCAGAACAACTCTCAGATTTGGAAATACGTCATCCCCATACTGCACAGTGAAGCGAAGCAGGTCCTCTGGTGTTGAAAGCTTAACATCAGCCCTTGTCTTGAGTAGCATTCGACAGTCCATTATTTTACTGAACATCTCCAAGCCATCCAAATCTGTATCATAAGAGCTTCCCATAAAAATGTATCTCTGTTTCAAGCTATTCTCATTAGTTGTGGACATCAGTACCTTTATATCTGAAAGAAAGCCAAAACTAGAGTCCAGTTTCTTCAAGAAGATGAATGTCTCCCATTTCTGTGTGTATTTTGTCAATCATACTTTTCATCAGTCATAGCATTTCATTTTCTGCTGTGAGTCCTACATCCTTTGCTGTTTCTCCAGGCATTTTTTCTTCTTCCTTTCTCGCCTCTCAATTTGGACATCACAAGAACTGCACAGTTCCTTTGCTTCTTTAAGAGAATACTTGCATATGGCATCACTGTTTTCTAGGAAATACCCTTGTAAAGCCTGAATATCTTGAGCAGCATTATGAAAATTCATGGTGTGGTCCTGAAGCCTTTTCTGAACCTGGTCAATCTTGGCAAGTACAGTATTCCAGAACCGAAGAAGAACCAAAAACTCAAATGTTACAATCCGATGTAACAACTGAACTGCATCACGTCTTGAATTTTCCTCCTGATCATCTGCAATATTTTCCAGTAGTTCCACCAATTGTTCTAGTTGATCATGTATTGGTTTAACAGCTTCTACTCTGGCACTCCAACAAGTTTCTGACTCTGACTTCACTGATACACCAAGAGCAGTTTTCAGTCTCTCCCATTGCTTTTCATGATGCCTTGTCAAACTTCATATATCCAAAGTCTTGATGTTGAATCACATCAGCTACAATTTTAGTACATTTTGGCTTGTCTCGTTGAACTGGATCAGGTAAATCATTATCCAAATCTTCAGAATTTGATGAACCTTGGTATTCCATTTTATCTAAATATGGCTGTTTTGAATCAGTTTCACTGCTGTACTTCTCTTTTAAGTCTTCTTGTTCAAGTCTTTTCGTAGAGTCGTGATGTGTGTCTCGTTACATCCTCTACTGATGTTGATGATTCAGAATCTTTTCTTTTCAAAAATGCTGTCAGAATTTTGCTTGACTTTGCACATCCTTCATCTTCGGCCTTCCTTCGTTTTCTTCCTTCTGCCCCACTTAATTTTCTTTGTTGTGCTCGTTTCATTTTATTGAATATCTGTAAAAAAAAATAGAAATATAAAATTAATAACTGATCATGTTGGAACTTATTGTTTATATTATAAATATTTGAACTAGTGTAATTTGAAATTTTTCCCATACTTTAAGCTACAAATAGACTAACATTACATTTCAGAATGAAACCGGAAATGACCAGTGACATTATATCCTTTTTAGATATGACTATAGATCTCTTACAGCAACATTATGGGCAGAACACGTCCCTACTGTGCCTGGATATTTGAATTCTGGAACTACCAAACACCATGCAAACCCCCTCTCCTGACCCACCTGGCCACCCCATACCCGAAACCATTCATGTCAGTCCAGAAACTCATAACTTCCTGCACACCCACTCTAACCCCTACCTCCCCTCTCTCGAAACGCGTAACTCTACCCCCGCACCTCAAGACATAAACATGTCGGACTCACGGCGCTCCTGAGGTGTGACTAATTTTATGGAAGCCGAGTAATTCTTTACTTTAATGTTATGTGATCCAGAAGCCTGAACCGTTTGGTTATTCAGATATTCTTTACCATTGTCATACAATTAAAAAATCCTGGGAATCTTTTTTGAGAACTGCAAATATAGTATTTTATATCTCATTGTTAAAATTAGGATTCCATAATTTCTTGTCTGCTGTATAAGAAATTATAATATTACATTATAGGGAATCATATTTTCTGGCACATCGCTGTACTGTTACGCATTTCTATGCTTTTAATTCCATGAGTAACAGAATAGTTATTGATGAAAGAGTTTACACTTTCGCTTTGGTCCGAAGATGGGTGGGATAAAAACTAGCTAGGGCGCAAGGGATAAAAGGTTGAACAGCATGGGTAGATCAAACGAATGATGAATAGTTAATAGATAAAGGAAATCAGAAGAATGTGAGAGGAACGGGGAAAAATTAAATCTATCTGAAACCAAATCCTTATTACATTTATCCTTAACAGTGAAGTTGTTATGAGTATTTTTGAAATGATATGACCAATACATGAACATTGCAACGAATAAACAAATTATATATTTAATAGCAATAATTTTCACCTTGGGTATATAATGGTGCATCCAAAAATCTTATAAAATCTAAAAAAGGCCTTGCTTGAGCAATTTTTCTCTCATCTAAATCATTCTTGTCACAAAAATAGCTACGCACCTGAGATGCACCTATCCATGAATATCTGATAAAAATTATTCCAAACGAGTGCCACTCGACCACCACCTCGAACATGACCTGCTCTCTTGGTAAGTCAGATTCCAAATCAGCCATTGGTTTGGTTGCGCGCTCATCCGTTTCAATTTTAAGGTCAATGCTGAAAAGGTGAGAAAAGTTCAGACTATTCACAATCTAGTCCAGTGTTAGATTTTAATGGCTTCGCTTAGATACTTCAGTCATATTTCCTCGGCTTTGTTTCCAGCTTTACCAGACTTGCGGGGGTCTGGTAAAGTCATTGAAACTCCCATTTCAATTATCTGTTATAGCCATATGGTTACTCTCAAAGGACAGGGCGCTGAGGCCATGGTAGCATTCCGAAAACCTGATCAAGTAATAGACAATTTACCAGCTTTGTTCGGTGAAGTATTCTTGTAATCTACGTTCTGATTAATGATTTACAGCATATAATGTTACATTTTACAACGTTTACACAATGTTACATAACAACGTTGATTATTCACTGTGAAGTGACCATTTTGATGTTTTCATAACGTTTAGGCAACTTAATAGAAAAATGTGACCAATTACAACGTTGTGGCAACGTTACATAGCAACATCCATTATTCGTCAGGAAGTGATGTTGCAATCTGACGTTTTTGCAACGTTTAGATAGCGTTATGGTATAAAATGACCAAATCACAACCAAGTTGTGGCAACACGACTTTGCAACTCCCATATATGGGACACTGGGTATTAATTGGTTAAGAGGGGAAAACATTTCATTCTGAAATTCATCCCTAATTATGTAACATCAATTTGGCACCCCCAACCCCGATGCTGCACCCAGGGACAGATGTTCCCCCTTGCCCCCACTAGCTATGCCACTGCCTGCACCCCTAAAAAAATTTAATGTTCTCACACCCTTCACAGTAATTATTTATTTAAGAATAAAGGTGAAGGTAGCCAAAACAAATTTTTATAATTAGTTTTTAATAATATATAAACAAAAACAAAACATTTGGAAAAGAAAAATATTACAACAAACTAAAAGTTCCATAAACCCAACATGGCCTACAAAAAAATAAATTTTCATTCATGCATGAAATGAAATTTCTTTGAATTTGAAATGTTCAAATGTTAATAAGCAAATTTAAATTTAATGACCCTTTTGTTCCTGTTTATTTCTTACAAGTTTTTCAAAGCGTGGCACTATTTTGCCGATAACAATCTGCAAGTCTGCCTGTGCACCCAAGCGATTTCTAGCTTTTGTCCTGATTGACAAAAGGGCACTAAATCCAAACTCACATAACTATGTCATCACGAATGGGATGAGCACATGTAGTGCTTTTTCACAAAGTCTTGGAAACATGTCCATTGCTGAACACCAATATTGTTCCAAAGTTTTGCTTTCAAACTGCATTTCAAGAACTCAATTTGTGCGCAGTTCAATAAGATCTTCCTTCAGTTCTTCATCATGTGACATATTATCCAAATTGAAGGAGTATGGATTCATAATCCATTTTTCAGAAGTTTCCAGTTCTCCTCCAAAATATCCATCAAATGAATTTGATAGTATTTTCCAAATGATCCACAATTTCTTCACATACATGGATTCATAATCCATTTTTCAGAAGTTTCCAGTTCTCCTCCAAAATATCCATCAAATGAATTTGATAGTATTTTCCAAATGATCCACAATTTCTTCACACACATGGAATTAGGGACTCATCCTCACCTACCATTTCTTCAAATGATGGAAAATTTGAAAGATTCCCTCTTTTAACTCGTCAACACAAAAGATGTAACTTTTCTTTAAAAGCGTTTAACGTTTTGCAGCATTTCAGTATGTTTATGTTTTTTCCCTTGAAGAGATACACTCAGGTCATTCATACAAGTGAAAATATCACTCAAATAGGCTAGCATTTGGTTGAATTCTTGTGATTCTATTTCTCCGGGCAGATCATAGTCACGTTCCTTCAAAAAAGTTTTGACTTCTTCTCGCAGTTTAAAGAAGCCCGTCAAAGCTCTCCCACATGACAGTCAGCGGACTTCTATGTGGAAAAGCAAAACTGAATGCTCACTTCCAAAATCTTCACAAAGCGACTTGAAGAGGTGGTGGTTCAGAGTGCAACCCCTAATTCAGTTGATGGTCTTCACAGAAGTGTCAAGGACCTTTTTCAACACTTTGGAGGCAATGTTTTTTATGCCAAAACATGTCAATGAAGAAAACAGAGAGTACCTTGCAAGTGCAGAATCTCTTGTTTCATCAGTGCAAAAAATCCTGATTTATTTCCTTGCATAGCAGGGACATCGTCAGTACACACAGAACCAATAATTTGGATATCTAAATCATATTTTGCAAAGAAGTCCTTCACGCACTGGAAGACAAAAGTGGTTGTTTTCAGATCTTCACAGAACAGGAAATCTTCCATTATGGCACCATCATGGACATACCTCAATTGTGCAATGAGTTGACTTCAATTTGCAACATCAGTTGTTTTATACAATTGGAGAGAGATTTTCAAGGAACTAGCCCTGATATCTGCGATAACTTGGTCCAAATTGTTCGAACTCAAACCACCAATTCAGTTTTGAATAACATTATTTGATAATGGCACTAATTTAAGCTTGTTTGAGGCTTCTTTTCCCAGAACAATTGTTGCCATTTCTAATGCACACAGTTTTATCACCTCTTCTGCAATTGTATGGGGCTTCTTTGATTTGGCTACTTTATACATCATGTGGTATGAAGCCATCAACAGTGGTTTGTCAGTAGATATAAAACCTAATTTTGGAATGGTTGCTTGAGAACCAAAGCAGGCCCTTCTACCTTTCAATGATTCAACATCATGGCCTGCAACAGCTGCTCCACCATGCTGGTTGTTGAAGTGTTCCTGCAGCTTAGATGGCTTCAAATTTGCATTTGAAAGGACAGCATCACAAAGCATGCACTGGGGTTTTTGCAGATCCTCAGTTGTTCCGATGCAAGTGAAACCAAACTTTACATAATCATCATTCCATTTCCTTTTCATTGACATAATGAAGTTTTTTTGCACAAAACAGAATCAACAATGCACTGACTACCACAGCATCACACATGGGTTTATATACTCTGCAAAACTTTCTAGATTAATAAGGTATAGTTTTTTGAATGGCTTGATTGATGGCACTGGTTATTAGGGATGCATAATTGTCTATGTTGAGTTCGCAGGAGGCTGCAGTCTTTGCTATGGGTAGTTGGTTTTTGATATACAGTCGTGAAAAAATTAGGACACCCTATGAAAGCCTGTGTATTTTTGTAACATTTTTGGATATATAAATATGTAATCTCAATTTTAACAATACTGAGAGATTATAGGAATATAACTAAACAATTAAAACTGAAGAAAAGACTTTTCAAGATCTTCTGTAAATGTAATTTTACAAACATGCATATTCGAACTGAGGAAAAAGTTAGAACACCCAACCCCATAATAGCTAGTGTTACCCCCTTTTGCTGAAATAACTGCAGTAAGATGCTTTTTGTTGCCATCTACCAATCTCTGACATCGGTCTGAAGAAAGTTTGCCCCACTTCTCAATGCAGAATTCTTTCAACTGTGAGATGTTTGAGGGATTTCTTGCATGTACAGCCCGTTTCAAGTCATCCAAATAATTCAGTTTTGGACTCATCTGTCCAAAGAACAATATTCCAGAAGTTCTGGTCTTTGTTTACATTCTCTCTGGCAAACTTCAGTCTGGCCTTGATGTTACTCTTAGAGAGCAAAGGTTTCCTCCTTGTACACCTCCCATACAAGTTAAACTTGTGCAGTCTCTTTCTGATTGTAGAGGCATGCACTTTCACATCAGTAGTAGCCAGAGCCTGCTGTAGGTCCCATGATGACATGTTAGGGTGTTTGGAGACCTCTTTTAGCATCTTGCAGTCTGCTCTCGGGGTGAACTTGCTTGGACGACCAGACCTGGGCATATTGGCAGTTGTTTTGAAAGCCCTCCACTTGTTGACTATTTTCTGGACAGTGGAATGGCTGATTTCAAATTCTTTTGAGATCTTTGTAAATCCCTTACCAGACTCATAAGCTGCTACATTTTCTTTCTGAAGGCCTCAGACAGCTCTTTTGCTTTCTCACCATGATGCTCACTCTCTCTTGTAACAGTCAGGAGCACACCAAACGAAATGTCTGAGGTTTGAATAGGGCAAGCCTCATTCACAATGCTGAGTAACAATCTTCTAATCACGTGCACCTGGCATGATACACCTGTGTGTGAGTTGAGCCATTTTAAGTGGGTGTAAATGTGGGGGTGTCCTGACTTTTTCCTTATTAGAATATGCATTTTTGTAGAATTACATGTTACAGAAGATCTTGAAAAGTCTTTTCCTCAGTTTTAATTGTTTAGTTATATTACTTTAATCTCTCAGTATTGTTACAATTGAGATTAAATATCCATTCATCCAAAATTGTTACAAAAATACATAGGCTTTCATAGGGTGTCATAATTTTTTCACATGACTGTATTTACTAAAGAGATTCCACTCTGCATGAGAGAAGTCCGGTACTAGGGGCTGTGGGTTAGATTTAGGTCTGAAGTGGGGGGAAATTTCGATGTACACCCTTGTGCAAATTAATTGAAACAAGATGGAAAATTACAATTTTTTTCAATTTTTTGCATTTTATTTCCGAGAATCCAAAAATTACTCGCAAAATAATACATAATATGACTGCCTTTATTTTTCAGAAGATCATTAATCCACTTTGGCATCGAGTCCACAAGTTGACTGCAATCTTTACTAATTTTTGGATTGCTGTACCACACCTCAATTATGGCCTCAATTAGCTTACCTTTTGCAGTACAGACTTTCCCCCCGAAGTCTTTCTTTACAAATCGCCAAAAGATTTTCAATGGGATTTAAGTCCAGAGAGTTTCCAGGTCAGTCCAGCACCTTTATTCGCATTGTAGTCATAAAATTCTTCACAAGTTTCGATGTGTGGCACGGAGCTAGATCTTGCTGAAAAATGCCAGATCCATCTGGAAATCTCTTTTTTCAATTCTGGAACGACTCTTTTCTGCAAAACTTTGATGTACTGTGGTCCTCGCATCATACCTTCTACGATATGTAAGCTGAAAAAGCCCCAAAACTTCTTCAAGGGATGTTTTACGAACTGATTGATGTGAGATTCTCGAAGTTTCTCACCTGGAGATCTGCGAACATGCAGACTTCTTTGACCCTGTACGAAGAAATGTGTCTCGTCACTGAATAACACTTTCCTCCATTGTTCTTACATCCAGTTCTTGTATTTCAGACCCCATTGATACCGTTTTTCTTCATTGAGTTGGTAAGTTGTTTTTTGACTGGTCTTCTTGCCTTTCGACCGACATCAAGAATTTATGACGAACTGTTGAAGAGCTGACTTTTATTCCTTTGACGTCCAAATCTCTTTTTATGGCATCACTTGTCTTCCGTGGATCTTTCACACTCTCCCTAACCACGTACGTGTCGTCTCTTGGCGTTGTTTTCCTTTTTCGGCCACATCTTTTACGTTTTGGACTGATAGATCTGGTACTCGCCTTGGCCTTGATCACATGGCTGACAGTCGATAGGCTAACACCAACAATGTCCGTGATTTTCCTGCAAGTCATGCCGGTGTGCTCTTGCAGTGTAACAATCTTTGTACGCTTTCTAGGAGTCACGTCTATTGTGTATGACGACTGAAAGATGACTGATTAGCAGTAAAACAAAAAGCCTCATTTTTGAGAAAAGTCTAACGCAATTTCGAATGACGTAATATTCCTCAAAATTTCATCATATATCCCAAAAATAGATAAACCGTACTGCAAAACACAGCTGATGACACCGTCTGTGTGAAAACATGACTATTAAAGGAAATCCGTGGGTCCAGCGAGCCTACACTGGCTGCCATGCTGAAAATATTGTAAACTGACCATTTGTTTCAATTAATTTGCACAAGGATTTAAATAGGTTAGTGATCACTGTCGACATCATTGAGAATTTGAAAATTATGTAGTTGTTGAGACTGTCTTACTGGAGCTATTATTAGTTCAAGGATGTCTTCACTGTCATTGCTGTGCTTATGAGTGGCTTGATTATTGTTTATAGTAACAAGGTTGTTGTTTTCTATGTATTTGTAAAGTAAGATTCCATTACGGTTGGTGATTCAGCAGTTAAATTGTGTGTGTTTTGGTTGGGGGTATGGGTCGATTGGATGGAAGTGGGTCTTTACTGGTGTGTTGACTGTTGGTAGGTACTGAAATCAGTGGTGTAGTGAACTGGATAGATTTCTTGACTGTGTTGGCTGTTTGATAACCTAGAGGTGTAGACTGCTGTGCCTGGAGAACAGCCTGAAACTTGGGGCAGCCACTATAAGAAGCAGTGTGAGGCCCATTGCAGTTAGCACACGTGGTAGCCTGTCTTTCATTTGGGCATGATAGCGCTTGGTGGGAGCTGCTGCATCGAAACGAAGATCTGCAGGCCATCAAGGTGTGTCCGAAGTATTGGCATTTGTGGCATTGAATGATGTTGGGGGCTGAGTTTTTTACTTCATCAACCTGATGGTGTGAATAAAAGAGAGTTACACCTGATGACAATATTCTGTCAGCTTCCTTGATATTAGGGATATTAATTTTCACCTGTACCGTGGGTAGGCCCGTCTTGGGAAACTTGTTGTCTAATTTGTTGACATGGATTTCTTGGGCTGCGAGTTCCTCCTTGACTTCGTCCATTGTGATGTCAAATGGGTCACTTCTGATTACTACTTCTTTTTCAGGGAGCTGATTTCCTGCCACATGAACTGAGATGTCAGCACCTCTGAAAGCTGTATTTGGCCAGGGTTTACGTATCATCGCATGTTCATTGGGATCAGCACATTTAATAACAACGCCCACTCTGGAGAGTTGTCTGAGGTGATTGAACGTTACTCGGGGGAATAGGTTTTTAAGTTCTTTAGCAATTTCAGGAATTCTGGTTGAGACGGGAATGCCCTCGACAATAACTGCTGGAGGCATCTTGGGGTGAGGCAGTTATGTTGTGGCAAATAATGGGACCGTGGAGGTTTTGGAAGGGGACATGATTTGGTCAGGTTTCAATTTCTTGTGCTGGTCGGTAGGTTTGGTTGTCTCAGCATTGGTGGTTTGGTCATTAGGTGAATTACATGGAGTAATATCGCTGTCATCGGAAGATGGCTGGACATTGTCTGTTTCAGAATTGCTGAATGAACAGCATTCCTCAGCTTCTCAGAGTAAACTAAACTAGTTTTTGATCGACAAGGGATCACCCATGGATCGCATGATCATATTACACATCTTCATGATGTGGACTGGAATTATAATCAGGCTTATGGTAGAGGGGTTACTGACACGTATCTGACTAGCCTCTGACCGTAAGCACAGTCTGAACAGTGTATAAAAAGTTCAGGTAATCTTGGTAAGAATAACACGCAAAGTACTTAACACAAAAAACGCATGTAGCACAAAATCGCATTTAATACAAAATCACACTAGCACTAGATACATCTGCACTGTTTAAGAGCCGACACTCCTCAGTGTGTTTCTGTTTTAGTAATGTCTTCTGATCCATCAAATAACAGACTCCAGAATTTAGTTTTTCTCGCATCTGCTATAATATAAATAATTCAAGCTCCCTCTTTTATCACTTTGTTAAGCACTTTCAACATTTCCTCCAAGCTGCTTTAAAAGTACATCTTTTTTTCATATTTACAGTTACGATGCGATTGTTTGACTTCAATGGAATCCAAGTAAACAAATAACTGAAAGAGCTGGGTATTGTTTGTTTTTTGCCATTGATCAAGTGGATGACTTGATTTTTCCTGCTGACTCAGCTTTGCATTAGATATAGTTTAAACTACTTTGACGTGCTTAGTGCATTTTTCACATTTTTCAAAACCCCAATGGTTGAAGCTTTTTGCACCTGTGTAATAATCACCTCTTTTGTCTGCATAATGTGGGTGAACATGGCACAACTTACACAACCTTTCAAAATGTTAAGAATTATTTTCCAGCACGGGACTTCATTAAGCCATTTTTCTGAGAATGTTTGTTTCCTTGAACTAGATTTAGTCTGAACTTTGATGTTCCACCTCTGGCAAAGTTTTTTGACATTTTAACTTATGCTAAAACCCTCAAATTAAATAAATTAACTAATTATATCAACAGTTATATGTTTAAATATTTATATAAAGCTAACTACAGTAGCCAGTGAAAATTTATATTAATCCTCTGTCATGGGCATCTTTACTACATGTCTCAAGGTTTTTAGTGATATACATTCAAAACTTAGTGAAACTACTTTTTGTTTGTTATACCAATTAGTATAGCATAAAATTCTAGGTGATAAACAATATTTTAATAGTATATAAGTTTTAAGTTCTTAATTTTATGAATCAATATTTAAAAAATCCTAAATTTCCCATAGTGTAAGAAGTGTAGCATGTTTTCTTAAGGCATCCCCTCTATTTATTTTCCACCTCTACAATAAGTATGAAATTTAGCATAAATTATTCACTATAATGTCGTCATTGCTCAGATGAGGCATGATCTTTATAGCCTTCGATCTCGTTTCTTTACAAAACCATCAGATTGAGACTCCTCTTTCCACACCTTCCTGTCACATTCTTTCTTCCTGGACTTACCACTAGTTATCTGTTATTTTAATACTTATAACCAATAAATATCTAAGGTTTTCACCTGTCAAATGATGTACAGGGTGTTCAGAAAGTCACTGTGCACTTATATATTTAGTTTTCAATATAGAATACAGGAGGTAAATATGAATGACAATTATAAACAGTGTTGAAAGTGACCCCCGTTGGCATCAATGCAAGCTTGGATCCTTCTTATTTTGTTTCTAAACACTGCTATCAGTTGCTGGCTTGAAATAGACTGAATGAATGCTGTTATTGCTGCTTTCAAGTCATCCAATGTGCACGGACGATCTCGATACGCTTCAGAATTTGCTGCTCCCTATAGATAAAAGTCTGGTGGATTAAGATCTGGTGAGCGTGGGGGCCACACATCTTTGGAAATAATACAGTCTCCAAAACATTCCTTTAATAACTGCATAGATCTGTGAGATGTGTGGGCAGGAGCACCATCCTGTTGAAACCATGAGTAATTGATTTCATCACCTGTCATCTGACCAATGAAGGTGTGAAGAATCTCCAAACAATAGCGCTCGCTGTTTATTGTATTCATAAAGAAAATAGGACCAACAATTCGTCTGAAAATCGTAACCCACACATCAACCTTGAAATCATATAGTGGTGATTTGTGCAAACTATGAGGATTATCGGATGACTACAATCTTGAATTTTGTGAATTAATATAACCCGAAAAATGGAACCATGCTTCGTCGGTGAAAAAGATCACACCCAACACATTAGCTGTATTCTCTTCGATAAATCGGTTAAACCATCTGCAATAGCGTATTCGTTTTTCATTATCAGTTGCTTACAGTATTTGTACCTCCATTATTTTGTATGGGAAGAGCTTTAATTTCTTTCTGACAGCCTTATGACCAGTTCCAAGACCAATATCATGCTGCTGAGCTAACTTTTGTAATAATTTTAATGGACTCTGCATCACAGTCAGAAATATCCAACAGTTTCTCCTCTGATAACTTTGCTGGCCTTCCACAGCATTTGGCATCATCCACTGATCCTGTTTCCCGAAACTTATCAACAAGGTTACGAACTGCATTGCGATGTGGAACAGGTGTATCTGGAAATTTTTCAGCAAATTGCTGTTGCACATCTGTGTATCTACCACCTTCTCAGATTACATGTTCGATGAGCCATACACGTTCTTCAGTTGTTAAAACCATATTGGGATCAAAATCTGAAATATAATAAAATATGATTACAAAACTGCACAGTGACTTTCCGAACACCCATATTACGTTACATTGTTTTCTGTAGTAAAATCATCAGTTTCTCTTTCAATACAAGCAACATTCCCATGGAGAAAGTACTGACTAGATTGAATGAACTTGTAACAGCTCTTATCACACAGTTAGAAAACCAGAAATTCTGTGCTAGTTATGGAACATTCTCTTTTTTTTGCATGTTATTATAGTATGTTCTTTAATTCATTGTTTAATTAAATAAAAAGTGTTTACTGCACTACTACCATTAGCATAAAAAGTAGGATAATTAGGATTAGATTAGGTAAAATAAGTAATAATGATATAATAAAATTCATGAGGCACAAATGTAAGCAATTCAGAGTAGCTTGTGGGTAATATAATTCAATAGTGTAACATGAACTGCATGTTCCCCAAGTGATTCACAACTTTTAATGACACAGTTCAAAGGACAAAGAAACAATAAAAGTTACCTATAAATAGATGTATGCTGTTAAGAGTTTAAAGCTACTAGGATAAACAAATGTAGTTTCATGTCACAATTTAATTCATTCTTGAAAAAATTTACCTAGATTTTTGGTTCTAAAGTTAGGGTAGAGAAGATGAAGTTTTACTGAAAACAAACATTTGAAATGTTAAGAGATTTTAGAGATTATGAAAATAAAATTTGAGATTTTTCTGATGAAAAATATTTTTTCATGAGAATCATAAATGAGAATCATTTTTGCACTTGATCTTGTTACAAAAAAAAAAAGACTAGATATATTCATGAACAAATCTTTTTTCTTATGTAAAAAATTTCTAGTGTTTACTGAAAGTCTGCTAAATATTATGGAGATATGCATACTTTGATAAAAGTTAGTAGCAGTAAAACTATAAAAAATACAAAGTGGCCGTGTGGTTGGTCAACTTAACCAAACCCTGGTAGAGAGAGGGAGCTGATAAGTAGTAGAACTAAAATTAGTATTCATTTTATCCAGCTAGCTATCAGAGTAAATTAAATCAGAGTTTTGTATATTTTCAAATATCAAAGTATATGTTACCTACCTGTAGTGGAAATAAAACTGCTACCAGAAAAGAAAAAAAAACAATCTTTGGTTGTGATGATATGCCCTTGTACATATTAGCACTTTTGAAGTATGTGTTAGTTATTTTAGCCATGCATGCATATTGGTTGTGTAAACTCCTGGTTATAACTGATAGTGTCATAATGAGGCAGTAGTGCAGTTCTAGGATCTTATGTGCTGAGAAATAGCTGTTATGAGAATTCTATGTGTAAAGGGTATAACCACTGTTTAGCTTGTTTTCCATGAGATGCAGAAAAATATTCCTAGAATTCCCATCTTCCTGTATTATCCAATGCACTAACAGTATACACAAGTTTTCACAACCTAACTAAAGGATCCGTCAGGTATTAGTTTTATCCCGTATTTGTGCCTTGTTCTTTAAAACTACCTGAAAACAAGGCAACCTCTCCATAATACCATAATCCTCAAGGGAGAGTTCCCTGTAAGTATAAATTATCCATTCTTGAATTGAAAATGTAGTTTTGTTTTGTAGATCCTGTCAGTAGGTAGATCATCTTCAGGCTTGAGGTTCCTGGCAAAGTCTAGATATCTTATTATAAGAAGGAAATAATTTCTAACCGTGTTTGGTTAAAAGCATTGCACAGCAATTATACTCAGTTTTCCAATAACCGTGATATTATGGCATTTGAATGTCCCACATGAAGCACCAACAATGAAAAACTTTCAAGTCATCAAGGGTAATTAATATCCTTCCATTATGTAATGTACAAATTTTCATAAACTCCATAGAGAAATCATTCCTTATCATGCACACTTGTGTCCATAATTAAAAGGTCATAAAACTTCTCATTAGCAAACAGTGAGCAAAACCTGAATAAACGATTGTTTCATGAAATGTGACCTTGGATTGCCAACGATTGTTTCATGAAATGTGACCTTGGATTGCCATTCAGGTGTAATTTTTTCATGGTTGATGAATCATTATTAGACATATCCAAGCTAGCATCAGTAGGCCTGCTACTGTAACTAGACCTAACAGTAGTATTGGGGTAGGTGTCATTGTTTTCAGTAAATGATTCATTCAACATGTTAAGGGAGTTTGATGCTCATCAATACCACTTTCATTACTACTGTCAAGTTCTTCAGTTGGAAAATACATCATTACTACTGTCAAGTTCTTCAGTTGGAAAATACAATTCTCACTTTCTGAGAAAGATGAATTCTCCAAATTATCTGATAAATCTGATAATTCTGTGCCGTCAGAGTTGGTATGGGGTTTTTAACTCTTCTTTCTTAGTACAGGCATTGAAGAAGAACTGTTGTCATCCATTTTATAAAAGCTAACCAGAAAACATAAAATTTAACATAAAGCAAAATTTCTACAATAGGAGACCCTACTGCAAGTACTGTCATGGCATGAACGACTTCTAATGCATGCTAACTCCAATGAAATGTACTTGTCTTAGTGTATGTTTTCTTGATGCAAGCATGCAGTAGCACTGGATAACACGCTCTTGGATGCACACGTATGTCCTGTAGCAGTGAATGTGTTAGTAAAATAAACTGACTCTAGCTTCACAATGTATTTTCTTCAATGCAGTCTTTAAAACTCATTTATGAACTTTATGTCAAACAGGAAACAAGTTGAATATTAAGAGTACATTAAACACAGTTGTGTATAACAGTAGCTAACCATGTCATAACCAGAAACATACACAAACAGGTATCACATTGTATTGGTTAATTATATCTAGACCACATAAGTTATTATTTACATGTGTTCACAATTGTACAGAACATTAGAAAAGAGAGGGAGAAAAGAAATGTAAATCATACAAGTTCAAGGAAATGAATTGTTAGAAACAAATGTAATCCGTTGCTGAGACACAATTATAAGACAATAGAATTAAATCTTTACACACTAATATTTTCATCTTTTTCTTAAAAGTAAAAATTACTTATTAGAAAGGGGATCAGTATTGATTGGATAAAGTGTGTGTATAACATCTTTTAGAAAGTAAAATGGAAAAATAATGTTCTTATATGGTGTAAAAATTGAAAAACTTGGTAAAAAAATTTGAGTTACTGAGATAGTTGATATTATAGGACTTTTTTAGTCTCGCATTCACAGGTAATGTATTATCTTACACAGCCTACATATAAAATATTGGAAAAAAGAAGGCTATTTTTTGTTTTGTGTGCTTCTTCTGAAGGAATAAAAAAGATTACTGCCATGTTTAAGATCTTTAGTTATATTTGAATAGCTTGTATACTTGTATATAGTTTTCAGTTTTTCATTGGAATGCATAAAAAAATTTTTGAAGCAGACTAGAAATGTTTACACCAGATCAATATATAATGTTGAACCATGAAATGATGAATTAAAATTTAAAAGTGTTTCTAATACGAATTTCATCTCCAAAGGAACAAAATAGAAATGTTATTAATTAAAAGCCTTATATAAAAACGTTTTGTTATTGTTTCTAGCTCGTGTGTAGATGTGTGAGTGTATATAAACCTTAAGAGATGTACTAGTGAGAGCTGGTTATAACATTTTAATACTTGTGCCTTTAATTGCCCTGTAAATATATTATGAATGATGTTATTGAGCAAAATCACACTCGAATGTAGAGACTTTAAGCAATGAAAGTTGATATGTGGTTTTTTATTATATTGTTGTAATCCTTCTGTATAGGAAAATAACTTAAAATGAGAATATCTAAATTTTCAGAGCTTCCTACTGGATTTGGAGTTGTTTTCTGAAGAGATAAGTGTACATATAATTATTTGGAGATGAAAATATAATTGTTACTTTTTATTTAATAATTGGAACACAGGCTATTGTAACAAACACTGAGTTAAATGTATTCTTTATGAATTGTTGTTTTTGTATCTAGTTTATATTTTTCCTTTCACTGTATTCACGTACTAACTCTCATTTACAGACAATTTTTGTTGAAATTTCATAAAAGAAACTGATCAGGAATCAATGCCTTTATTGATTTCTCATTGGCTGTACTCGTACCTGTTTGCCGTTTTGACATTAAAAAACAGTAATATGGGTATTCAATATTAGTTTTTAAGATGGCTTAAATTATTGTGCTTGTTTAATTTATGCAACTTGCTTTGATTATTTCCAGTTCAAAATTTAATCTTTAGACAAATAACTAATGTTTATAAAGACACACAAACCATATGGTTTCTAAAAAACAACAACAATATTTTGGGCAGATATTTTAGGGTTACAAGTTCAAAAGATACCTGTTAGTAAAGATTTAACGAGAATACAATCATGGACAGTGTTTTTGTATTTAATACTATCGGTGTCAAAATGAGACTATATACATTAAAACTAACAGCAAAATGTGGTGTTAATATTTTATTATCTAGAATTGGCAATATGTTGGAAATAGTCATAAACTCATAGAATAAGAAAGAATATTTACAGGATTGGGGCTAATGGTTACCTGTGATCTTTGTTTAAATGTGATGTGCCTATGGTAATCTAGTACAATTGGTGGAGTCTATGAAATACTAGACAAGTACAGAATTAGCTCAAACAGTTTTGTTGTTTTAAAAAGGTATATTTTTCCATTATGTTTCCTGAACTTTCTGAGTATATTTCAATAAAATTTTGGTATCTTATCATAAACTATCAAAATATTTATAGATTCATTATCATTAGTTTCAATACTGTTAATTGAATTTTTGTTTTCTTTTGGATTCTTAAAGTTTGTTGTTTGTTTCTTAATATGTTCAAAATAGTCATTTGTTGTTTTGATTTTAATGCAGTATTTAAGAAATCTAAAAGGAACAAGCTAGGCAACTTCTAATTTGAGGTTGATAATAAAACAATATAAAATATAATTCATGCTACCAAAAAAATTATTTTATTTAAAAAATTAAGTATACAGTTATGTGAATACAAACATTTATGGAGTTGAGATGCTGTGTTGTAGGTGTATTTTTCTTGCCCATGTTCACATTTTATCCAGTATATGGAAATTGATTGTACTTCCATGTTGGAATGAGTTGAAAATAACTGTTTAAAAGTAGACATTCTGAGAGTACCAGAAAATTATAACAACTGTTCTTCATACTGAAGGTAATCTGACAAGTTTGTTTGACTATCCTAATGTGAAACTATTTCTATTGTGAACCAACCATTTCTTTTTCTTTTTTTCTTTTAATATGATTAATAATTACATGAAGGTAACCTGCAGTTTTCTATTTTCTTCTTAAACTGGTAAGGTTTTAATACAACTTTTTGATTCATGGTTCTCCTAGTCATTCTGTTAACCCATAATTCATTATTAAGTTGTTTAGTTAAGGTGTAACAGTGGATGATTTTGTTAGTATTTTAAGCTCACTTGTTGTACAGTAAGTGTTGACTTCAGTGAAGCCATGGTCTTAATGCTCTAGATGCTGTACTGCTGATGCTACACACATCATGATGCTAAACTGTATGTTCTAAAAAGTTGTATGAAATAAAATAATTTTCATACCATATTTTTTCAGTGTGTTTTTACTTTTGCCATTAAAAACTAATGAATGTGGAAGTTGTTTATGTAGTACTATTCATTTTATATCCAGGTATCATAAAGGATAACAAGTAGCTGTATATGAACATTTAGAAAATGGAATCTCTAAAATTAAAAAATTAAAGGAATTAGTGCTTAATCAACACAGAGAAAGAAACATGGTATTCTGTTAAATGGCTTTAGTGTTTGCTTTATATTTAGCTTAAAACTTGTAACTTTAACCTACTTTCAATAATTAAATTCCTGTCACTCTCGTGGAACTTGTGAACAGAACTCACACTGCGAAAAAGGGTGTGCATGATCTTAATAACGGTAGTTTCTTCTTAAAGTACAGTTTTAAACCTGTTGTTGCTCCAGAAGTGTTGATACAATGTTGCTGGTTATTGAGTTTATCCTCAATGGGATATTGAGTTCAAAGCAATAGTTTGAGTGGATAATTCGTGATGACGAGAAAACCCACTTGTAGAGGAAAATATATATATATAAACAGCTGATATGAGTTGAGAAAAATTGTTTATGTAGAGGAGCGAACAATGCTTCCACCTTTTTCTGTCGTCGTCAGTTTCACAAAGAAAGAAAGTAACTGATCGATAGCTGACCACATGTTTGAAGGGGATTGTGTTACTCAGTGTAGGAATGTAGAGGGCGTGCTTAGATGCTTGATTATATTTATTAATATAGATGTAAAGGTGTTCATATATATATATTGGTTTATTTTGGGCTTGTATAAGTTGTATAAGTAAGGCTTCTCTAACCTTGCGTTCGTTTATGTTTGTTTGTTTATTTAGTATTTGGGTGTTTCCTATGGTTATGTTGTGTTTATTTTATTTGCAGTTTCGAAAACGTGTGAAGGTGACTTTTTGTATGTTCTTTGAATCTGGTTTCCATTTTACTACTTGTTTCTCCAATATAGAAGTTGTGGCAATTATCACATTGTTTTCACATAGTGTAGACCTTAGTTTTGTGTCTGTTTTTTGAATAAATTTGATATTAACTTTATAGTAACAAAATATGACATTCCAATTAATACCAAATTTATTCAAAAAACAGGCACAGAACTAAGGTATATACTGTGTAAAAACTACACTGAAAAACACAACACTAACATTATTTATAAAATACAATGTGATAACTGCCACGACTTCTATATTAGAGAAAGAAGTATAAAAATGGAAACCAGATTCAAAGAACATACAAAAAGTCACCTTCACACGTTTTCGAAACTGCAAATAAAGTAAACACAACATAACCATAGAAAAAACCCAAATACTAAATAAAGAAACAAACGCAAGGTTAAAGAAGCCTTAATTATACGACAACTCAAGCCCAAAATAAACCAATACAAAGGAACACCTTTATACCTATATTAATAAATATATCCAACATCTAAGCACGCCCTCTACATTCCTACACTCAGTTACACAATCCTCTTCAAACATGTGGTCAGCTATCGGCCAGTAACCTCTTTTTTTTTCTTTGTGAAGGTGACGATGACCGAACAAGATCGAAACGGTATTCGCTCCTCTACATAGTGCTTTGTCTATCCATACCAGCCGCTTTTACGTACATAAGTGTGAGAAGATGTTATGATACCCATCATTACATGTTATATGTCCTTGTGGTAGAGATGGTAAGTCAGATTTGAATCTTTATGAAATCACAAAATATTCCCCAAACTGTGCATTATAAGACGAAACGTTAGCCCTTACGGTGCTGTTGATTGGCTGTTTTCCCTGTGGTCACTAGTTCATAATTAGGGGCATGGCAGGCAGTCTTCTCAGTTGTTTATATTGCAAAGTGAATAATTTAAATTTTATTTGACTTACAAACCCCCAACACACTGTATATGTAATCTTTCCCCACATTTAAGGTAGCACAGCAGTTTAGTGTGTCGACTTTTAATGCTAGAAACAAGGGTTTGATACTTGCAGTGGGCACAGAAAAGATATTTCACTGTATAGCTTTATGCTTAATTACAAATAAATGGACAAAATTTTCCCTAGTAACTGTAACAATGGAGTAACTAGATCAATGAGGATATTAAATTCTAAGCTACAAGGACAGTCATGATGGATATTAAATGCACAGAATACCATGATGTTTCTACACAATGAGTAATCAGTGATGTAGGTACTAAATGAACTAGCTGTGTCTTATAGATTAAAATACTAGACGTGTTTCCAGGGTTTAAATCGTGATATGCATTTATAACTGTGGGAGCATTTACCCATGACAGTCAATCCCGTCGCACCAAACATGGTAACCCTTTGGGGGCGTTATAATATTATGGACAATCCCACCATTCGTTGGTAAAAGAGTAGCCCAAGAGTTAGCGGTGGATGGTGATGACTAGCTGTTTTCCCTCTAGTCTTACATTGCTAAATTAGGGACGGCTAGCGCAGATAGCTCTTGTGTAGCTTTACGCGAAATTCATAAAACAAAGTTTGACTAGTAGCCCTTTCCCTTGGTGAGCAGTTATAAATATGAAACAGCCACACATAAAACTGGTTTATCAGACGAATTGTTTAACTGTTGATCCATTTGGATTAGCAGTAAGGCTGCAAGCTTACGATAAAAATACATGATGGGCAGAGAACAGATGATCCATTGTGAGACAACAAAAAATAAACTTTATTATGATGATGTATTTAAGATTTTTTAAAAATTTTATCATGCAATGTTTGCATCAAACAAGAAGCAGTGAATAATTTTGCAATGTCCTTCACTATTTTCTAATAAACTTCTTCGCATAATTATTATCTCCTATTCATACAATTTCAAAGTAATCGACTTGTAAAATACAAACAGATGGCAGCACTAGTGAGAAGAAACTTACTCGAGAAAAGCACTAGGTTAAATATATATACGCAAACAGTTAAATATCTAATTATACGTTAAAGTTATTTTTCTTTCTACTCGCTAGTAATTGAAATGTCAAAAAGGACAGTGGTAATCAATATGACTTGTACATGATTATGGTTTTTAAATTAGTATTTATTTCGTAATAAGTGACATATATTTATATAAATCTGGATAAACAAATTAATAAAATTTAAAGAAAAGAGTATATTTTCTCAGGAGGCCGAATGTGCATGAATATTAAACTATTGTATGTCTAAGGAACTACATCGCAGGTGTAGTTGGATTTCACCGAAATTGGCGTGGAGATTCATTAGGTCGCTGCGGAGGTAGCTACAAATGTTCAGTTTTTGTGGTTTCTATGGGCGTTTTTTTACTAGTACTTCACCTCTTATATTTTTATTTTCACTAAATCTGGTATGAAGGTTTACCATGTCAATGGGGAGATATGTATAAATCTTCAGTTTTGCGTTTTATTGTTTTTATGGACTTTTTTACTAATATTTTGTTCCCTGTTAACCTTCTCTAAATGTAGCATGATAATTTGTTGGATTCAAGCGGGAATACATGCAAACTTGTATTTTCACATTTTGTATTTTGCAATTTTTTATGGACGTTTTTTACAATTACATATAGAGGAATGTGGATGATTTTCTTATTGATAAACCACATCGGACTATTTGCTGCGTTCACCTAGGAGAAGGAAATCCCTGATTTGAGTGTTATAAATCCGTAGACCTACCACTGTACTAGCGGGAAACGCGTTTCGAGGAAAGCAAATTTTCATGTTCTAATATAACCTATCATTAATCTTGAAATTATATAGCTTCCATCATGGGAATAGACACTCCAGTTATTTATTAATTGAATTTGAAATAATTAATACGTGAATGTATACAAACTGGAAAATCTACTTGTCAACACTAATAGTCTTTGCTTACGCAAAAGCATATATTTAAGTGTACGACCTTCGGTAATTCATGTATGTGCAATAGTTAAAATGTTAGTAAAAATTACGAAAAATAACGTTTCACAAAACTTAAAAATTCACTATTGATTTAAATTTTATACTCGAAATATAAGTTCTTCAGTCTGTTATTTTTTTTTACTCAAGACAAGATAATTATCTTAATTATTTAATTTGCTCACACAATTTATAAGAGGCAAAAAGTCTATAAAATGTAAATATTACATTTAAAAAATAAAAATTTTAATATTATAATTTAAATATATTATGTTTTAATGAGTAAAGCAAAACCTAGTTATTTCACACGTTTCACTAATTTGTAGAAGGTTCAGATATTTAAGATACATTCAACAGATGGCGATAAATTTGCTGTAGTATAATTGACATAAGCCCGCGAATGTTTCTGCAACTAACAAGAAACTTTATAGTAGAATTATGTTGGAGTGTCTTCTCGTGTATTACTTACGTACTTGGCATAATTGTTCGTGACTACCAATCCATTTCAATTGTTTAGTTTGATTAATAGATTTGAGAAAAAGGTGTGCATTTATAAAACATTTGGAAATTTAGTTGTTGTTTTTGGAACTGCTATAATATATTCAGTTTGATGACATAAATTATATATTTATATGTACTAGTTTTCTTTTTGGTAAATAAAAGTTAATAAATAATTATTATTTATTTAAAGTACGATATGCAAGGTATAAGTAGCATGTGTTACATTGGAAGTATGTAATAACAGTTATGCATTGAAATTTTACACATTTTTTTATTGATAAAAACATGACTGTGTTATGCAGTATGACATAATCTCAGATAAACATTTAAAGTAATTTGTACAAATTATCTTTCAGTTTCCTAAAATTAGTATTATTCGTCAAATTATAATAATGCCAGATTGTAACAAGTCTCGACTCTCACAAGTACTTGTAATGCTTCCTTCCGTATATTTACACATTTGATAGTAATCAAATTGATTTTGATTATGAAATGCTTTAAAAATCTTGCAATCTAGTGGATAGAACGCTTGATATGTCATTTGTGGGTCGAAGATTCGAATCCAATCATTTAACATACTCGATCATTTAAAGTCTAAGGACGTTATATGTAACTATCAATCCCACTATACGATTAGAATAGTAAAGCATTCATTTCCATTTTGTGCTAATAAGTGTATCTTGTTTCTTTGAATAAGCCTTAATCTTAAGAGGTTTTTTTTTTGTTATTCACTACTTTTCTTTCTTAATAATAATAATGGGACATTTATTAATTACTTACTTTTGATGCTAAATTTATATTTCAAGGTACCGTCACAAATGTTGTAATATGAGAAAAGGTGATAGGGTGAAGTACATTTTAATGTTATTTTTAAAATCATAAAACAGACGTTCGTAATTAAAACTTGAGGAGAATAAACAATATTACGTATGTACGTTTTAACAAAATTCGATTTTTTAATGTTTTTGCAAAACAAATGTTTTACTGTATTTTGTTCGTATACAGTCAATTACAAAGTGTCAGCTACCCATACGAATAATTGTAACCTTTGACCCTTATTATCTTTTAACTCATTTCCGAAGAACGCCGAAGGACATGTGACGTCACATGTAAAAGAGGAGGAAGACAGAAGTCTCAGAAAATGGCGTTTTGTTGGAGTGTGAGTGATCGGACGTAACCAAGTGGGGCCACACTCTGGTTTGTCATTCATGAGAAACGTACTTTGTGGATTACCACTGTTATCAGTTAGGTAATATAATGGCAGCAAATATGTATCGGGTTGGAGGTAAGTCTTTGTTTATTTATTATATGTTATCTTCATGAGTTTTACTTTTAACGTTAGCTGATACTGACACGACACGTATAGGAGACAAGCTACCGGCCGATGGCCGAACTGCGGTTCATGCTTTAGCTTTAGGCCTATCGAACCTTTCGGCGCGATTGAGTTACTATTGCCTAGAGTTCCAATTTTCTGCTTTGCGTCTCATGTTTTATTCGCTAAGTAACATACTTATATTATTTCAGTCACGTTTTATTTTATTTAATTGAGATTTTTTATTATTTTAATATAACCGCTCGTGATGCTTTGAACTGTACTTCTTGGTTTAAGTTTAGGCAACCACTAGATTTAAAATAAACCTTAATATGATCGTATTATAATTATTATAATATTCACCGTATTGCTTACACTGCAAGTATTCTTATTTATCTTAGTATTTTAAAATATTTTACACAGTTGATAATAAAATATACAGGTTCGTATAAGATTATTTACCGTGTTTGTATAATTTGTGCGCTTTAAACAAAGAAATGCGTTTATCTTCGCAGATTATGTCTATTTTGAAACCTCATCCACTACACCGTATCAAATCCGACGAATTGAAGAACTCATTAAGGTAAGTGAGCCTGGTGCAATATTTTCAGGTTATAATAATTTATTTCGTTTTGTACTTTAGCGAATGTTTTCAAACAATTCTTAATTAAACAGACGTATGATGCATCCCTGCTGGCAACATGTTGTATTTGTTCTTCAACTGTCTGTCTATCCGTTCGTCAAAGGACAGCCCGCCGCCACAATAATGATGTAGATTCACGCGGTTTGGAAGAGATCCAGGCCGGCACAACTATGTTTTTATTTTCTGTTCTTTTAAAATGACTGTATAATTAGGCTTAAGAAATACGTTTAAAGATAATATGTAGTTCTGAAATAGAGTTTTAGTATACAGATACTGAAATTAGTAAGTTACTTTATAGTTATGAGCTCATATGTTTTTATTATAGCATAGGCATTTTAAACATTTGTTGTTGTTGTTTTTTTAAGACACCAAATGGAAATGTGGAAGCTAAAGTGATGTGTTTTTATAGAAGAAAAGACATTTCTAGTTCTTTGGTTCTGATGGCAGATAAGCACCAAAGTAAGTTACGTATACACTTCTGAGTTCCAAAATTTTCTGTGTAATAATTGGTGTGTGTGTATATTTATTGTATTTCAAATATAATTATAATAATAAACTACTTTTAAAAAATTATGTAATATTTTTTTTGCTTTGGGTCTCTGAACCAGATCTCTCTTAATTTTATAGTTTGCTGTCTATTTCACTATAATAAAAAATGTATTTATTTTACTTATTAATTAATAGGAAAGCTAGGATGAACCAATGAGTCCCTTGCTGTTTTCAAATTTTTTACATAAATAATGTATTTTACAGTATGCAAACTATGTATGAGGATACTGATTCATAGCTTCACACATTTACTACTGCTGCCCATAAAAGTTAAATAGTTAGGATACTATTTATTCTAACTAAAAATAATTTGTATTTAAATAACATCTTTTGGGATAACATTATGACAGAGATACATTGCTAAATATATATATGTTTGGATCTTGGACAAAAATGTAAAAATTTGAAATATTGAAGAAATTGCACAGTAAAGTAAAACTCACTAGACGTAAATTGAGTTGAAGCCTAGATCTTTACCTCTGTGTTGTTTTTGTTTGATATTCCAAAATAAACTAAACATTTAAAAATATAGAATTATATTGGGTAGTTATTTTTTATCAGTTATAGTATATTCTATTGTACTTTTTCACATAAGTTATAGATTAATGAAAGTGGTTACTTATATTCA
Organism: Tachypleus tridentatus; assembly: GCF_004210375.1. NCBI lineage: Eukaryota > Metazoa > Arthropoda > Merostomata > Xiphosura > Limulidae > Tachypleus > Tachypleus tridentatus. The sequence goes on from NC_134833.1 coordinate 141,519,424, forward strand.
GTTAGGATAAATCTTTGGTAAGTGGGTGACTTATAGAGCTATTGTGAATAAACTTAAATTTGTTAACATGACAGCTACATAACACATCAGAACTGTATTTTATGATGGATTTACTATTATATATCTATTTTAATATTGATATTTTTTAAGTTAAATGTATATTCATAAATGTAAATAACTTATACTGTTAAATCTGTATTGCAAAATACCCACCTATTCACTAAAATTATAAGATTCTTGAGTGTATGAATCAACAATATATGTGTGTGTACCTAAACATTTGTGTTGTCTATGTTGTTGTGCAGGATGAAATTTCTAGAAGCTTTCCTCATTACCTATAAATGTAACCAACATGATATGCCAAAAAAGTTTTATATTGTTGGTATACTGTAAACCTTGCAAGCTATGATTGTGATTAACACTTACTAATCAGAACTTCAGATACGTGACAAGGAATGTTTATAAATTTTGAACATTACGAACCAGTTAACTTCAGCAGATTCACATCAGATGTAGTATTTTTATGAAGATGTTATAATTTATTTAAAAACCAGTCTGTTTAATTTTGAAACCATTGGTAAAGATATTTTTCTTCTTTAAATTAAACTACAGTTTTTTCAACAAAAAAAAACATATTTTTTAACAGTCATGCATGAAGATGTTCTTATTTTAAAGCATTTCTCCTAGTAACAGATCAAAGCCTTAAAATAAAGATTTTATTGGAAGGTTTTAAGTAGCTATTCTTGTTAGTTACAGCACTTGGTGGGCCACCCATGGCTCAGTGGTAAATGTACCAGATTAAGAATCTGAGAGGTCATGGTTTGTATTTTATTGCTGCATAATTGTGCTCTGTGCGTCAAAGTTGTAGGTGCATTATAAGTGTGATAGTCAAATCTCACTATTAAATTAGAATATTCCAAGAGTTAATAGTAGGTGCTGTTGACTAGCTGTATTCTCTCTAGTTTATCAGTTGAAAGTTACAGATGACTAGTAAAACTGGGCAGTTAGTGAAGTATATATGTTTATCAGTTAATTGCCTGACTGGTTAATCAGTTATTTTCACATTGAGTCATGACACTGGTCATTAAGTACAACAATCTTGAAGTAATCAAAAATAATAATGGGGAGTCATAATGGCAATATTTTAATTACTTTGATAGTTAGAATAATAAAGATCTATCTTCATTACTTTATAATTTTATCTGACATTAATTATTGTAATTAATGTTCATGGGTATTCAAGTTAATCACCCAGCTAGTATGGATAGTGTTTATGTAGTTTTGTATTATTATCCAGAACAAAAGCCAGTATACCAAGTTTTTTAAAGAATGGAAGTATACAGAAACATTTATTAGTGTACCAATTAATTAGGCTTGCTTGTTTGAATGTACAGTGGCTGTCACACAGATTAATAGATGCTATGTAGGAAATGAAATATAAAAGCCAGATCGGTCCCAGTTTAATGTTTTGTTTTCTTTAAATAAGACATATTATTTCAGTAAATACCAGCCCCAAAATCTTGAACTCTTCAGTGCATCTTAAAACTGATAGTTTCTTGGTTATAAAATTATGTTTGGGTGTATGTCTTTCAAGGTTTTGATGAACAGAAATTTCATACACTTACTACGTATGACTAGGAATAGTGTCCCTGTGTTTTTTATAATGTAAACTAGTTTATGTATGCTGTTTCTCAAAGAGTTGGAATGGCTATAATGATAAAACTGTTCCATTATAAGCCCCTGTTGAGGTTAAGTTAGTGCGTAGTTGTTTATATCAAAAGAATATTCATTTAATGGTATTCAGATCCATGAAACCTGAAAACAAACATTTTCATACATTTGTTTCAACTGAATTGGTGTTTGATTTCCAACTGAAACTTTTAATAAAAGTTTCATGAACAACTGACTATAACGTTAAATAATGACAGACGTTTTAATAAAGTTTAAAACTAGTTTGTTTTTCAAAATTCTGTGTGATGGTATCTGAATATATGGTATTTGAAAGATGCATAGTGTCTGAGTGATGGTGATGATCTCATAAGTATTTGGAAACTTTTGACCATTTTTATTTACAGTAAAAAGACTTGTGTAATGTTGATAACACTGATTTTTTTATGTAACTCATTTGATAGTTATAGAAACCAATATTTATAGGTTGTATATTGTCTTTGCAACTATTTGTGATGCTAGGAAAATGCATAGGTGTTAAAGAGAAAAGTACAAAATCATGTATGTAAGATCAGAACTTGTAAAAGGTGGACATTACTTCATTCTGAGCAAACTAGGAACTCTACCTCCATAACACCTGTATTATTATTTTTATTAATTTTCTTATTCGCTTAGTTTAACTAAGATTCATAAGATATTTTAATTGCATGTAATAGGCTGGTATGGCAATTCTTTTAAAGCCAGGTAACACAGAAGACGTTAGGAGGTTTTGCCCTTATAACTCTTGAAATATCTTGTATTACTTCACGACTTAAGTGCACAGTTAAATTTAACTGGAATGATGGTAGTATCTCATTGGAAGAAATAATTAATAGATTAATCTTTTGTTTTGTTGTGCAGTAACTAAGAACTGTTTACTATTTAAAAAAATTGCTGAATTTTAACAGTTTTGGAGACCATATTGTAGGTTGTATATAGTTAACAAAAAAAGGAAACTTTATGGGATGTTTGTTTTCCAGCATAGAACATGAAGTCTTAAAGTTTGGAACATAATTACAAATATTATCCCCCCCCCCACATCTCACAAGTACATCTGTATGCTGCTGCTTAATTTGTTAGTCAGTCATCCTGAAACTTAGAAAAATATATCTTGGTCTGTTATGTCTAGGCATCTTTATTTGGGTGGGATATGTGTTTGTTATAATTCTTTAAGGTCAAATCTTAGAGAAAATATATTATGATCTACATTTTTAAGTATATGTGTGTGCATATGTAAAGGAAACTTCACACAGAGATAGTTTCAGACTTGTGTCTTTCCTTGAATTTTATAGAAGTTAAAATATTTTGTAAAATTAAGAGGTTTTTAAGACTCTTCTTCCTCTGTATTTCAAGTAAAAAAACCAGACTTTCCACAAATATACCTCACAGCATTTTCCACAGATTAAAGCAGCAACACATTTATTACTTGTGTTAATTCTAAACAGGTCAAATGTAAAACTATTTGTGATACACATAATAGAAAACTGGGGATATTGTCTAATATGTGAACATTACAAAGGGTTGTTAATTAATAGTTTTCTTTGTTTTGTTTTTTTATTAACACAGTGCGTGAAAATGCATATAATGTGTTTAAGAATACATGTAATGTTTTTTGTTACCTTAAATAAATCAATTCACAAGAAGCTACCAATCTTGTGTTATCACTGTTTAATATGCTATGATGTATCTAGATTCCAACAAAGTCGCCTAAGTTGTACTGTTTTGAGTGTCCTTCCCTCATAAGATATATTGGTTTATGTACCCCTTTCCCTTTCTTTTATACCAATCCTTTCTAAAGCAGGGCCCTGGGGGGAGGGGGCAAATGGTATTTTCTGTGAGACATTTCTAGTCGGGCCAGATTAACAATAACATGTATACGCAAATTTATTAGGGGTCACATTATGAGAATCTAATCGGATAAAATTGGTTACGCTACTTTTGTTATCATTTTACAAACTCAAATACTAACCATCTTTCTTTAATTTTGTGACAGCCAAATAACTAGATTCAGTAATTTATCAAAAAGTGTTTTAATATTGTTTACAAGAGACGGAGCATTCGATGTCACAAATATAAAGTTTCAAAGCTCGGTTCTTGTTGAATACACCTGGCGGGAAACTTCGTGATGACGAGAAACCCAATTAGAGCAAAAATGTATTTCAGGACCTCAGAAGGTCGAAACGCAGTTCTCTGCTTTATTAGTAAAAGTGTTAATACACATACTAGCCGTCCTGAGGTTCTGGAGGGAGAATTGCTTGTTATATGTACAACTTGTCATGAAATAGCCATTTTTATTGTAATATCGCTGTTTGTTGTCACATTAATAGGTACAACTCAATAGGAAGTTAAAAGAAACACATTTTTCAGTTTGAGGTTGGCAGGCATGAAATGCACGCTGCACTTGAAAGTGGTGTTTGATTTCAGTGACAAATAGGCCTAAGTGACGAGTAGGCTCAACTCCTGTTAAAATGAACGTGATGCTTGTTCAGTGAACTTGTACTTTGATGTGTTTCAAATTGCAGCTTTAGACACCCATAGATGTTCACTGATAAACAAAAACTCTTCACCCGTTCAAAAAAACAAACTTAATTTAAACTGAGCTAAACTTTATCCGTGCACTAGCTGGAACCACAGATTAAAACTTGCCGGAAGTTCACCTTTTTTATAAGGTAGAAGTAGACGTTATGTCCGGTGTATTGAAAAGTAGGGTGGAGATAAGTGTTAACCATCGGCTGGTTGCGTGTTTTATAATAGGATGTTGAAGCAGAACTATCGCATGTTTTGTTTTGTGGTCGTTTTATCGGAGTGAATGTCAACTTAATACTTATTAGATTTGTAATGTTTATAGCATACTGGTTCACGTTAACATTTTATACTTGTGTCTAAAGTAACTCTACTGTATCTTTTGTTGGTAGACAGTCTCCTACTGCAAGACTTATTTTTAGATACACTTTAAAAAACAAAATGGGGTGTTTTAGTTTTCTTTACTTAAGATATTAAATTAATAAACATTTGAAATTTGGAGAGAAAAGCGCTTCAACTCAAACGGTTAATATTACTAAAAAACAAAGGTTATGTGATATTTACCATATATCTAGCTGTGACAATGAAATATTTACGTCATATTTTTGTGGAAACCTTATTCTGCACGAGACTCATTTTCTTTCATCTGGTCTTTTAACGATAAATGTCACTTGAACTTAGCGTTCGTTCGAGTGCTTTTGGGAACTATAGCTTCATGTCAGTGATAAACTAAGGCAGAAAAAAAATGTATATTGCTAAATCTCTCTTGACCTGTATCATGGAAGTTTGCGAAGAGCACGTGTGCATTACATGGTGTTGCAATTACCTTCTAAAATTTGGTAGTAATTTTCAACTAAAACGGCGCTGTAGATTTTTCGAAGAGTTTTTTTATGACGTCATAACGTGTGTTACTAGGGGGGGGGTGAGTCTTGTGTAAACTTGGAACTCCCATGGCGAAAACCTTGATAGGCGAAACAACTATATACATGATGAGAATAAAATATCGTTTGTGGTGCTTTGTGAGTATTGTTGTGATGGTGTTCTTTTGTTGGCCGATTCTTTTACACTGTCTTTATTTTAAATAAGTTTGAACATTTGTACACAACAAAATGTTGAATCGGAGCTAACGAGGACAAGCTTTATGAAATCTGTTTAAAGAAAAGTTTTGAAAATATTACTAACAGCTATGTGTATGTGTCAGAAGCCCTGCTGAGATACAGAGGAATTAATAATACCAAATAATTTCTTGTGCTGAACATACCCATTAAATTATAAACGCCCTTGTAGAATTTCACTTTTCCAACGAGACAGCAGATAGCTCGATGTGGCTTTGCTATAACAAAATGATAGGTATTTTGAGTAAACTTCGTTTGTAGCCCTCTAGTTTTCCCGGGTGTTTTTGTTTTTACGCTAATGGTTTATTTTTTACAGCTCCTTATTTTTGTTCTACTTCGTCACACAACATTTGAAAACTAAATAATTGTGTATCTTCTTTGTGGTTGTACGTATTCGACTTCTCTTTCAGAAAGAAATTATTAAACACGTCGTTTTTAACTCTTAGAAATATGTAAAACATCCACGTTTTCAAAATTTTCGAAACAGCACCAGTGTATTACCATAATCAGGTGTTTAAGGCATTCGACTCGTAATCTATGAGTCGTGGGGGCGTTATAATGTGAGGGTCAATCCCACTATTCGTAGGTAAAAGAGTAGCCCAAAAGTTGGCGGTGGGTGTCGATGACTAGTTGCCTTTCCTCTAGTCTTACACTGCTAAATTAGGGACGGCTAGTGCAGATAGCCCTCGAATAGCTTTGCGCGAAATTCAAACCAAATTATCGCCCCCGGAGGAGGGGGGGATATTGCAGTCAGGTTCGTCAGTGTTTCCACGCGTGTATTTAGAAAACTAATAGACCGATCGATATACACGAAACTTTTACACAAGATGGAAAGTCAGTATGGAATATTCCTCCCCATATTTGGTACGGATTCATATCGAGATACTATTACGAATCAATTTTGAAATATATTTTATAGTGGCGAGATAGGGCGTTTTCGTGGTTTAGAGTTAACACCTCCGTAAAATATGATCGGATTTGTATAATATTTCATGGGAACATTAAGGTTGAGACTTCTCATCATGCTACAAAAAATAATTCGGATTTTTGATCATTTTGGATGTAATAAGGATTTTCTGAGTTTTCGAAGGGGAAATTTGACGTTATGTGATATAAACGCATCCAGTCTGGAAAAGGATCGGAGGGGCTAGTTGTGTATGGAATCTGTTTAATTACCCCTTTTAATTGTATGTTTAACTTTGAACACACAAAGCCAAAGTTTGTATACATGTGCCTGAATATATTGATCCTTTGACCTTTTAAGTTATGAAAATATCTGTTGGAAGTTATTGCACCAACAGAATTGATTTTTCCGTAAGAATATGCGGTGGTTATTCGAAACTTTTACCACCTTGTAATGAATCCGTGGTATTAATTGTTTCGAGAGAATATATAATGCTTATTAATCTGTGGAGATCCAGTTGATGGAAACTGAAAACCTTTCAAGCACATTTATGGTGACATTAACTCGATCACGGTACATGTTTTGGTGTCACTGTAGAGGTAGATGAATTTTTCAACGGAGTGTTGTGAAAGAAGCACGTATTTTAAGTGGGCGTTGTAGGGTATCGGGCAATCCCACTATTGGTAAAAAGAGTAGCCCAAGAGTTGGCGGTGGGTGGTGATGACTAGCTGCCTTCCCTCTAGTCTTTCACTGCTAAATTAGAAACGACTAGTGCAAAAAGTCCTCGTACAGCTTTGCGCAGAATTCCAAACAAATTGAAAAAACATTCCTGTATTTCGTTGTCGAAACACGACATAATATTCACAGTATGAACTATATAGCTAAGAAAACCATTCTCTAATTAATCATTAACAAATTAAATTATCTAAGACTAAAGAGGTCGCTAGAAACTAGCACACAGGGCACACGTCCCGATTGTATTTGACGGAGCCACGAATCCATAGTTGGTGTCTTGAAAGATTAGAATACAAAACCATGATCGATATGATATTGAAATCGGCGAAAATTCCCTAATATTTGAAGTACATAAGGATGCATCTTTGTACAGTTTGCTCTTTATAAAGTGTTCAACTTATTTCCTGAACTCTAGAGAAAGTTCCAGACATTAATTAAGGGCAAACTCATTACGTTGCGTTAAACTTCTTTCCGGCTAAACAACATAAATTTATGTTTGTTTGTTTGTTTTTTGGAATTTTGCACAAAGCTACTCGAGGGCTATCTGTGCTAGCCGTCCCTAATTTATCAGTGTAAGACAGCTAGTCATCACCACCCACCGCCAACTCTTAGGCTACTCTTTTACCAACAAATAGTGGGGTTGACCGTCACATTATAACACCCCCACGGCTGAAAGGGCGAGCATGTTTGGAGCGACGCGGATGCGAACCCGCGACCCTCAGATTACGAGTCGCACGCCTTAACGCGCTGGGCCATGCCGGGCCCATAAATTTATGAGAACGTCACTTGGTAGTTGTCCGGGTACATTTGAGTGCACAATGATCAGTGGCACTTTCAGTTTTCTTCCAAGCATCAAATCTTGGTGTGTTCTCTTAACTGTCCAAAGATTCTAGAAGTGATAGATCCTTTCTGGTTATAGTGACAGCAGAAATAGTAACCTAAAGATGTCACTTCTGCCCTCCTGTATCTCTCCATTTTGAACATAACGATCAATCTCCTCGATGTAAGGACTCTCATTGTGCTAAGTACATCTCTGTCTTTAATTGGTATCGAATCACTCTGTTATGAAGGTCGTTTTTATAAATAATATGATTTCCGTGACTCTGTCTAGAACAATGCATAATCTTGAAGTTGTATTTCAGAAGTTTCTGAAGCCATCTTGGTGTTTGGTATTTTAGAGGTATACAAACTTCTTTCCATATTGGTAATGGTGGGAATGACTTTGAGCTCGAACAACACTTGGTAGTTCTTTTCAAGTTGTACAATACCTCCTTTGCGTAACATTCAGTTTCCTTCCAGACTAGATATCCCCCACTGCAAAATCAGTAACATCTGTATGTCATACGAATGGATCTTCAAAAGTTTGTTGTGAATTTCGCGAAAATATAAAAAGTTGGGTATGCGAATATAGAAGTCGTGGTTACTTCAGTGTGTAGAATTGTGGTTCATAATCAACAGTCCGGCAACCTCATTTTGGGTAGAAGATGATAAGTCTCAGATGTAACTGTCACACAGTAATTGTTAGTAAATCATTTATGTTCAAAAAATAGGAATAAAAATGTTTTCCCATGTAATAGTATTTGAAAATTTATTAACTCTGTGATATAAACAGATAAATACCTTCGACTCGGGGTGTTAGTGTAGTTATGTGAAAGTTGTTCGTGAGCTACGCGTAAAGGTTGAGAGAGAACTGTATTTGTAAACACAATCTCAAGAAGACATCGTGGGATAATATCCGTACTTAGCTCAAAAAAATACGTTGTTTTATATTCCCCTCGGTGTTGATTCCTGTACGTGGTGAGGGGACCTCCCAGGGAAGGTTCTGTTCTATCTGGTTACCTTCTCTGGGATCTAAACATCCACCCACGTGTTTGTCGTGCGTGGCGACCCGTGAAGGGGAGGAGAGGATCCTGGTGGTTGAGGGGTCCAACCCTAACACATCACTTTGGCCTCGAATTCCTGTAGACGGGCGGCCTTTGGGTGACCCCCCCTTGGGTCAGTCGGCTGGTCCACTTGGGCTAGAGTCAACCAAGTACCAGTGTTAGAAGTTCTCAACGGGTGTTGTGGACATTGTGCCTGATGCTGGTGTTTAGGTACAGTGGTCACGAAACCCTGGCGTTGCTGCATTGTCCTTGCGTGACTTTGTAGTGCGTCCCCTTGTAGGGCTCCATGGTGGGTGGGGTCAGTGGGTACCGAAATTTTTTCTTTTTCCTATGGATCCTCTAAAAAATTTAAATAAAATTGTAAAAAAAAACAGTCAATGGGTAAGCGACCACATCTTGAATACTCAGAACAGCAATCTTCAACATCAGTAACACACGTACCTCATTTTCTTATATTACATTCTCTTTCGGAAAAACCTTTAGGGCAAATGTCCCCTTTTTTATTCAAAAGGGACTAGAGGGACTTGCTGGCTCTCCAAAATCAGTAAAGAAACTTCGATCTGGTGACATATTGGTTGAGACATCCACATCCCAACACAGTGAACTCCTCTTGAATTCAAAGGCAATTGGGGATATACCTATTGAGGTTACACCCCATGCTACCTTGAATTCTTCACGAGGAGTTATTGTTGAAAGGGATTTGAAGAACGTTCTCGAGTCAGAGATTCTCGCTGGTCTCTCCACTTAAGGAGTTTCTGCAGTGAGGCGCATCTCCACTCGCAAAGATGGAGTTACACTGCCAACAAATACCCTCGTTTTAACATTTACTTCACCACGTGCACCTGCCACCATCAAGGCAGGTTATCTCATTTGCAGGGTTCGGCCATACATACCAAACCCTCTTCGATGATTCCAATGTCAGAGATTCGGCCACTCAAAGACATCTTGTCGTGGTTCCCTGACATGTGTTCGTTGTGGAGGCAAGGACCACGATGCCTATGAGTGTCACACGGACCCACATTGTGTCAAGTGCAATGGTTCCCACCCTTCCTACTTTCGTTCTTGCCCAAAATGGTTGGAGGAAAAAGAGGTGCAGCATTTGAAAACGACCCATAACATTAGTTATCCTGAGGCTCGGAAATTGCTGTCCACAACTCCATCTCGGACATATGCTGCTGCACTTCATTCCACAACTACAGTGGGAGAGCACACAGATCTCTCTGTGCCTCCAGGAGAATCGTTTTCAAAACAAATGAAAAGCCTTTTGACCTCCGTGGTTAAAAAGGTTGATGAATCGACTTCCACACCCATCTCTGTTCCTCCCGTACCTTCCAACAAACCTCAAGATCCACGTTCTTCAGTTTCAAATACAGGCATTTCTTCTGATACATCTTTTTCTCCCACCACAAGAGACAAAACAATTATTCGTTCGCGTCCTCAGTCACTGGATTCCCCTTCCAATAACAAAAACCTGCACACCCGACCCAGAGCAGGATCCATGGAGGTTGATAGACCTCCTCTGACTAAAGACAGTAAAGAAAAAAGACGTGGTCGTAAACCGAAGGGTTCTCCAGCCACTTCACCTACCCGTTCTTAAAAATGGCCACCTTGATACAATGGAACTGTCGAGGTTTACGTTCAAATCTGGATGATATCAAAACGCTGATTGCTTCCTACCATCCTGTTTATCTTTCTTTACAAGAAACATTTCTCAAAACTGCTGATACTGTCTCTATTCGGCAGTTTTCTCTGTACAAAAATGACAGGTTGTGTGATGGTCGAGTACATGGAGAGGTGGCACTGTTGGTTGATCAACACGTGCCCACCCTGTCTTTGTCACTCAACACACCCTTGGAGGCTGTAGCCATCCGTGTTTCCTTGGGTCATACCATCACTGTTTGTTCTCTGTACCTGTCCCCTGGAGAGACATATGATCAATCAGATCTTGATGCTCTCGTTGAACTGTTGCCATTTCCATTTCTAATCCTAGGGGATTTTAATGGACATCATCCCCTCTGGGGAAGTGCTGTTATTGATGGGAGGGGCCAACCTGTAGAGCAGATGCTCTCTGATCACAATCTTTCTCTTTTCAATACTGGTTCTTCCACTTACTTTCATGCACCTAGTCAGTCCTTTACCGCTATTGATCTCTCAGTTTGCTCCCCTTCATTATTCTCCCATTTTTCATGGAGGGTTGACAGTAATCCACTAGGCAGTGATCATTTTCCGATCCTTTTGAGAGAGACTGGCCGTGGTCGATGCCACCCTACCTGCGTGCCCCGGTGGAAGCTGGATCAGGCAGACTGGTCCACTTTCACTGCCCTCGCAGCACTTGATCCTGCCATCGTAAATCAGCCATCAATAGACGACTGTGTAGCAGCGGTAACTGACTGTATTACACATGCAGCTGCTCAGTGTATTCCTAAAACCTCGACACGTTTTCCACGATATCCTCGTCCGTGGTGGAATCCTGCTTGCCACTTAGCACGGAAGGCTCAAAAGCGGACCTGGGATACTTTTCGTAGATATCCCACACTTTCAAACCGGGTTGCTTTCCAACGGGCCTGTGCACATGCTAGGTGGGTAAGACGTCAAAGCCAGAAGGAATCTTGGATTAAGTTCACAACCAGCATATCTTCTACCACCAGTTCCAAGATCATATGGGACAGGATTCGAAAGGTTAATGGACACTACAATTCTATCCCCCTCTCGATCTTACTCTCTGATGGTCAGGAGGTGACTGATACTGATGTTCGAAACATCACTAACACTCTAGGTAAAAGCTTTTGCCGGGTATCTAGCACTTCTGCTTGTTCCTCCACCTTCCTGGCCATCAAGACTCGGGCAGAGCGATCACCTCTTTCCTTTCGAACTGACTGTTTCTTTGACTATAATTGTCCCTTTACCCTGGTGGAACTAAAAATGGCCCTTCATTGGTCTGCCAGTACGTCTGTTGGACCTGATGATATTCATTATGACATGCTGCACCATCTATCTCCTGCTTTTCTTGATGTCCTGATTGTTTTCAACCAGATCTGGCAGGAGAATGTTTTTCCTGATGCCTGGCGCCAGGCTATTATTTTACCTTTCTCTAAGCCAGGGAAAGATCCCAAGATTCCTTCAAACTACCGTCCAATTGCTTTGACGAGCTGTCTCTGTAAGACTTTAGAAAGGATGGTTAATGCTCGTCTTGTTTGGTTCTTTGAATCAAACAACCTCCTCTCGCCCACCCAGTGTGGGTTCCGTCGACAGCACTCCACCACAGACCACCTAATTCGTCTTGAAACATCTATCAGAGAAGCCTTTCTCAACCACCAACATCTTGAACCAAATTCTTTGACATAGAGAAGGCTTACGACACAACATGGAGGTATGGCGTTTTGCGAGACCTCCATACATATGGGTTACGTGGCCATCTACCCATGTTTATTAAAAATATTTTAATGGACAGGAGATTCCAAGTTCGTGTGGGTTCGACACTTTCCCGTTCTTTTGTACAGGAACTTGGAGTCCCTCAAGGCTGTGTATTGAGTGTTACACTCTTTAATATAATGATAAATGCCATCACTGAACAACTCCCTCTCACTGTTGCGAATGGGCTGTATGTCGACGACTTTCACATCTCATGTCAGTCGTCAAACATGAGATATATTGAGCGGCAACTACAAACCGCCCTCAATTGTGTACGGAAGTGGACTCTGGCAAACGACTTTAATTTCTCTCTCTCCAAAACTGTATGCATGCACTTTTGCCGTCGACGGGGTATTCACCCTGATCCTGAACTTCATATCGGTGAAGTTTTGCTGCCAGTGGTCCCGGATACCAAGTTCTTTGGGCTTATCTTTGATCGTAAACTGACCTTTATACCACACTTAAAGCAGCTTCGGGTCAAATGCACAAGAGCACTGAACATCCTCCGTGTTCTCTCTTCTACCAGTTTGGGGGCAGATCGCTGTTCAATGTTAAAGGTATATCGTGCTCTTATTAGATCGAAACTCGATTATGGATCAATGGTCTATGGCTCTGCCAGACCCTCGGCCTTAAAGATGCTGGACCCCATTCATCACCAAGGACTTCGACTCTGCACTGGGGCTTTCCGTACCTCTCCAGTTCAAAGTATATACATTGAATCTCATGAACCTTCTCTACACCTTCGCCGTTTGCAACTATCTTTACAATATACTTCGAAACTTCATTCCTTACCAAAGCATCCCACCTGGAAATGTGTTTTCCTTCCTCGGTGGGCAGTACTTTTTCAGAACAGACGATCTGTCATTGCTCCGTTTGGCCTTCGCATCCGGACGCAATTGGATGAATTGGGTCTGTCCTTGGATAACATTGCAGATTTCACAGGTTGGCCCATCCCACCATGGCTTATTACAGCCCCCAAATGTGACCTTTCTTTGAGTCACCTAAAAAAGGCAGATACTCCAGATTGGAAGTACCGTCTTTTATTCATTGAATATCTTTCAAACAATCACTCAGTTCCCATTTATACAGATGGTTCCAAATCAGGTAATTCAGTGGGCTCTGCTATGGTTTGCTTTGGGTCAGTAGTTGCGTGCAGAATCCCTTCTACAGCTTCTGTGTTCACTAATGAACTGTATGCCATATCTCTTGCCCTGGATCATATTCCAGCTGAGCAGTACTCCAACTGCACTATTTATACTGATTCGCTTAGTTCTATACTTGCTTTGGAATCGCTACACGTTAGCTCACATCCTGTTCTCGCTGATATTCGAAACCGACTGGCCCATTTCTCATTAGCAGCTACTTCAATCCAGTTTTTCTGGATACCAGGCCATGTTTGAATTCGCGGGAACGAGCTTGCAGATATGGCAGCTAAATATGTCTGCTTCAGCACCATCGCTCCTATGCCTATTCCGTACATGGACTATGGTGTTGTCTTCAAGGCTCGGCTCCATGCCAGCTGGCAGTCCACTTGGAGTGAGCAACGTGACAAGAAACTTTTTCAAATCAAACCAAAAATTGGACTTTGGCCATCTAGCTTCCGTAAAGTTCGGAAGGAGGAAGTTGTTCTCACTAGGCTACGCATTGGTCACAGTTTTTTAACTCATCATTTTCTTTTATCTGGAACTGATGCACCAGTGTGTAATTTGTGTGACACTCAAATCACTATCAACCACGTTTTACTTTCTTGCCATCGTTACAATTCTCAACGACGGCAATATTTTAAACATATTTTTTCCCAGGGTCAGTCTGTAACATTGGACAGAGTTATTGGTGATGGTGACTCTGTCCACCTTGATAATGTTTTTAATTTTTTAATGGCCATTAATCTTTTTAATCTCATTTAAGTGTTGCATATTTATTCATTACACCTTTTTAATTGTGGTTCCTTTTTTACAGTTTTAATCTCTCTCCTTCAATTTGACATTGGAAAATGGCCGTAACATTAAATAACTCGACACCAGGACTGGAAAGGCCAACTTCAGGTGACTAACGCTCTGTTTGAACTATCCGTTTGAACTACTCGTTAGTCGTCCTGGCGAGTTGTTATTATACTTTTGCTGCATATCATTTCACACTTTTACTACTTAACTTTTTAGTACTGGCCATATTGACTCATAACCCGGAACCAGGACTGGAAAGACCAACTTCAGGTGACTGACGGTGGTTTTTATACTTACCTGTTAGTCTTCCTGGCGGGTTATGATCATTACCATTCTGCTACAGGTAGTTCTTTACAACTTTGTTGACTGGATGTCAACATTGGTTTTTACGCCATTTTCTGTTTTAATTGCCGTTTTGCTTTTATCTTCAATTACTTTTACAAATTTTACTCCATTTACTTGACTTTTATCTTTTTACTGGACATTTGGCTACTCATTATTACGATTTTGCGGAGTGTCTTTTAAAACTTTTATTCTTTTACATTTTGATACTGGTTGCTATGACACATAACCCGGAACCAGGACTGGAAAGACCAACTTCAGGTGACTGACGGTGGTTCTTGAACTTACCTGTTAGTCTTCCTGGCGGGTTATGATCATTACCATTTTGCTAGAGTAAATATTTTACAACTTTGAAGACTGGATGTCACCATTGGTTTTTACACCATTTTCTGTTTTAATTGCTGTTTTGTTTTTACCTTCATTTACTTTTACAAATTTTACTCCATTTACTTTACTTTATCTTTTTATTGGACATTTGGCTACTCATTGTTACAATTTTGCTATGTATCTTTTAAAACTTCTATTCTTTTACATTTTGATACTGGTTGCTATGACACATAACCCGGAACCAGGACTGGAAAGACCAACTTCAGGTGAGTGACGGTGGTTCTTGAACTTACCTGTTAGTCTTCCTGGCGGGTTATGATCATTACCTTTTTGCTAGAGTAAATACCTTACAACTTCTTATACTCTGCCTTCTATCTTAACATTGTAGACTAGGTGTCAACATTGGTTTTATACTTTTTTGTTTTACCTTCATTTCCATTTATGTCTATTACTACATTTATTTATTTATTTTTACATTTTTACCGAATGTCTGGCGCAGATAGCCTCGCTGCTTTGTGCCATAAAACACTAAATCAATGAATCAATCAATCAATGTTTTATATTCTTATTGCGTTGTTATTAAGTGTACTAAATCTTAACGGACCCCCCCCCCGCTGGTACAGCGGTAAGTCTACGGATTTACAGCGCTAAAATCAGGGGTTCGATTCCCCTCAGTGGACTCAGCAGATAGCCCGATGTGGCTTTGCTATAAGAACACACACACACACACACACACATAAACGGGTAACTCGACTTGCAGATCTATGCATGCGTTGTACCGAGTTACTGTTTATTGCACCCAAGGTTGTAACACTAGTTTTCAAACAGTTCTAACTAAGTCGTTGGAGGCTTTCTATTGGATAAACCATATAACGTAATATCATTGACTGTTGAATGTAGGGTTAATATACTTGTGTCCCTTTTGGCCCAGCTAGTCGCGAGTCATTTCACATTTTTCAATGGAATGACTAAAACCAGCAGGAAGATATAACGACTGTTATATTCGGTTGGTGAATCCCGTCGAAGCACAAAGTGGTACTTTATATCTCTTTCTTTATAACTCTATCTGTATACATAACACTGGTGCATTTGAGAATTATTGATCCTTTTAAATTTATTTTGGAGTAAAGGAGACATTTTAAAAATAGAAAGGGATATTGTAATTTTTTGACCACTTTGAAAGTTATCTGTAACAAGGTGATCGTCGTCTTCTAATCTGTTTCGATGCATGCTCTCCAATTTTTTATTGCCACGAGACCAGTATTGTACACTTTATTCTTTCCAAGACTTTGAGTCGTGTGTTGTGGAGGTATTGGTGTTTCTATTAAAAAAAAAGTTGTATATTTAAACCGGAAACGGAAGATACACTTCCGCACGCTAAGGTTACAAAGATGACATTCTGGTAGAATTTAATGCGTATGATTACTACTTGTAATGTCGTAATAGGCCTCACAGTGAATCTATGGTGTGAAGATTTTTTTATGCGTGTGAAATGACATACGAAATTCCCATACGTATCCTATTTAACCTGAACCACACGTGTTTGTATTTTTAGGAAAATGAGTTAAAAATAGGGTTTTTGAGAAATGGATAGTTCTTCACTGTAACGTAAACAAAGCCTGATAAATTAATGTGTATTCATTGGGAAGACGCACTTACTTTGGTTCAAGTAATGTTATGATTTTAGGAATGGCTCGGATTGTAAATTGGTTGTTTGCCAAAGAGATAAGCGGAAAACGTATAAAAATACTATATTCTTCTGGCCAATGGTGTTATAAAAAATTCATCTTTTCGTGTTACAGTCTATGTTTTCTTCAAATAGACTGGAAGACCTGTTATAATGAATAGCCAAGAAACGCTTTATGTGTATAGCAAATAGCCTCAAACATGTAATCACATATCGTTTTAAAACCTCGTACCTTGACAAACTTTGTTTTCCTTTAGAATAACCGAGATCATTGTCTACCGTAGGGTTATTTTATTTTCTTTTTTTAATGATTTACAGATGAGAGTGAATTTTCTACAAGTGTCAGTGATTAGAATATACACTTTTTCGTTTATTTTTGATCAGTAAGTTCTTAGTTATACCTTCGTTTATGAACACTTGTTTCGAAAACGCTGGAATATGAGATTTTTTATAGGAATACTTTTATATTGTTGACTCGTTTTGTTTGTTACTTAAAACGTCTGTACGTAGGAGAAAGTTGAACTGTGGTGCAGCGAAGGTGCAGGATGTAAGACATAATTTGGAGGTGGTGTTAGGTGCTTATCTAAGGGTAAAATATTTTCAATAATAATTATATATTCTAAAAGTATACAATTATAAAGTGATTAGTGAGCTTATAAAGGAATCTACATTGTACGTATCTGAATCATGGCTTAATACACTGAAATACACCACTACCGTATAGTAATTTTGACACGTGAACCAGTTATAAAAACTTTAGTCTTATTTTCATCAGGTACAGACAGAAGATGAAGACACGTTGAATGTGTGCGCGTGAATACGATCTACAAATGTGTATGTTAACCCTGGTGGAGCCGCAAAGGCGAAACGTTGGTTAAGTTTTTTTTAAACAATTATATCTGGATTATAAATGTCGTCTTTTGTAAATTTTTTATCAAACTGTGTAAATCTTTGTAGTAAGCGTTACACGTTTAGATATACAAATTGTCACTGATGTGGTTTGGTTGTTTGTGTATTTAACATGTTAAATCCAGTGTATTTGTATATACAGTGTCTTATTATTGTAGAACTTGCGTATAAACGTGGGTTTTTCTTACTCTGTTTCATTTAACTAAAACGTATGCGTTCTATTGTCACGGTTAACGCTAACAAGGTAGGGTTGTAGTAAGGAGTTTCATTAGCTAAAGTGCGGTGGTTAAAAAAAAATCCAATCGAATGTGTGTAAATCAGCGACTGTTGTTCAAGACGAGAACTAGCTTTTTTTTTTTTTGTGGTTTCCATAAATAAGCTATTTTATTTAATGTTGCTTTCGTTAATAATATTGGTTATAGAAGTTACTTTTTGTTTTCATTTGTCGCTTACTATAAAGTTTGTGTCAAATCATTAGATTTGAACGTGTCTTAGGACTAGTGTAAGTAGTCTTATGCTGACTGAATCTTGTGAGTTTGAACTGGATTTATTGTCGGAAAGTTCATCAACATTGAAGATACCTGGATGATGAACCAATACACTGCAGACTTGAAAAGTAGAAACGCAAGAAAAAATATTTAACGTGTTTCTCTCGTAACAAAACCACATTGGGCTATCTGCTGTGTCCACCAAAAACAATCGAATCTCTTATTTTAGCGTTTTAAATCAAAGACTAACCGCTGCCCCAGGATTGGATATTTAGTTAGCGATAATGATAGCTATTGGATTTTTAAGTTTCTTTTTAAGTACATGGCTTACTCTGATCAAACTTCTTGTTATTATTATTAACATAGGTTTTGTCTTTGATCTTTACCATAAGTTGTTCCCCCGATGGGACAGCAGTAAGTCTACGAACTTACAACACTAGAGTCCAGGGCTCAGTCTCTGCGATGGATACAGTGGATAGCTCAGTATGGCTTTGCTCTAAAACAATCTACCACAAGTTTTGTTATCACAGGTTTGGTATTGATTCCGATATATAGTATTCGTGTATATATGTTAACCCTGAAATTACCAATTTGTTTCTATACCTTTCACTGACGTTTGACCACGTGTTAAGAAATTGTGCCTGTAACATTTGATGTAAGAACTGACAAAGTCACTCGTTAACTATATAAAATGTATAGAAAACCCTAGTAGGGATTATTTGTGATATTAAGGGTATATTTATTTTACGTTTTTCTTTGTGATTGGTTTATTAATTAGAATCCTGTGATAAGTCATCCATTCAATAAGCGAATTGGTTTATAGTTTATAAAATATCTTTGAAAGCCGTTCAAGTTAACGTCAGAGACAAAGTAACGTCAACATTGTTATTGTTTTTAACGTCTGGATTTCATCTGTTTAAACATTTTCTGCCTATGGTAATGCAATATATATTGACAACTGGCTATTCATGAAGGT
This sequence comes from Tachypleus tridentatus, assembly GCF_004210375.1. Classification (NCBI taxonomy): domain Eukaryota; kingdom Metazoa; phylum Arthropoda; class Merostomata; order Xiphosura; family Limulidae; genus Tachypleus; species Tachypleus tridentatus. Next base: position 141,538,374 of record NC_134833.1, read on the forward strand.
TATGACTTGTTAGAAATCCATACATGAATTTATCTTTGTTTTTTTCTCTAAACATGGATTTTTAAAACACGTTATGTTGAGATCATAAACAAACAATATATAACAAATGATTCCATCTTTATAGATCAAATTATATTTTGGTATAAATTAATATAAACTTTGAAATATTATATTTTGTGAGTTCTGTCCACGACATCTTGGTTGTTGGCTTTTGGGTGATTCGATAAAAAGTTCCACATAAGTAACAAAAGAATGCGTGTTTTGCGAACTTCGTATGAATTGTAAAGTTGTTGTGAAATTAAATCAGGAATAGTGCACCTTATTTCTGTCGTTTTGTGCCAGTCGCGGCCTAGTGGTTAGCGTGCCTGCACTGTGAATTCAAGGGCTCATGTTTCGCGTCATTGAGTTGCTCTCCGTCATTTCGGGCTGTGTATGCGCTGATGTTAATAATCAAATCTCACTACTGAGGTCAGGCAGTAATAGTTGGCACTAGGACTGTTGACTGTCTTTCGCCTGACCTGTCACAGCTATATCCAGGTAGCGTTACCCAACAGTTCTAAAAGTAACAGATTTCTCTGTAAATAAATACATATATATATTACTAAACAAACAACCACACATATAATAGCATGCTTTTATTCACGATCCTTTGTAATTGAAGAGCAGTGAAGTTTACGCACTATTGTTATGTTGAAAGTATTCTCGCGCGCAGAATTGTGTTCCATGGTCGATTCGGTCATAGGAAACCCAATAACAATGTTTTATATGCATTTTGCAAAGAAAATGAGCATTTTTAAAAAAATTTTCCATTACGCTGAGTACAGTAACAGGCCATAATATAATAATCCAAAGTTGAAGTAATGTATGGATTTCGCTGCCGGTTAACCGAAAAATAAACGTCGCTAATTTGAATGAAAACATAGAACTGTTACTTCTCTCTACGAGGAACATCTGTTGGCTATATTTTGTGTTTTTAATAGTTGTCATTTACTGGCACACAGGTTGGGCAAAATGAAAATTATGGTGGTGCATTTTTGATAGACAAATGTTATCTTATATATGTGAAAACGGCTGGTTTGGGTTGAGAAATTTTTATGTAGAGGAGCGAACAACGTTTTGACCTTCTACATAAAAATGTTTTCAACTTAAACCAGTCGTGTTTACCTATATATTTTGCTCTACAAGTGGGTTTTCTCGTTATCACTGATTAAATGTTATATTAAGTGTGTGTAAACCAAACGAACTCCAGGCATATTCCGTAATTTTTTTTTAAATTATAATAGTGTTTCGTAGATGCATGTGGAATTAAGTACTGCCAAAAATTACGTCCCTTAGTCTTAGTGATATTAATGTATTCCACCAGAGGACCTTGTTCCAAAGAATGAACTCGAGAAAAGGTGTAATGCAGTGTAGTTTCGTTACAGGGACCCCGTTGTCAGTCACGTAACATTGAATTTCTGTGTGGAAACTAAGCAAATTGACAAATATCCGTAGTTTTTGTACATTTAATTATCCCGTTTTTTGAGCTCTCTATTGGGACCGTGCTTCATAATTATGTTTAAAAACTTGTATCACAGTATGACGTTTCGGCCTTCTAAGTGCTTGTATAGATTTTGTTACTCCGTGACCTTTAGTGGAAAAATGTGATAGTACTAAACGTTGCAGATGAATACAACGAAGTGAGTAATATCTGTAATGGGTTAAACAAATGCGTGCGGGAAGAATGTTGACAAGGCTTCGCTGAAGCTTATGAACATATTCTAAATGTGAAATAAAAAATTAAGGACCCCTATTAGCGCGTTTAGATACCCCCTCTGTCTTCCTTTCTATGTATATTACACTTGTTTGTATTTAGAACTAAAGTCTGAAGAAAGGTAGTTTTTCTTGTTGGTTAGGGCAGTTCGTTACTTTAAGGTGAGCGAGATGAGACAAAAGTTATGAACATGAATCAGCTTCGTTCAATTGCAAAACAGTGCTGGATGTTTAAAATATGGAAACGTGTTGTAATATTTTATTAATTCCAACCCTTTGAACAGTATTATTTTAATCGCACATTTCACCTTTGCTCTGATACTGTTACCTTCTCCTGGCCCATAGGACACCAAATTACCGCCTACGACGATTTGCTATTAATATGTCACGTGATCGTCGGGGAGTGTCTCCGTAAATGATGTGTTACCGACGCGTTAATTTTCCCTTAGGCTATTTTAAACGAAGGTGGAAGGATACAGTTGCTGTGTGCGTATCTTGTTTGTTTAGGCAGTAGTTAAAAAGTAGTTCGGCATCTAAAAGTGGTGAGGGCAGGCCTTGTCTTCAGGGTCTTTGTGCTGACCGTTACGATGTCTGTGATAGAAAGAAGACGCTGTTATCTGAATCCTTTCTTCACTAAGTCATGGAGTGGATTAACAATTTCCAGATTTAAAAAGTGAATCGTATCCAGTGTGTGCACAAATTAAGTAATTTATTTTAAATAAGAATAGTAACAATACCTTCTAAATTGTTTCAATAATGGAAAACAAACAAAAAATAGAACATACTCAGGTGATGTTAAACGCGCCATGTGTCGATTAGGCCGCACAAAATAAATTTATAATGTACGTACCATGTTTACATTGCTATCAAATAACGAAAAATTAATTAATTCTCTGCCGAATTGTATAAAATCCATTTCATACTTTTACGGTTTTTTTTAAACAAATATTTAATAATTAACTAGCGCCGTTCATTGAATGGTTTTTGTTGCTGTTTTTAAGGCTACGTACCTGTAATTACGTTGGTAGTAACTTTTCCTACACACACAACACGTTGTATCTAAATTATGCTCTGTTTTTCTTGTGTGCAGGACAGTTATCAGTGTAATATAACGTAGTTTCTTCACTAGTTTTGAAATATTCCGTCATGGCAAACACTTGAAGTAATACAAGCTTTTAATAATATTTATGATGTATAACGTTTAATAAGTTTTTATAAATGGTTAATGTAAATGTAGTTATTCTTAACTTAGTAATTTGCCAATTGAAAATTAGTAAAACAGTTTAGTTATTGAGTAATTTTAAAATGTTCCAACTGTACAAAGAGACTGTTTAAAAACTTTAATAAAACTACAGTCAACCACATTTATGACTCTTCGTCTTTGTGTTTGGAAGGGTGAAAACCACAAGGTTTGGTATACTGTTAAATAGCAAAGAACTAATATTTAAAATTAATTCTTTGTTACTGGTAAGAGAGAGTTGGCTGGTTTGATGTTTTATGGTGCAAAGCAACTAGGCTGTCTGCATCCTCAAAAGAGAGAGCCATCAACCCCTTCTGCAGTGATTTAATGGTAGGCTTGAGAGGAGCTTGTAATGTTAGAAATAAAGGTTAAATACCCACAGTGCAGATAATCCATTGTATACATTTGTGCTTAAATGAATGCATGCAATAAAAAGATTGAGAAAATCTAATGAGGATTTATAATTCTTAAATGCTTATGTTTGAAATGGTTCTTTTTTTATTTTAGAACCAGGTTCTATTGAACTGTTAGTTTTCTTTATAAGATCTAAGTAATGATATTAAGTGCCTAAGATGTTGAGTTAAAGAAGCCCATTGGGACTAAAACGTTTAATAAAAATTTACTTCAACTGTCGGTGTTTTTTTTTTCTTCTTGTGAGTATGAAGGTGTTATCATATTAAAATGGTTCATGTCAAAGTAGCATCTAAATTATGTTAAAGAGAGTATGGTCTACAATTTAAAATTGTTTACTGGATGAGGTATGTATCCTAGAGATATTAAATAGTTTGGTTTATAGTCAGGGTTGTAGTACTTAAGTGTTTTCAAAACTGGGCTTTCATTCAGGTAAATAACTAGTGGAGGTTAACGACCGCTCCAAGGTCTTTATTTCATGGGCTTATATTTCTTGTTTAATACAAGAATGCATTTAGTGAATGGTAAATAATTTATTCTTACTGGCTATCTGTTATTGAAAATAACTATAAATATAAATCCTGTAGTGTTTGAAAACTAAGTGTAAAACTACAAAACTCCTTTTTTTGTAAAATTTGTTAAAGGTTGCAATTAATTACTCTTTTTTTTCCCTTCTTGCATATGTAAGAGTTAAAATTGTGTAAGGAATGTAAATATATATGTTTTTATTGTTGAGCAAGTTATATTCAATCATTTTTATCCTGAGGTAACTTTCAGTAGGAGGATGTTTTGTTATTTGAGTAATTATTTTTATCACATTAATAGTAATATTTTTCTGTTTTTATTTATTTATTTCTATACAGACAGTGTTCTAGTTGTCATTCAAATTTTAAATGTGGTCAGTTCTAGGGTTAGTTTTTTTTTGTTTTTTTGTTATTGCTGCTGCTGTTCAATAATTCTAGAATTTCCTTTTTAGAGATATTCATGGAATTTATTTGTTCATTGTAAGGGTTGTATTCATATAAATTTAATTTCAAAATGTTTAGCATAAGGACTTTTATTATTGCTGGTGTCACATTAATGAAATAAAGTTGTGTTTTTAGGTTGGTTTAACATGTTAAGAATGGTTACTTTGTAGGCTTCAGTGGAATTTAAGTTTTGCCAAAAACAGTTGTGTATATATTATATACATATTTATGATACTGTTAATTTTTGTGTTATTTCAGTTTAACTGTTTAATGGTCTTATTCCAGGCCTGGCTGAAATCCTGGATGAGAAAAGTATGCCAGTTATTTATATCTTATGATATGAATGTCATGCATTTTGTGTACCAGTGTTTGTTACGTATAAATATACAAGTTATATGTGCATGTACAAGTTTCATTATCAAAGTCATCATTCCTTTACCACACTGAAAGTTTTAGTGAATATGTAAACATTCATTATAAAACATCTTCCGAAAACTAAACGTGTTTTGTTTTTGAACTTAACATGATTATATTTTCATTTTATGTGTTTTTCTGCTTTGCTTCAGCAGGTTTTTGTTTGTTAACCATAAATTTTGAGTCTCTGTATGAGCATGGCAAATAATTTATCACTAGTTTTGTTTTTCAACTTAGTGTTTTGTAATTCAGAATAGTACTGTAGGTCTGATGCAAATACCTGTTCATAATATAGCTCTTTTTTCTTTCTTTTTTTAAGAATGCACAAATGTTTAGCCTTCATGTTAGGATAAGATGTGGTGTTTTCTATACCTTATACGTATATGCTAAATATTTATATTTTTATCAAAATTTTAGTGTTATTGCCCAGTCCAAGTTATTTGTTCACATCTATAGAACAAACTCTATATTGAGGGTGTGAAATAATTATTCGTATAACACTGTCAAGTGAATACTGTTTGAAACTTACAGGTGTAAAGTAGATAGTTTCTAATGAACTTTTTGTTATTTTTAACATTTTTTAATATAAATTATTTTGATTTTGGCTCTTTTAAATAAATTTCTAAGAAATACATTATGGGTACTTCAAGTTTTAATTTCTAAGTGTTTTGTTTAAAGTAGTGAAATCACTGTTGTTTTCTAATCTGTTCCAATGGACACAAGATTGATTACAATGTAAAAATGTACTAAAAGTCATGATAAAATGTGTTAGCAAAATGCGTAGTAATGTTAGTGATATGGTACTTATCTGGAAATATGGAACTGTCATCATTAATTATTTTAATTCAGGTGCCTTAGATGAGGAACAGGAACAAGAGGTAGAACTACTAAGTGACAGAGAACGTCATCAGCTAAAACATAGGGAACTTTTCCTATCAAGACAAGTTGAAACATTGCCAGCCACACACATCCGTGGGAAGTGCACTGTCACGTTATTAAATGAAACTGAGTCCATGACCTCGTACTTGAACAAAGAGGTTAGCATTTCATGTCTTCTTTTATCACATATTATATAGATTTCTATTTCTTAGTGTATTTACATACTTTTCAGAAAATTTCTTTTCTAGCTAAATCTGAAATAGCTGTTTCTTTCATGAAAGTATTTTGCCTCTTTCATTTGCTAATGTTTTCTTATACAATGGTGTATGTTTTTACTTTTTTTTTTACATTGATTCATTGTAGTTGAGTGTTGTATGGCTTTTATTTCCATATCTTCTGACTTGTTCTGACCATTTCAGCAATCTGTAATGTGTTTTTTTCTTATGACCTTGAGTAAGTCTCTTATACAGATTGTTTGGATTTTATTAATTTCTTGTGTTTAGATGTTTTGCCTGTATTTGTTTAGACATTGCATACAGACAACAAAGAACCATTTGATCATTTATTATTGGCCCACCTCTCTCAATCATAACAAGAGTTTCAACAAACCACTGATTCCTCGTTTCCCTTTTAAAGTTCCTTAGAGTGCTAGTCTCTATCACTGCCCCCCCCCTGCTAGTACAGCAGTATGTCTCTGGATTTACAACGCTAAAATCAGGGGTTCGATTCCCTTCGGTGAGCTCAGCAGGTAGTCCATGTGGCTTGCTATAAGAGAACACTTTGAACACTTATTATATATATCAGCCCCCTGCTAGTACAGTGATAAGTCTCCGGATTTACAACGCTAAAATCAGGGGTTCGATTCCCCTCGATGGGCTCTGCAGATAGCCATATGTGGCTTTGCTATAAGAAAAAACACACTCTACCACTGCCTATAGTAAATCATTCCATATGTCCTTATTATCTATTAGAAAAAAAAAAACACCATAAAAAACATACCTTTTAACTAAAGCTTATCCTGTCTTTTGTGAATATAAACTTGTGTTTTCTTAATTGTTTTATTAGTAGAATACAGCACTACATGTGCTACATTGGAAGTTTCCATTCTGTTGACCCTCTGGATAACCTTAAGTTTCAGTGACATCATCTATTACTCACCTTTTCATAAGATAGAAAAATCTTAACCCTAAAAGATAATCTTCCATTCCTAAAATAATCCTAGCTGCCTTCTACCAAATTGTTCTATTAAGTCACTATCCTTTATTGGATATGAGATTTAAACTGTATACAGTATTTCAAGTAAAGTCTAACAGTGATTTGGAAAGAGATAATTACTTCTTTTGATCAGTAGTCAAATTATCTATAAATACCTTAAAATTGTAGTAACAAGAGCACATCTTTAATGAGTTGAATAACCTATCCACTGCAACATGAGTATTCATTTCTTCTCTCACATTACTGTACTGAGTGGGTTCCCTTGCACTTAGTATAATTTAAAGTCAGTTTCCAGATGTTTGTCCAATTCCTTAGTTGATCTCAACAGTTTTGTAGTTTTGGACTTCAGAATTATTTGTATGTACAATTTTTTTAATTTTTTAATACTTTATTTTAAATGTCAGTGAAAAATGTTTCATTTTTGTAACAATTACATCTTTTTTCTACAATTTGTTTGATATGCTTTTCCTTTCAGGATGGTTTTGTTCTTTATTCAGTTATTCAGTATCCATTTTATATTTTCTATAGCTGTATTCTTTCTTTAAATTTAGTGGTGTGCAATGTTTGAAAAAAAAAAAAAAAGAAAGAAAATTCTTATCCAAAGGATGAAATGCTGGAAATTTCTACCTGTCTTTCTTAAAAATCTGCTTGCCCCCTCACCACCCCATAGAATACCCATACAATTTGAATATATTTTTATGGTTTTGCTTTTATTAAACATTGAACACTAGTCAAAATATTATGTTTATCCAGTTTATATTAATGAGGTGTGAACTCCTAAAATAATAGTATAGTAAAAAAATGAAGATGTCCATACAATCAAATAAGCTTAAAATTTTTTTTTTTTTAGAGTAGTAAAAGTCTTTTGACCATAAGGTCTTCACTGGATGATAACCAGTACAATCAGTTAGTGATGAATAATTTTGGCTTGATTAAAGCAAATAAAAAAAACATAATTCACTCCAAACATACTTTTCAAACCAGAGCAGTAATAATTTTTGTGTTTGACACAACAAAAATAAAATGAATTTTTCTTTTTTATTCACTTTTTAAGTTATATTTACATGTAATGTTGCCATACTTTTCTATTTTTTAAAAAGGTTTTCTTTACTATATCTATATACTAGTTACATGCCAAACTAGTTATTTAGATCATTTAATATAGAATTGAATTTGACAAAGTGTTGTATTTTCTAGCAGAATTTGTTTTTATTTTTGTGATTTTTCAAACTGAAATATATTTCACACATTATCAATATATTCCTTTTTTTTCCTTCACACACTTGTTTACTGTATAGCTAGTACACAAATCTTGGTGTCATTGACACTGAGTGATATAAGTTGGCCACCTCCATGAGTCTTCAGTATGTTTAAATGTTTGAAATTTCTTTTCATGTGGATATTTTATCCTTGGTTCTGTTGTTTGGTTCCTTTTTTTCTTTTCTCCAAAATAGTTTTTCCTGAAACTGTTTATCTTATAATCCTTTCTCCTCTGAGGTGTATTCGTATACATGCGAGTTTTTGCTACTATTTTGTTTCTTGTTCTCTGTCTCTTTAATGTGTATTACTTTATACTACTGTGTAATAATGTTTTTCCTGTAAGATGCATTATTCTACACTTTTGAGACATTTTTTAATTTTCCTTTTTCAGGACTCTTTCTTCTATACATTAGTGTTTGACCCTCATCAGAAGACACTTTTAGCTGATAAAGGAGAAATAAGAGTTGGGCCAAGATATCAGGCAGAAATTACACCAATACTAAAAGAAGGTATGCTTTGTGTCATTGTTTTTTTGTACGTTGGTTTAAATTCTTTGCGTAATAGCTTCAAATATGGTTAAGTCCAAAGGTTTGAAAAGAATAAACTTTTGGGGACATTTAAGGTTAAGTACTGTTTTGTAGATCTGTGACCAGTTACCAACAGCATACTTCATTTATCACATGCATCTATCATTGAATAAAGTAAGCTTTCATCTGCTTGATTAACCTTCTCAGCATGGGTAGGTTGAAGTTTGTGTGTCCTGACCTTCTGTGTTTACTTAAACAATTTTATTATTAATTTATGTGATAAACTTGGGATTAAACATAAATCAACTTTTAATATTATAAAAGACTAATTTCCTGAGGAAAACTTAAATCTTTGATCTATCTTAGTATGAGAATTGTGAAATTGGTTCTCTAGATCTTTCCTTTATTTACCATCCCTTTCTGAATTGTGAAATTAATTGTAAATCACTCATTATATATAATATAAACATTATTAAAGCAAAGAATAGTTTTTATAGTCTTCAATCTTCTTTGTTTATTGAAACATAAATTAGAAAATAAAACCCACTTACCACACTGACTCTTTTACATTTTCACAAGTTACTAATAATTTTGCTAAAAGACTAATTTATTTTAGTGGTATATTGGTTCCAATGCAGAGTATTGTCTATTTATTCACAGTTCGAATTTTTCTCCTGGTGTTTAGATCGGGAAACAGGATAAAAGTTTAAAGCTCTTATGCCATATGTAATAGTTATAGGATGTTTATTTTGTGCTTTATACTAGTACTATTATTTTAAAAAAAAGTGGGCTTAATTTCATCTGCAACTGGTAGCAAAAAAACAGGAAGTCAAAGGTCAGTACTATGTTGTTTTTTATGTATATTTTTTATTTGTTATTATAAAAGTAACTAAAATATAAGAATTAGAAACTTAGTAATAATTCTTCATAAGGTACAGTATTGTCCAAAAGTGTTATGACATTTTTCATTTTATGGGGCTAATTCTTCCATGATCCCTGTTGGCATTTGGTTGACCTAGGGAGAGAATACTTATTCTTTAGAATTCTCTTATACTTGCATCTGGGGAATGTCATAAGAGTTCTGCTTGAATGAAAATACTGATCCATTTTAAGGTTTGAAATACCTGTCATGGTACTCCATGCAGTGTCTTTATATATGGTACCAATATATGCTAGAAAAAATCAGTTTAATAGCATTCTACAAATAAAGATTGATAAAAACAGTGTTTAATGCTATACATTAAGTTTGGTTGTCATGCCATGCCCTTAAAAGGTATAGAGAATTGTCAGTAGAACAGAGAGTTTGCATAAAAGCTTAATGTAATGCTGGATGGACTTTCCAACAAATTGCTACAGGCTAGAAATACTCCTCAAACACTGTCAAGTACAACGTATATCATGCGACTGAGATATGTAAATTTGAAATAAGCAAGAGAGAGGCAGAATACCTAAACTCAATGATACTGATGTTAAGTATCTTTGTTTATGCTGCCTTTGGAACAGAAGAAATACTGCCACTAATCTCAAGCATGAGATAAACAGCCATGTATCAAATGACAAAAGGGTGTCCAGATCTACAGTATCAAGAAAACTCAATGAGAGTGGAATATTTGGTCATGTATCAGTTAAAAAATCTTTACTTTTATTTTCAAATGTTGTAAACATTTGATGATTGGTAAAAGATATTATGGACAGATGAGTCCAAGTTTGAAATATTTGGTTTAAAGCATTGGTTGCAAGTCTGGCAGAAAAAAGGTGAAAGATAACTTGGTACCTATCAAGAAGCACAGGAGAGGCAGTTTAATGGTTCTGAGGTGTTTGTTTGCTGAGGTAACATTAGATATTTGCATAATGGAATGAATAATGGACCATATATCATCAATACTGATCTGTTGTGGTATACTGAGTGATTTGCTTATTATTGCTAAAGGATTCTATTACTGAGAAAATAAGGACCCCAAACACTATTCCAATCTATACAGATATTACTTAGCTAAGAAAGAAGCTGCTGGAATTATTCAAGTGATACAGTGACCCCCACAGAGTTGTGATCTCAACCAAATAGAGCAGATCTGACGTATGAAAGATCGAAAACTTAACAAATCAAAAGCTACTTCCAGAGAAACTTTATGGGGTTGTATTATACATTTGGAATAAAATCCCAAAGGAAACTTTGATTAAATGTGTTTCAACAATGCCTAAAAGACTGTCTACAGTTAATGCAAATGGATGGCACACAAAATATTAACTGTTTGCTGAACTCAAGCATTTCCACTGAGTTTCTGTTCTATTAAGTATGAAGATTAATAAAATTTTGGTGTTTCACATGTGATTTACCCTCCATTGTTCTTTGAAAGTAGCCTAAAATCTGATTTTTGACTCTATCTTAACACTTTACTTACGAGCTACACACAGGCATACATTACTGTGTATTACATTGTTCAGTGCAGTATGTAACTTGAACAAATCATTTATTGGGGATTATTAGTGGGGTATGGTTCAAAGTGCAACAAAAAACAATGAAATGAAGTACGAATGTATTTAAACTGTTACAAGCCTTAAGCTGCTTAGAACAAACAACTGTTGTTTAATTTTGCAACTTGCAGTCATTCTAGAAAGAGAAAAGGTTATTTCTTATAGAGTATCAGTTATCTTTTCTAACTACAATCTTTGTATTCATTTGCTGCTTGTCATAGGTTGCTAAGCCTTGTAAAATTTTATACATAGAGGATGTAAAATAATATATGTTTGAAATAATCAAAAATTATAAATTACTGTATTGATACCATAGAATTCCACTATAGTTCATCAATCTTAGTAACTAAGTTGTATTTCAGTTTTAAAAAAACATGAAATTTCAAGCATACTAAAGACTCAACTTACCAGCTTGAAATGTTTTTTTATTGAAAGAGCAGGATGATGTCATTATATTTGAAAATGGCTGAGAAAGCCACTAGGGGACATTTTGTGCTTTTGGTTGGTTATTCAAATGTCATAGACAGAAGTAAGTGTAACATATCATTAACTCTAGCTAATACTATCAAAGTACAGTATAATGAAATGCTTAATGTAGAAATATTTATGTACCTTTTAACTCTTTGTTGAATAATGTTAAAATATCTTCTTTTGGTCATATGGGTAATTTCACATCTTTACCTTTTCACTTATAGTTTATTTTTAATGCTTGTTTTTCTTTTCCTGTTCTTTACCATCGATTATTTATATTGACACACGTCAGTGGGTATGCATGGGTGATAGAACGATATGAACAGTAGAGATACCGTAGCCTCTGGCAAAAATCTTTTTATAAGAGCTTGGTAAAGTAAGTCTTGCATATGAGGAGAAGCTTTGGTTATTTTATAAAAATGTATTAACTCTTTCAGATATGAATTTTAATAAACAAATTATGCATAATTAAGTAACTAAAATATAAAAGTAAAACTTAAGCACAATTAACTGTCTCTCTAACTAAAACATATTTAGGTAAGAAAAAAAACTGAAATGCTATGGTGAACACATCAGCCAATAACAGTACAAGTAGTTACATTTACCCAAGGACGACAACTTGGTGTCAATTTCAAAATAACCATTGTTGGATTATGGTTTAAAATGAGTTATGTCTGTTGATTATAAACACGTACTTGTTGAAAATATATATAACTTCTAAGATTCAATATTAACTATAGAAAGTGGGCATGGCATCTGTTAGGAGTTAATAAAATTTATTTCTTGATTCATGTGCTCATCAAAAGGACAAGTAAATGACTATTCACCTTATGCTTCAAACTGTACTTTGCCAGATTTCGACATTGTTTACATATAACTCGTTGTGTGACACTAATCTGGAGGATTTCATTTTTGCATTCAGTGTTTCTTTTGAAATAAAGGAATAGAAACTGAGATGATATAAAACTGAGTTTTGGCATACTAGATGATACTTTGTTTAAAATGTATTAATAATAAAGTACTGAAGTTAAATTTTTAATGTAGCTAAGTGACATGCACAGAATGAAGTTCAAAAAGCACTTAATTGTTAACTGAGATTGTTATGTTTGGTGTGCAGTGACTGTTGTAGGACAGGTTTTTCTGGCTGGAAAGACAAAGTCTGAAACAGATTTTTATTCTTGTAATTCATTAGGCCAATTATGTGTTGTTTGTCTATGTGTATGTGAGCATTTAGTTTGACAGAATTGGTGCTACAGCAGTATATATTTTTACTTAATTGGACATGAGACTGAGAAGGGAGGAAAGCTGGAAAAGCTACTGAACCTGGGGGATAAGGGCAATGTCCACTGAAGCTCTGTTGTTTTTAGTACATTAGAAGAAAATGATTTGAAATGAAACATTTATATTTCCAGTTTCCACAGTTTATCCAACTAGATCTGTTTTTATAAACTCATTTCTTTCATTGATTTTAAGCATTAATCTTTGTGTATTTTTCACCTGTCATATAACCAATCAACAAAGGATCTGCTATATTTGTAAAATCTATCACTAGTTGAATATTACACATGAGACAGTTAATTAAATGTCATTTGTCTTCAGTTGTGAATGTGGTACATCAGAAAGGTGAATATAATGACATGGTCTACATTTGTCCTACATGCATTCTACTTATTGATTGGTAGTCTGATGGTCTACAACACTACAAACACACACACTCTCTCTCTCTCTCTCACTCACTCACTCACTCATGTAATTAATAGTGTGTGCTGTATAAAGCGGATGATTACTTTGGTTTACAATGATCAGCTTTAGTGTTAATTAACATGTAAGTCTAGCATAATAAAGATTTTATTCCTCCAGGTGAAGAAGATGGTAGACGTTTAGAAGATCTTGAAACTTTAGTGTATACACCTCATCATAATTTATCAGACAGACAAATAGACCAGTTCCTCATTATTTGTAGGTAAGTATTTAAAAAAGTACAAAAATGTAAAACTTCACTGTTAGAAAGAATAACAACTAATAAACTGATATTGTGAACAAATAATTTAAACAATTATGAGTGTTTGTAGGTTAAAGCTTCTAACTTGGTATACAGTATATATGAGAACTGATGGAGCTACAAAATGAAATGAACTGTATTTTGATAACCAGTCTATAATAACAAATTGTGTCTTGTAATAACTAACAGTATTTCAAACTAAAGCTTGGAAAAAATCTAAGCTGCAAAAAAAATAAAATAATAATAATAATAAATTTAGTGAATCAGTTACTCACAAGATTTTGATTATTGGAATGAATGAAAATGGTACAACTGGAAACAATAATTTTGATAAGTTTATTATTTGTTACGAATCATGACGTTAATAAATTAAGCTGAACAACCTGAATTATTAGAAAATACCAGTGACAGTTAATAATGGAAATGTTCTAATTGCTTGCATACTAGGAGTAACTGACAACTAATGCCTAAAAATACTAATGTCAGTTAGTTGATTATTTTCATGATACCAATCAGTGTAATTGTCATAAGTAGTCTAGAGAATTGCCCATCTCAAATTTAAAATGTTAAATTAAACTTAAAAAACTTTGAAGTATTTTAACTTTATAACCTTTTTGTATTGACCTACAAGCAAAATGAAATTAAATTATGTCAGAATCGAATAACACGTGTGTGTGTGTGTGTGTGTGTGTGTGTGTGTGAGAGAGAGAGAGAGAGAGTCAAATATGGCTGTGTTGTCAGCTTGTTCAGTATATAATAGAAGTAGGCAGTGGCATTTTGGTAAATTATCACAACAGTAGTATAGAGGAAGATGCTTTCTTTGACATTTTTATTTGTATATGCTGTTCATCTTATTAAAGTGCACATTAAATGGAATTTCTTTTAGTTTCTAGATTTATTTATTTATTGATGTATTATTGTGTGTGTTTCTTAAGAGTGTTTCTGGGTATCTAAAAGTTGAAAGAAAATTACTGTTAACCTTCAATGAAATTTTAGGAATATATTTCTACTGGCAGCAAGAGCTTTTCAATGTTTTAGCAACAAGCTTTGAAACATAATTTTACATCACAGATCTATAGGTACCTTTGCCAGAGCCCTGGATTGTTCAAGTTCTGTGAAGCAGCCAAGCCTCCACATGAGCGCTGCAGCAGCCTCCCGTGATGTCACTTTGGTGAGAATTCTTTCCGTTTAACAAATAGTTCACATCTAATTCACTTTTATTGTATCTTATGGAAAGCCGAGAATCTCTTAACGTTACTTGTTGGAAAAATAAGCAAAAAGATTTATGTATGGAATACTGTATTACTGTCATAATAATATCTGTGTGTATTTACAGTATTCAACTTGAGATAAGTTGGAAGTAAAATTAGATTTCTTGTCCCTTCACATGTGTGTGAATATTTGTTCTTGTAAGTTTTTTAAACTCATCATATTAGATTCATAAATTTGTTTTTGAAAGTCCTTTCAAGATTAAGGTTGTAATTTCTAGTTTCACAAGTGAATTGAAATTAAAAACTAGATATGTAGATAATTATATTGTGAAATGAAAATCTGGCTAACCATAAGTCAAATAAAATATTGATAAATGCTTGTGTGTGTTATTCAGTTTCATGCAATGGACATTTTACATCAACACAACTACGACATTGCAAGTGCAATTTCTAGCCTAGTCACGTCAAAAGGTCCTATTCTTTGTCGAGACGAGATGGAAGAGTGGTCAGCCTCTGAAGCAAATCTTTTTGAAGAAGCCCTTGAAAAATACGGCAAAGACTTCATCGACATTAGGCAAGATTTTGTATGTACACAAAAATGTTTTATCAAAAGCATTTATTATTCTTGTAGTCATTTAAGAAAGTGAATTAATAATAGTAATATGAGAAAGTTTCTGGTACTTTTGGTTTTATTAATAAAAGAAAAGGGCCCAACAAGGCCAGGTAGTTAGGGTGCTTGACTTGCAAGCTGAAGGTCATGAGCTCGAATCCCTGTACGAGAAAGCATTCTCACCCTTTTAACTGGGGGGAATTATAATGTGATGGTCAGTCCCATTATTCATTGGTAAAATATTAGCCCAAGAGTGTGGGGGGGTGATAATTAACTGTCTTTCCTGTTGTAATTCAATGCTAAATTAGAGATAGCTAATGCAGATTCAAATTAAAAATAAAACAAACAAAAGAATTTGAACAAAATTATATCTGTGTGAGTATTAATTGAAAAATATCTGTTTTTTTTTCCCTTTGAACACCAAATTTTCTTTTCCTCTGTTTCTGATTTTATTTTGCTGTTCACTTTTTGTAGTTTTTTCTGTCATACTTTTATGACATTTTGTAGTCAGATGTCTTATTTTTAATTTAAAAAATGCATTATGTCTATACATGAAGTTATGTTAAAAAAGAAGTTATGTGTTTTTAAACCTGTGTGAATTCTTACAGCCTTTTAACTTTATTTTATCTGTGTTGATCACTTGGCCAAATTTTGTACAGCTTCCTTGGAAGAGTCTGAAAAACATAGTAGACTACTATTACATGTGGAAAACCACAGATCGTCATGTTCAACAGAAAAGGGTGAAGGCAGTAGAAGCCGAGAGCAAGCTCAAACAAGTCTACATTCCTAATTAGTGAGTTTGATGCTATCATTTTGCTCTGTGATATTATATGATTTAAATGATGTCATTGTAAAAAGGAAGAATTGTATCATGTTTATCTCTCGTAAAAATTCTTCCATAAACTAATTTATGTAGATGTTTTACTTCCCCTACAAAATATCTTTTCTGATAACATGATCAAACATTATTTTCTTAATATTAAAATATAAATGGTAAATTGTATAATTTTCTTCTTGCTAGGGACATTATTAAACTTACAGTGGGCAAAATAAGAATATCAAAATTCTTAAGGTTAATTTTATACAAAAATGTAATATATCAAGAGTGCTGGTTGAGTTTTAAGGTTAATTTTATACAAAAATGTTAATATATCAAGAGTGCTGGTTGAGTTTTAAGGTTAATTCTCTTATTTTACTTTCTAATTTTGACTTTTATTAGTGAATTTATTTTTTATAATTGTGCAATTTTTGGATAGTAACAACAAACCCACCACACTGAATGGTCCAAATGGTGAAAACCTTGTTTCAGGAGGACGTCCATGTGAGAGTTGCTACAGTGAGTAGATTAAAGTAAATGCGAAAATATAACTTTTTATGTAAAACAGGTTGGATACAGACCTGGAAAAGTAAAGAAACAGCCAAAGAAATAACGAAAATTAAGTTTTTGTAACCACAATGAATAGATGTATTCGTGTGGTGAATAGGATTTGTCATATGATATTTAAAACATAAAAATATTTAATCTTTTCCCTCACTGTTTTCTCTTTTTTCTTCATTGTGTTACCTTTTTTTGTTCAAAGAAAAACTGGTGCCTTACTAGAAGTACATCAAAAACCCATCAAGTTGTGAGGAGCATAATTTCTGTAGACTTGTTTTCTTTCACTCAGTTACAGCTTTCTTATACTTGCATGTGGCTAGGTGTTATCATATCAACAGCTTAAAACTTTGTAGTGATGGGCTAAAACACTAAAGAAATATTACTTTTTAAGAAAGAAAATGATGAAGTATTAAGCCTGCTAATTTTATGGCAAGAGTTTTTAATAATATAATGAATACTATACACTGCTGATCCTACAAGGCTTTGTGGTGATCAGTAATGTTGTTCTTAACATTTAGTAAGTATACTAAACTAATATGTTAGTTATGTTGTTTATTGACAAGAGATAATATGATAAAGTCTGTTTGTTTCATGGTTTAACATATTCAGTCCAAGTAGAGAAAACAAAAATGGCTTGTAGTTCTTATAATTGTCACATGACTGGTGCCTTCTCAGTCTTCTTCTTCTGTGTCTTACAGCTTTGAGTTCTCACCAATGGTATGCTTGGGGTCCTCCACACTTACAATGTCGATTGTGTCAACCATGCTGGAGTTTCTGGAAACGATATGGAGGCCTAAAGTATCCCAGTAAACTTGGTAAGTAAAAACTTTCCATGGATTGGAATTTGTTTCTAATTTTATCTTAGTATGGGAAACCATTAATTATAAACTTAGTCTTATATGTTGGTTACTAAGAATAATCATCATGGGATATGTCTTGTCTTCCACATTAATTTTCACTATGAAATATTTTTGGGCTCCAGAAAATGTTTCTTACATCAGTAAGTTTAGCCTGGGGTAAGGTATGTTGACTTTTAACCTCTTTGCAAAAGGCTAGACTAACTGAGCATGTCATTGTCTTTTAGTCACTTACTTTCAAAGTTTTATTATGTAACTTTGTTATTACTATATATTAATAAAATTGACATCAAAGTGTAGTTTGTTTCATATCTTAATATTGTGTGTTCTAATTTCTTAATTCAAAAGAAAATATTTTTTGAAAAAAATATTGATCTGTGTGTATTACATAGCACCTCCTTATGTGTTGTTGCTAACTTATGTTTTTTATGTAAGATAGTTAACGAATTAGAAACTGGACTTTTAGACACTGGCAAGCTAGAGTACAAGTTTAGAACCTCCCACCACTTTGATTTGCTGAGATATTGATGTATCTAATAAATCAACTAGAGTAGCTCCTCCTCCTACTCCATTCTTTTCAAGCTCTCTTGTCTAGGTCCCACCTGCTTTTCTTAGGTGCATATTTATAACCAATAGAAAGAACAAGTTGTGTTTCACCTGATTCTAACAGTTGTTTGTAAAGAGCTTGGAGGAGAAAACAATACTGTTAGTGTGATAAGAGTTGTTGTTCCTGATTCTAACAGTTGTTTGTAAAGAGCTTGGAGGAGAAAACAATACTGTTAGTGTGATAAGAGTTGTTGCTCTGAATGGAGATTAGAGGTTTTTTAACACATACATATTTTCTTTATAAAACCAGATAAGTTACAGATGTGTAGTATGTACTAGTAATCTAATGTTTCTTTTTTTCTAAAATGAATATTCAAAGCCTGCATAAATTATATTGTTCTACATTCCACTCAATAAACAAGGCTTAGCACTAAAGACACGTGGACAAAATATTTTCCTATCAACATAACTTTGTAGAAGTATTAGATATCATTGTTTTTAAATGTACTTTTTATTTACTGTTCCAAGTTTTAAAATAATGAAAACTAAAATTTAAGCATTTATGATTATGTGTGTGTGTAGCCAAAATATCAGTATAGTTTGTAAAATGATGGTATTACAGTTAGATTTGTAGTTAGGCCTACTGAAGTTTGTTTTTTTAATTGTGTAAATTGAAGTAAAATCAAATCAAATGGTGCAACATTAGAAAGGTACACTACAATTACCCTATGAAAGGTTCTATAAACTTGTGTATATAAATGTATGCAAAGTTTACATTCTTGAACAAAGTGTATACAACTGTTCAAAAATACGAGTTACTTTCAGTAAACACATAAAGTTGCACAGAAACTATTGTGTTGTCAGAGTCAAACATAGATCAGTGTATTGGTTAGCACGAGCTTCTGTGCACTCAAAGGTGTCATATTGCATTGTCACGTAAACAGTCTAATGACACAAGTGGTACTTTGTTGAATTATTTCTGTTTCAGTTACCAATAATAAAATAAATTTAGAAAATAGATTTGAAAATTTTAGAAACTGAAAATCTCAAGATAAGTGATTTGAAACTTCATGATCAGTGACAAAAGTAATTGGACAGCACTGCTCATTTTATTTCACATTTTTCAATTTTTCTTTTTAGTATACTTTGACCTATCTACAGGCTGCATAATCAAACATATCATTAGGGTTAAATTATTAGCAGATAAAATATAAAGTTTTATATTTATTAAGGGGGTTTTAGAGATTACAAAAGTGAAATTTCAGGTTTTTGGGAGGACGAATAATATTTTTATTTATGACATGAAAATCAATTTGCACTTGAATTAGTAATGAAACAGACTCAATATTCTCACAAACAACTTTTTAGTAAAAGGTATTTCTAAAATATTTCATTGTAATGTTTGTTAAAAGTTTACCAAATTTTGTGAAAATACACATACTGTATTAGAAATTATAAATACATGAGAGTAAACATATATATGTGCTCTGTATTATATACTAAGCCTGTTGCAAAAGGGTTAACTTAGGATTTGTTTTTGGGGTGATGGTGTTTGTGCCTGATCAGTTATAGAATATGAATTAATTGGTAAAGTGCAGTAACATTATAATTTTAAACCTGTTCATCTTTAAGGGGGAAATTATTGAATTTTCCTGTTACTTTTACCATTCATACCTTTTCAGTTATGTAATCGTGGATTCTCCCTCAATCCAACAATTATTTTGAAGTCATGTTGAAGTAAAAGCATAGTTAAATTATGCTGTAATGATAATAATTCAAGTAAAAGAAGATATGACAGTGAGTGTAAAATTAAGTTAGAATAGCTTTAAGGTCAACTAATTTGTTTAAATATAGAAATATAAGATTAGTGCTGTTCTTTCAAAACAAATTGAAGTACAAATGTTAATACTAAATAAAACTGCTAATTTATTATTTTTGTTAGTATGCTCATTTTTAAAGTTAGAATTTTTCTCTTTGTCCATGGCAATTGCTACTGTCATTACAACAAATATCTTTATTTTCCATCAGTATCAGAGTATTTAATATTTTATAATAAATATAAATATTACCATCTTGAACCTTAATTTATGGCATAAGAAAACATTTTATGTTGATTTTCGTTTAGTTTTAGATCAAAAGATATTCTTTTCTTGTTTTATTATACATCTTATTTTTATATGCTGCTTAGATTATTTTCCTTTTATAACCTTGTCGTTTTTCTTTGTTTTCTTAATATTAAAAAAAAAATTAATATTTTATGCATGTATATCAGTGTATAAAGTTTTGGAAGTGAACATTATAAATAAATAAATGCTACAGTAAAAAGTATGTAGGAAAGCTTGCATAGAGGTTAGATAATATCACAAGTACTTTATATGATTCTCACAATATTTAGAAATCCAGTGTTTTGAATCTCAAATCAACTGCTCAAGTTTTGTATGTTGGTATCTTTTGATTTCATATGTAATAGCATCATTCACTTCCTTCCTCTGGGTTTACATTTTTGTATTTTTAACTCATTGAAAGTTAATGAGTACATGTTCTACACATTAATGTTTATTGAAATCTAATATTAATGTAAGAGGTCACATGGGGATTGCTCTTTTTCATTTCAACCTAGACGGTGAGCTTCAGACCTCGGCTCGGAACTCGGATAATGACTCCTCTTATTCATGCAGGGACTGTAACAAAGTCTTTAATCGGCAAGGTCAGCCTGTCTGTGTAATTTTGTTTTCTTCTTTGTCAGTTCTTCTTATTTTACTTACACACTTGAAAACTAAAATTTGCCATACTACAGGCCTTACCCAAATAATCTGTTTGATAGCATTATACTTTTAGTTGTATTTGTGATGTTTGTTTCTGCTAGCATAACAAATATATATCAATAGACATAAAATAATTTTTAAACAAGTTTATTCATTTTTTATATATTTGCAAAACATTATTTTATCAACATATTAGATTATTATTTATTTGATACTGTGAACTGAACAGTAAGATTAATATACAACACTATACACTTTGTTTTTGACTGTTTATCATTCTTTGATTAGTACTTTCCATAATACTCTGTTAAGAAAGTGATGTTCTAGTTTGGATAGCAGTGCTGAATTTTTTCTGTTTGTTTAAGTTATTGGAAAAAGAAAAACATCAAACATTTCACTTTTGATGAAAAACTTGAATCTGATTTCAAAAGGAACAAAATATTTGCAAATGTTTCAATGAAAATTTTGAAAAGACTCTCAAACAAAGATAATATTCACTGATTAATTTACAATTTCCATAATCTTTATAGTGATTGTTTCAGAATGGTGCTGTTTCTAGGTGTGAAGATCCTCGCATTAAACCATATTTTGGATCCTCTCCTAAATAAAAGTCTTTAAAATAGATGTTTTACTATACTGAGCCAAGACATATGATATAGGTTATAGGTTTTAGAATATGGTGACTTATTTTTTTAAGACTTGAATAGTTACTTTGATATAAGTTTATGAACTTTTTATGTGTGATGCCACAATTTGTTTACAGAACGGTTGACGGCTCACATGGCTGCACACAGACCCCATCGATGTGGGTTCAATAGTTGTGGAAAGGTAAGTCTTGTGTTGTTTGTTTATTTACTTTAAGTGTATTCCATATTCCATAAACCTTAATCGGTGTAAATTTAGTGTTGAAACCATTCATGTGTGTGTGAGGTATACTCAGAATTTTATATTTAATGTTAAAACTGATTTAGTTTGGTCTCAGTGACTCCATTTATATTGTTAAACACTACTTGAAGCAAGTAACTGTGATCTGTATTTTGAGTGGCACTTCATCACAGTAAGAGACTGTACAAATCTTATTTATGGATCTTCACAACACATTTGAATAAAGAGACATAAGGAAGTGGTGTGTACTATGTGTCACAGTAAATAAAGATTGTTATTGGTCTTATTGTAACGTAATATTATGTAATCACTGATCAGTATACTGCACTTTCTCAGCATGAAACATTATGTTTCATGAAATATTTAACTAATTTTTGAGTTACTGAAAAGGTAGTTGATCATATGTTCATTGAAGGCTCTCTGTATGTACTTTGTTGCTTTTTGATAGGGTTGGGCAAAATCTAATGGATAAAGATCAGAGGTATTGTATTTAGACATTAATAAATTTGATACAGTCTGATGGAAATCTGCAAAATTTATATATAATAAATTGCAAACAATTATGTCAATAAACGAGTGACAACTCTGTAGAATGTTCTGCTACTTTGCAGTTTAAAAAGATTAAAATCATTATTTTTTTGTTTTTTCTGTTGAATTTCGGTATGTGTAATACTTTCCTGTATTCACATTGCTAGTAGGTTATTCATTGAAACTGTGTACAAAAACGCACATTATGTGATTCTGTTTAAAGCACTGGTAACATCTTAATAGAATGTGTACAGCTAGCGCCACCTGTTATTTGAGCTATTAAAAAGAAAGAGACATGAGCAAGTGAAAAATGTTCTTTTCTGCAAGAGTATGAACATTTAAGAGATGAGAAAAGTTTTGTTAAACATGCTGTGTATAAACAGCATTCATAGTTTTCTGATACTAACCTTCAATAACCAGCTGCTAGAGGGGGGGGGGTATTTTGTAAAGTGCTTTATCAACTGATATTATTTATTTGTGTTTTAACAAAATTTAAGCATGGTAGTGAATTTCAGGAATTCAAACTTAAAGCTCATCTAGTGCGACACTGTGCTTCTGTCCATGATTCAGCTATTAGAGTTGGTAGTCCAAGGCCTATAATAAAGACACGTGTAGCATTCTACCTGTGTACCACGCCTCTAACTCGACTTGCTCGACGAGTTTGTGCTCATCTCTTACGACCACACCATGCTGCCAGAAACCCTTTTAAAGCAATCAATGTGGTAGCTGTCAAACAGGAATGTATGTAGTGTTTTTATTGCTCATTTTGTCTAAAGTCTGATGTGTCAAATTAAGTTTTATAAAAAAAAAAAAGTACAAGTTTTGTTAATAGTTTTTTTTAAGTTTATGCAGTGATGAAATGTTATGCTCTTTCTTAGTAGTTAACTTTGTACTTTTGTTGCTCTTATATAGGTTACCAATATGTACATGTGGTTGTGCATGTAAAGTAAAATGTTTCATTTCCAGCCTTAAAGTTGTCCATTTCTTTGTACTAAATTTTACTTCACTAGTCAATCCTGAGGTTTTGTTAAATATAAACCTAACGCTTATAGTTTCAATGAGAAAGATATTTTAATTACGTATTGTCTTTTAGTCAGTTCCAATTATAACTTCTAGTTACTATCTAGTTGTTCTAATAGTGAAAAGTTCTAGACATTGCTGTAAAAAATCATTATTACCAGCTTTCTTTGATTATTCTAATGTCTTCCTGTTTAAGAAATTAAAAATGATTGAAATTCCTTGTCAGTTTGCTACTCATTGATTGTCTGGAGAGGCCTGTTAGTGACACAACAATATTTTGGTATTATATAGGCACAGTATGCCATGACAGTAACAGAAGAAAATTTAGTTATCCTTTTTGTAAGAGAAGTTATGTGAAAAAAGACCTATACTTGTTGTACTATTGTATAATTAGTGCATTTTAATATTTGCTAAATAACACTATGTAACATAGTTTTTACTTTTTCTTGTTCCTGAGCAGAAAATGTTATTTCCCAATTGCTTATGCCTAAAGTAAATGGAAAAGACTTATTTTTCTCTTGAAACTTTGCTTTTGTGACATGGGAGCATATAATGAAATAATGATGGGAGACTATATTTGGGGGCTGATATGTGAAAGTGATTTACATTACAGTTGCAAATCTCAAAAAACTACTCACTTCTAAACATTTCTGTTCATTTTTGTATAACTTTAGTATAAATACATATAAATCTTGATTCGTATGTTGTTTTATTCAGACCTTATATAAATGAAAATGTTTAGATTTGCCCGTTTTTACTTAGAAAATAGGTTAATTTCTAAATTTCATTATCCAGGTTACAAAAGCAAAGTTTGAAGGGAATAATGGTCATTTTCTGTACTTTTACAACATAAGCAATTGAGAAGTAACACATACTATCCAGAAACAAAATTTGTGTTCTTTTTCCTGTTTATATGTGTTATTGCTTATATTAATTTATTTATTTGCTGTAAGCAGTAGACATTTTAACCCTACAATTTTTCTTCTCCAAATAAGAAAGAAATGTAAAGGTCAAATTAACCTACAGAGAATTACTTGTATAGCACATAATATCTGTATTAATATGTTGTCATTTTGAAAATAACTTTCAAAAACACTATATTGGATATTACTATACATCAAAACCATTTCACTTTGAGGCCCCTAAACAAAGTAACCTGTAATAGTTGGGAATTAGCATTGCATTTTTTTATTAAATAATTGTTTGTATTTGAATACAGTATAACAACTCAATAAAATGACCTAATTAGGCATATTTAGAAGGCTTGTACAAATTATATTTTAGCTGTAAAATGTTTAAGTTTGCACATTAAAAATATATATTAGATTTTGAGTATAAAAAATTATATTTTTACTCCTAGGTCAAACTAAGTTACTGGAGGGATTGCCAAAAATACCAACTGCTAAATCTCGAAACCGAGGATCTGTTCTCGATATTTCTCATCGCTTGGGGGCCCCCAATATTCCAATACCTGAGTGGCTGATAGCTTTGCCTAAAAATAAACTTCCTCAACCTGAACGTTTAGCATTCCCTCCACCTCCCCGTGGTAAAGGTACAGTTTCTTTGTTATTTAGATTAGGAAGAATGTTTTAATTTTATGTTCTCTGATTAACTGATGTAAATTTGTAAATTTTATTCTCATCTGTTATTAAATGTATTTAAAAACTAATACTAGACTTTCATTATTATGTACAACATAGAGGCTTATACAATGGCCTTGACTTTTTCAAGTACAGACTTTTAGTTCACAGAACCATCATTTCTCGACTGATTTGAGATCTAATTGCAGTTTTTGATTCAGGAAGTCAAACCTTTTTGAGTAATCTATTTGACCATGCTCAAGGTCTCATAGATTAATTTAATCTTCAGTAAAATAATTTCAATTTGAGGGTAGATTGATAGAGATCTTGATAAGTAATAAAATTAAATCAGGTATACACACACCTCACACTTGTTATTGCTGGTGCTCAAAAGTATTAAGCTAATAAAACGGGAGGGTGCTTCGGCTATTGGAAATTCATTTTTGTTTCAAGCAAACGTGTACAAGTTTTTACATTTATAGTTTAAATCAGAATGTTTAAAATAGTTATTAGTATTTTGTGTTTGTGGCATTAGTTTAGAAGTAGAGTACTTAATGTTACTATAATTATGTTTTTCAGATGGTCAGCTTTTAATACCTTGGCCTCATAAAGAAGAAAGCCGATCAGTGGGTATCAACAGTGTGTTACCTACAATTCTAAGAAAACGTGGATATGAACAACAGAATGGAGTAGATGGTAAAACAGAGTGCCATAGTTCTTCAGACATTTTATTTTATCATTATTTACTTTTTCTGTAATTGCTAGTGTTTATAAGTAATTTTAACATTTATCTCTCTCTCTCTCATAGTATTGAAATTAGCTGCCATTAAAATGTAGATTATTTTTGTCCAGAAACCATAGCATTATTGTGTGGACAACTTTAATTTACTTCAAGCTATCCCCCAGTGGGACAAAGATACAAGTCTTCAGATTTAGAATGCTTGCATTTGGGTTTCATTTCCCCTCTGTGGACACAGTAGATAGACCAGTGTGACTTTCCTGAAAGAAAGCATAAATGAACACATACTCTGAGCATTATATTCACAACCCTTACCACCATAATCCTATTGTATATGACTTCACCAACATGGGGTACACAGAGCTTCAAAAATCATTAAATTTTGTGGTTTTCTTTAAAAATTCTTAAGTATGAGAATTCCATAAAATGTTTATCATAACATGACATTTGGTTTCACATAATGAGCCATTCAGAAGTTTTATGTCAGTCATATGCCAAATAGTGTAATGTAGTTGTCACCATAGCCGGAGCAGCACCCCATTCCACTTCAGCATGGTTTTTGAGAAATATGATTTTACAGCACTAATGTGATACAGCAAGTTTAGTGTGTAAAGTCAAACACTGCAAGAAGGGAAAATGGTAGTAAATGTTGTTATACATGTATATTCATTGCTGAAACTATTTTGTTATTTTTATGAACTGAATGCTGCGTTATCTTGTAGTTTATCATGGGGAAGTACACTTTCAACTGAACTTGGTTAGACCAGGGTGAATTCAAAAATTGAGTAGGAGAACACAAAGGATATCACTGTGGTATGTTGTGCCATTTTTAGCAAAATAATAAAGTTGTGCAAGATGGATAAAAGTGTGCTAAAGTCACATGTGCAAAGTGAAAAGCACTGTGTAAATGTGAAGGCTTTCAGTAAAAACTGTACATTAAGTTTCTTTAGAAAAACCAGCTCAGTTGTTTCTTTGGATAACAGGACAAAATCAGGAAGTTGTCAAAAGTTTTGTAAATTTCTGTTATTGTGAGTCCTTAAAAAAACACAAAAACAGAAGCCTTGAAACGTCACTTAAGAGGCCTTTAATTTTATCATCATGGCTATGTGCAAATCCTGGCCAAAAAAAAAAGGACTAGTGTATAATATTTGTAGCATATGTGTTGAGCAAGAATATGGGTAAAGTTATTTGGTTTTTTTTCGTTGTCTTTAGGGCCTGCAGCCAAACATCGGGCAGTAGTTGGATCCCCACCAGACCTCTACAAAATGGCAGACTTGCCTCAAGGAACAATTATTACTCGATTAAATGGACGAGCAAAGATGACTACCATCAGGTTTGGGGGGCGGAAACAGACAATAAGCTTAGTTGATGCACCAGATGATGTGTACTTTATAGCCACACCTGCAACAAGGCAAGTTTAGCTATAGCTTTCTTTAACCATCTTACAGCCAGACAGCTTCTTTCACCCAAGGTTTGGCTAAACACACATGAATTTCTATGAAATGTTTATGTTATAACACAGCCCATGAATCTTTCCTGGTTATTGGAATACCCAGCTGTTCCATCCTGACTTTTTGTCATCACAACTTCTGATCAGTGCAAGTTATTTATATAGATTAGAAATGAAAATTAATCCAGTAATGAAATAAACTGTTTTTACTTTTACCGATTAGAATGCACTGTTTCATTAGTGGGATATTCTTGCTATTTAGGTACGGGCTAATGGAGTGTGTGACGAGAGGTGACTGTTAATTACTGTAAAATCCTAAAAATCGGTCTTTTAATGAAGATTATTATATGATAAATTTTTATCATTAAATGTAACAATTTTTAAAAATAAGTTGTTTTTTTATTTTTGTCATGGTTAGTAGTTTACATGATTATTTAAATCTAATTATTAACAGTTTATTTTTTGTTATATCTAGGTACAAATTACTGACTAAATAATATTGTGTATTTTGGTCATTAATATACTGCTGCCTTATGTTTCTTATAATTTATGAACATCTGATGTCTGACTAACTTCCATAAAACTTGTACTGGAGCATTTTAAAATGTTTACCACTTTTACCATCAATAAAAAAATATTGTATTATGTGAAACAATTCATAAATTGTGTTTGGTCACTAAAAAATCTGTTATATTACAGAAGCTTTGTACTGTGTGAATAGTTACCATTCTTTACTCTCTGTGAAAAATAGAAAACTTAGAAGACAGCTAGGGTTGAATGAAGTACGTCGTGCTGCTAGACGACCAAGTAGAAAATTGTATGTAAAAGTTCCACAGTATGGAATCCCATCCTATCGGCAGGTCATCGCACAGGAATAGCCCTGGTTACCTGACCTGCACTTACAAGCAGACAGATAAAACTGCAGTGAATAAGAAGGCAGGCAGGGTGAAGATTGTGTGTGTGCTGATCACGTTTGAAGTTTATATGATAAGGATTCTTTGGGAATAAAAGACATTCCGTGCAGATGAACAACGTTCTGTGTGTCTAAGTGCTTGTGGAGAAAAGGAATGAAAACATGAGATGGTGTGTTTGTGATCTGATCGGGAAATGGTGGACATTTTAACAGAAAATTGTAAACAAAAATTTTGTTCTTGCCCTCGCCTATAAATGATAGTGACCTTTACAACAAGTGAATAAAAACAGAGGTTGTATTTTAAAAACCAAAAGGGGTATCATTCAGAGTTAAATCCAGATAGATAACAACTGTATAAAAATGCAGACAAGTATCACATTGTAACATTGGTGATTGTGTTGTTTACTTTGTAACTTCTAACATTTTGTCTGTCATAGACAAATTCACAAAGTTTTCAGCATACAGAATTTAAAAGTCAAGATTTGTATGTCAGAAGAAATTATACTGTTTGTTAGAGATCCCCTCAAGGAGTTTTCAGACTTAAAATACCCATCCCCTGAATTATTAGTTCATCTACAATATAATGAAAGGATATACACTGTAGAATAAGGTGGGGACTTTTTTGTTTTTTATGCCAGTGCCAGGTGGGTCCAGTATTTATACAGATTACCATAATATGGGTAAGCCTGGTGGTTTGGAATATTTGTTCTTGTATTTGAATTAAATGAAGTTTCTCTTCTGTAATGTTTAAATGTCACCATATTGGTAGTGTTATTTTATACCTGAAAAATTCTTGAACAAAATTTTTATTATTATTTTTTAATGTGTATCCAACCTGTATGGTAGTTCCAGACATAACACTGTTTTTCAAGTTGTCCCCTATTAAGCACAATTTTCCAATTTAATTTGAGAAAATCAAACTTAAAATATTTAATGGATTTAAAATTTCTTAAAAATACAAATTTCATCATTTGTTACTGATAATTTTGAATTACATTTTTGATGTCCATGTATCATAAATAATACAATTAAATCTATTGGTTTATACAAAATATTTTTAAAGATTGTACTTTCAATTTTTCAACACCTTTACAAGTAAATATATCTGTCACAGGAATTTTAAAATGTTACCTCTACCTCACCTCTCTTTTAGATAGAAAACTTTCTTTGACCTGTTTGGAGCTATGTGTTGTACATAATATCTTTTCTGAATAATTTTGTCTTTTTTTGGTGTAGCTATAAAAATTGTATTACCTTACTTTCAAGTTTTCATAATTTGCCCATGAGAAGAAAAATCAATTCTTCAATCAGTAATTTATAACAAGTTTAAAAAAAAACCTTCACCAAAGATTAACCAAAGTCAGTATGCAAGTTTTGGTGGGACTGGGCAGGTTGTTTACACTTACAATTAGACAAACTTTAAACAAACCAGAACCTTGTTTGGAGTGTCATGGCTTCAGTTTAATATATGTCTTTTCAAAATAGTTAAATCACTGCATGATAACAGCTGAATGAAACTTGTTATTTTTTGTAAAAAAAACAAAGCAAAACTTGTCCATCATATGTATTTTAAGAAATGAACAAAAATTAATCAAAAGGCATGAAGCCAAACTTATGAAACAAACGTTTTGTTTTTGGGTGTTTTTTTTTTTACTAGTTAGTTTTTATTGCACTTGTAAATGAGTTTCACGTGGAGTATCATACAACAATTTGTTTTTGTTAGTTCAGGTGTAGTGTGTACTCAATTTCATGCCACCATCAGGGGGAGAAACTTGTTCCCTTTCTTTTCCCATTAGAGGTTGTTCAGATTCTATTGAAGGGATACTTAGTAGGAACTTGTCAAGTATTTATTTTGTCATTTTGTATAATGCTTTTGCAAAATGTCTCATAATAAAAAGTATTCAAAGAGATATAGAGTTTGAATTTCTTGATCAGAAAAATTTCATAAGGCTGTTTTATTTAATATGTTATTTATTCTCCCTTTCAAAAATACAGATGATGTTTCTTCATTATCTTTTTTCCTTTGGAATAATTACATGAATACCAGGACATAAGTAGAATTTAGGATGTTTGTAGTCCACAGTTTTTATATTTTGTGCTTGGATATTCTACTTTTCTCAGGCCTCTTTAGTACTGTTTATAAATAATAATGAACTAATTTTTGTGTGGTCTTTTTTGGCAAAAAATGAAACAGAAGATCCTTTCTTTAAAAACAATTTATCTATCAGTGGGCAACTTGAAGTTCTCAGAATCAACTTAATAATACTTGTTTATGTCAAGTCCTCAGATCATATTAGCAGTTTCTTTGAATTCTCTCAGTTTTATTTCAGTAAGTTTAAAAGTTTTTCACAACACTTTTTTTGGGCTAGTCCAAAAATCGTTTTTTAAAATTTGGATAAGGTGATAGTCCTGAAGTTTTTGTGCTTCATTGTTTGGTCTATTTATAGTAACGTATGTACAAAATTAAACTAAAAATAGGAAAGGTGAAACTTTAGGTTGTTTCATTATCAAATATTTAATGCACATGGACAGAGAATAATAACAAATAATCATGCTATAAGAGGTGTATTCCAGATCAGCTGTAATTAAATCATTTATAGTTCCACAATTAAAAAAACAGTAATTTACTTCCAGTTAAACCCTTTAATTTGCTCTCTTACACTCAGTACATCATTAAATGTACAAAATTAAAATATCATTCTAAACATATCTACTTTTCAGTCATCTCTACACTAGTTTTTTTTTTTGTTCTGTTTAGAATTGGCAGGAGTCTTTTGTTAGTTACAGGGAAAGTATCCATTTTGCTGATGAAACACTATCACCACATTTGATCTTCCAACAAATTGAGGTTAACATGTTGGCCTGGCTTCCATGCCATTTTGTAGAACACTGATTCCCAACTGACAAAACGACAAAATATTGTATTTTAATTCCTAGTGCCTAATCTTTTTGTTAAACTGCTATGTATTAAAAATATTATTCCAAATTCACTAATTTGTTTTGTACTTGATACAGTGACATATTTCCAAGTGTATTAAAATGTTTTTTTTAAATTAACCATGTACCTGAAATATAAAGAACTTTCAACATAAAGTACTATAATGTGATAACCTCACTAAGTGAAGAATAATGAAAATCTCTGCAATAGGTGTAAGTTTTATTGTAAAAAAATGTTCATCATTATAGTATTACAGTTGAACAATGTTAACATGATTCGTTTTACAACTAGTTCTCATAAGTAGCAATCACATTGATGTTTTAATTTTAACGCCTAAAAGAAGCCAAACATATATCTGAAAAAAAAAATGTTAGTTACACCTGGAGAAACAGAAATAACAATAGTGAAAAGTATTAAACTTCAATCAAAAACTAACCAGGAATCTTACTTTCAAAACAAAACAAAAATTACATGTGAAACTCAATATCTTGTATAAACCTTCGAAGCTTCCATGTCGTAGGCGAACGTATAATTTTGTCTAACAGACCACAAATTACATACCTTCGTAGAAACCCTGAAGATCGAGGCAGTAATTAGTATTAAAGTCACAAACGTGGATACGATTTTGGTCGTGGGAGGAGGCTTTTAGCTAGAGCCACCACCTTCAAGACTTTAGGCACCATGGCAATAGCTGTATAAACATCTGAAGTGCTATTCACAACACATACCTCAAGTTAGTCAACACTGACTAACTTTATCCATTAGGCCTTTAAAAAGTATTTAATATGATACGCCTAATTCGAACACTTGTTGAAACAGTATAACCATTTTATTAATAATACAACTGAAATAAGTTTACGACTTTAATCACTTGTTTAACATTAACAGTATATATCTGCTATCACTATCAAAAAGAATGAAAGCTTGTATTATCACCTGGTGGGTCAGCAATAACTTTACGGGCTTAAACTTAAAAGGTTCGATTCCCTGCGATGGATATAGTCAATTCTGTTAACTATACGCTGCATATAAAAAATATTTTACTGCTATTAAAGTGTAATATAACTTTAAAATTACGTTAATTTTCTTGCGTAGAATACGATATAATTAGGTGGTTATTAAACACAGAGGGCTTTCTGTGCTCTGCCTAGCATGGGTATCGAAACAAGGTTTCTAGCAATATAAGGCCGCTGTGCCATCAGGGAACAGGTGGTTATGAACATGTAAAGGTTTCTAATTGCAAGAACGTGAGAAGTGATGTTTTTCGGCAATTTATTTGTAAACTTTGTTGACTGTTTTTGTTTTCTATAAAGGTACGTTGATAACTGTAATATTAGCTGCAGGTTGAGAAAGCTAAGACAGATTTTTTTTCCAAAATAATTTAAATGTTCTGAATGATTGAACATGTGTCATATCTTTTTCAAATTGTAATGAAAATTAGGCATGAAATTAGAAACGTGATCTCGAGAAATGGAAATAGTATCTGAAAATGGGAAGTATAAATTAAGAAGCTTTCGATTAAGTGTCTCGTTGTGGTAAGCTAGGGTTAACAGAGTAGTGCAGTCTATAAATAAAAATGCTGAATGTTGTTAGGCGCAAAACTACACAATGGATTATTTGTGTTGTACCAACCACGGGTATCTAAACTGAATTTTTTGTATCATAAACCCGATTAAGTGTAAAAGTAATTATACTGTCATTTTCGAAAGACGTACTTCGAAAGGTTCTCTCACTGTACACGAAATCACTTCAGGCCGGATATGACTTTGTAACTATAACAATGTTTTTTTAAAATTCTAATTTGGGTATAAGTGTAATCAGGTTTAATTTGATAGATGAGTTCTCTTCCAACTGAGCTAATGAGGGTAACTCACTAACGCTTGCTATTATCTCGCTTTTCACAACTCAGACTTAATTTCAGGGTTGTGGGACGACCCCACAATGGGCCCAGTGTAACCTTTTTTGTTTCTTCTCGCAATGTCTTTCTTTTCAGTATTGCTACCTTTATTCATTTTCATTGCACTTCAAAGGTTTATTATGAAAAGAAAAAAAAATGCAAGCACAATTTTGTACCCTTTTTACAAATGAGTTTTTATTTCATCCGTCCACCAGAGAGTATTTCAGCTAGAACTCTATAAACGAAGTAAATTAAGATATACAACAGTAAAAAGTTTTTGTTATCAGACACTACTACAGAAAGTAACACTCGACAGAATTTAAAGTGTAGGTACTGTTCTAGTTTTGTCTTTTTCGTTGACGAGTTCTAAATTCTCTGGTGAAAATAATTCAATTTCTAGTCCATGAACAATGATATATTAATTTATTTATTTCTTAACACATATACAACTTGTAGGCCTAAGTTTACAATTGACTTTTAAACAGTACATTGCTAAAAAGTACTACGATAAGAGTAAAATAAATTTATTTGCACAATTTCACGACTAATCGAATCAGTGTAACCGAATATATGCGACAGCTAAATATGTTCCATATAATTAACTAAATAGTTTAGGGTTTGCTAAACAAAGCTACACAATGAATTACACTGGTCAACAAAATTTTTGTTGCATTTATATCAAACAATTGGTATTACATAATTTCTTGCCCTGATTTCAGATCTGACGTTAGTTTTTTCCTCAGTGCTCTACTTTTTTGCAATCAAGGTATTTGAAAATCTCAAAATTTCGTCATCATCACATTGACGTCGTAGTCTATCATGAAAAATATGTGATAAAATATGTTATAAAACTCTTTAATATAGCTGGGCAATAAAAAAGAAAATGCAAGATAGTATAAATGTATTCAAGTTATTTATATTAATTCAATTTATTTATATAAAACTGATTAGTAGATAAGACATTTGCTACTATGAGGAGGGAAAGCTCAATTGCAGTCTACTCAGGCATGAATTTCCGCTTGTAGCTCTTGCGTTTGTGGACTGTCTCAGGGCATTCTCGTTTAATGCTCCAGCAGTAATCTGCCATCATATGTTTGTCCCATCTCCCTTGGTAACGCTCTTCCATGGTCTTGAGGTCCTGATGGAACCGCTCGCCTTGCTCGTCACTTATAGCTCCTGGGTTCTCAGGGAATCTATCAAGATGACTGTACAGGTAATGGAGTTTGACACTCATGTTACATCCAAGGTCGCGAAAAGCTGACAACATATTCGTTACAAGGGTTTCATAGTTGTCAGCTTTTTTATTACCGAGAAAGTTTGCCATCACCGCCACAAATGAAAGCCATGCAGTCCTTTCCTTGTCGTTCATCTTTCTGGCAAATTCTTGATCACGCACAAGTGCACGAATCTGTGGTCCATCAAAACACCTGTCTTGATCTTCTCGAAGGACAAACCAGGGAGCACAGAAAATATGTGTTGGAAGCATTCACCGTCAGTATTCAACGCCTTCATAAACTTTATATGCAAAACGGCTCGTTTGGGTTGAGAAAATATTTTACACAAACTGTTTCATCAAGCCCAGCATGATATGGAGAGGAGGAAATATGATCTTTCCTCAAATGACAGACAATTGGATCGTTGACAATATTTGGCATACCTGCCTTCAGAGTCTCACGTATGGGCCACTCCTTCTGGTTCCAGTGCTTTTCTCGAGCTCGGCTGTCCCACATGCAAAGATAGCAGGGGTACTTTGTAAATCCTCTTTGTTGACCTAGGAGGAAAGTAACCATTTTGAGGTCCACACAAATTGTCCAGTTGTGCTCGTGGTATTTTAGTAGGTCAGTCACAGTCTTAATGACATTATATTCCTCTCGTAAATACACAGAGTGTCCAATTGGAACAGCTGCATAGACATTGTCATTATGAAGTAGAACGCACTTCAAACTTTGCTTAGAACAATCTAGAAATAATCGCCAGTCATTTGGATGGTATACTGGCATCCCTAATTCCTGGAGAAGACCTGAGATATTATGACAATAAACAAACATATTCTCCTCTGTAAAATATGGCACAAAAGCCTGCTCCCGATTTCGGAAGTATGACACTTTAGTTGTATGGCTCAGCTGATTCTTTTCTTGCATCCTGGAAGCTAACACTTCAGCTGCATTTTTGGAGAGACCCAAATCACGCACAAGGTCATTCAACTCTGGCTGGCTAAACTGTTGAGGAGTTAATGACTGTGGGGTCTCATAAGAAGGATCGCCAGATTCTGAAAGTATTTCTTGAGTTTCATCAGCAGTCTCTTGCTCTTGGTCACTACCCACATCTTCAGATGGAAGAAATCCTTTAAAACTGGGATTGGGAGCTCATCAGAGTGCAGAGTAGGTCGGATTGCTGAGGGGATACTAGGATATGAGATTTTGTGTCTGTTTTTCTTGCCAATGCCCTTTGTATTGACCAGACAAAAATAGCAGTCAGTTGTGTGGTCCATCGGTTCTCGCCAGGTCATGGAATTCCGAAAGGTAAACCCTTACGTTTCCCTTTTGTCCAGTCACGCAGCATTTCCTCGCAGTTATGACACACAATATGTGGGGCCCATTTCTTGTCTTGGTCACCAAGAGCAAGTCCAAAGTACGCTTTATAAGCACGCCTCAGAAATGATGTTATATTACGCCTTTGATGAATAAGCGTGAAGCATCCACAAATATAACAGAAAGCGTCCGGCTTGTTCTCACATTGACGTCTCCTTGTAGCCATGATCAGATCTGAAACAAAATCTAAACAATTTTAATATCTCTGTTGATAACATAAACATGTAAGTAATTAGCACGTTTCCTGCGATGGGACCCACCGGTGTCCCACTATTGTCTTACCTTTAACTAAGTTGCAGGCAAGAGACAAGTGTAACGACAACCTCACGTTATCATAGCTCATGCAGCACTGAAGCTGACAGATGTACAAGAGCATCGCAGCAGTTGCCGGTTTGCCAATATAGGCATCGCAGGAAACGTGTTAATTTGACCACAAACGGCTAGAATGAAAAACTTAAAATTGCATTAAAACTAGAGCATGTAGAGCTGAACCGTTTTCATATTTGAATTTAGCAGGTCACAAAGGGTAAGAATAAGTAAAAAAATCTTATGCAACTGAGATTTCGAAAAAATTTGTTGACCTGTGTTATCTGCGCTTTGCCCACCAGCGGTATCGAAACTCAGTTTCTATCGCCATGAGTCCGCAGACATGCCGCTGTGCAACAATACTTTATGGAATTAAACTGTCTACTCAATACTCATTGAATGTTATCTTAAAGCAAAGCAGAGGATATCATGATTATATTTTAGCTTCGTCTTTAGTCAGTCTTATTTTATTTTAAAGTTATGCGCCCTTTACCTAATATCAGACTTAAAATATTAAAAATAAAGCTTATAACAATAAGATATGCACACTACAGAAAACTGAGCAAATTTCTGCTGTAAGGCATCAAGAGTAAAGACATTCTAGCTATGCTCTATAGGATTTAAAGAAATATATATATTATTTTACAATCAAATTGGTCCGGCATGGCCAGGTGGGTTAAGGCCAGATGACTCGTAACCTGAGGGTCATGGGTTCGAATCCAGGTCGCAACAAACATGCTTGCCCTTTCAGTCGTGGGGGCATTATAAATGACGGTCAATCCCACTATTCGTTTGCAAAAGAGTAGCCCAAGAGTTGGCGGTGGGTGGTGATGACTAGCTGCCTTCCCTCCAGTCTTACATTTCTAAATTAGGGATGGCTAGCACAAATAGCCCTCGAGTGGCTTTGTGCGAAATTTAAAAAAATATATCAAATTTTTTATGCAAATAATTTAATAATTCACCACAGGTTGCTACAATCAGGACATTTCAAGTTTATCCCTTATTCATGTTTTGTCACCAACCAAATCACTGCTATTTCAAACTCAATAAAATATCCATTATAATACCACATTATTTAAATATGTAAATAAAACATTGCTGTAGTCTTGTTCGTCTATTCAAATACTGATACATTTCAGATGTAACTGTATTAATGCTCGGTGTCATTGTTTTTACTTTTTCAGCAATTTGGACGTTCGTTGGGTTGATCGTTACTGTATAAGCATCTATTATTGAATTACGTATTTAAAAAAACAATCCAAAAAGTTTCTTGTGAAAATGTCCGTAAAATAAAATTACAGTTAAGCGTGCATTGCACTATTTGCTATTTTTACGATCATTCGTATTTGAAAAAGCATGATGGAATTATAGATAACCTGTTTGTATATGCATAGGTTGTATAAATGTCCTTGAACTTTTAGAATCGTAGGTAGGCTTAGTTTGAGATTGTTGTGGTTACGTGGCTTAGTTTTTTGTATCAACGTCAAGTATTAGAATCACTGCTCAAAGTAATGAAATGAAAATACCTAAAGAAATATAAGAAAAAAGAAATAGGTAAGAAAATATATTCCTTCATTTAAGGCAGAATATTAACTTACTTTTACATCTTCAGTAAAACAGGAAAATTTATTGTACAGTTCTTCAGCTCAAGTGCAATATCACTCGCAACGCTCTCAGAGTACTACGGTTAATACTAATATTGATAATATTAATAATTCAATAAAACCGTCTAAAAGCGGGCTTTGTTAACTGTTACAGAAATAAGGTATTTTTGCTACTCAAAACTTTGTTAACAGCTGTTATCTAATATTAGTATAACTGTTAGTGCTAATGTTAGTTTACCATAGCTTAAAAAATGTGAAAAAGCTGCAGAATGAACAAACGTATTAAAGTTAGTAACAAATAGTATTAGTAATACCAGTACTTCAAGCAGTAAATTTTACAAGTTACATAAGAACTAGAAAGGAAGAAGAACTTCGAAGTGGCTGTGACGTCATAGTGATAGTTAGTATGTTTGTAAATTGTGAAGGACTTAGACTGCTTGGCTGGTCACAGTGTAAACTATATAGGCCATTGTTAACAAGTAACAGAAAACTAAGATTAGTTTGCTAAACAATGTAGCTGTTATTCAGACTAGATTACTGTATGAGTTGTGAATAAATATGACATTAAAAGAGTTACATTTAAGTTAAATAGAAAAAATATCAGTGTCTGTAGTACATAAATTTACACTTATGTTAATCTTGTGATAAAACAGTTTATAGACAGTGAAGGATCACTTGATCCTTTAAACCTGTCACTGCACATCAATCCTTAGGAAACTAAAAATTGAAAACTATAAATTACTTTCAGGAAGTCATAAATTTTGTCTTAAACTTCTGTCACGTACTAGCTTCTAGCACTGCTGATAACACACTTTGAGTCAGACACAATGTTAGAAAAATAAAATCATCTGAACTGGAGCCTAACCTGTTTTTTTTTCCAAATCTTAAATTTGTATTTTATCAACATTTTATATTCAGAACATAGCACAAATAAATCAGAAGTATTCCTTTGTTCAGGTAAATAATTTTCATGGAAAAGATAATAGGTGAGAAAGGCAAGATTTGTATTTGATGAATCTATGTTGATTTCCATCTATGTTATCACATTTCAGTAAATTGTATTGTAAAGTGTCTGTTAACAGACATCAACCAATGAGAAAAGTTAAAAATTTGAATACACATTTATCTTTCAGTAAATGATTTATCCTCCTTCCACCTCCACCTCACCCCTCTTAAACTTTTGGAAAGTGTTGGCCTTCATTTTTGCAATTGCAATTTGTTGATATGGGTTTGAAGTTTGTCACCAAACATGCTTGCCCTTCAGCCATCAGGGTGTTGTTATGTGATGGATAGTCTCACTTTGTTAGTAAATAATAGCCCAAGTATTGGCAGTAGGTGGTGTTAACAAGCTGCCTTCCTTCTAGTCTATCACTTCAAATTAGAGATGGTTAGTGGTGATATCTTTCAAGTTGGTTTTTGTGGAATTCAACAAAAACAAACAAAATAAATCATCTTGTTAGAAAAATAAAACATTTTTATGAAGCATGGCCTATTTCTTCCAAATATTAAACTGTATCCTTTAGTTCAGTTGTTATCAGATTACAGCACAGAGAAAATGCATCACCAAAATATAAATAAAAATATTGATGTAAACTTATGTCAGAGTTTTTCCTCTTAATGTGAAACTCAGAGGTTCTTGCTGTTTGAGGACAATTTGTATTACTGTGGGAGTTTGATGAAAAAAGTTAGCAACATATATCATTTTAAAGCTTAAGCCACAGAGAATTAAAAAAAAACACCATTTGTATTTTATCTAGAACATCAAGTCAAATTCTGTGAACTTTAAACAAATTTTATTCTTTCGTGAGAAGTGCAGCACTTAAATTTGTTTTAAGTGTCTGATACAGGGTTTTCTATTATTTACAATTGTTATAAGCATTTAACATCTTCACTGCATCACTGCCTTTCCAAATGTGTTTTGGTATTGGATGATATTATTTTTGGTGTGTGATTATTGAATTGGTAAAGCAAACAACATTTAACATTTGAGAATTTGTGTGTGATTGGACTGGTTGAATGGTGTGTACCTTTACATCGACAGTACTTTTGAATATTTTCATTCTAGAAACAGGGAAATTATTTTAAATCTGATGTTTACAATCTTTGTCCAACTTAAGTATGTTAATAGTAAGATGTTATGGTAATTGTTACTTCAACAATTTAAAAATGCTTCCAAAGCAAACTTAAGTATGTAATGCTTTAAGTACTTTAGGATGCATTATTTTGTGTGTCATCACAGATCTAAACAAATGTCAAATTACTGAAGTCAAATCTGATTTGTCAACATGAGGTGTTTCTGTCTATTTTCCAAAGTATTATTATATGCTTATTACTTGTATATGTATTGTTATATATATGTGAGTGTGTTTGTGTATGTGTTTTAGTAGACTGGTACAAAATGAAGCTTTGAAGTAAACAAGTTCAGTCACTTTGAAAACCTTGCTTTACGTGTCATATACTAGACAGAGACTGCAAAAGACGTAGGTTTCCCAAAGTCCGAAGATCATGTGCAAGAAAGTCACTTTGTTACCAAGAGAGAAGAGAGTATAGGAACAAGGAATATATGGCAATATTAAGTTTAATAAGAAATGATTTTGCAATATCCAAGTTGGAAGTACCAGAAAAACATGTTACAAACAAACATCATCTATAAGTGCTCACAAGAAGCTATTAACAAGAAATTGAGTCACATGTCTTCAGTGGAAAAATGTATGTCTTCAGAGGTGAAATTCTGCTAGTAGTCACTGGTACTGAGTAGCAGCACATATTGTTTTAAGATGGCACTAGTACTGGGACTTATTTGAGCTGCTTTACAATTTTTTTATGTTTACATATAGATTTTCTTTCTTGCTATTAAAAACAAGTCCACTTTACCCATCTGAGCACCTCTTATTTCATTTTTTGAGAATAACATCCTCAGATGTCTTGTTACTCCAAGATTTTCTGAATTTGAAAAATTATCAAACTAGAATTCAGCCATCATGTATCACATATGTTAGGATCCATTATCTTTTGTGTCATGACAATGACCTAAAACAGCCTTTATCCAAGGTAACAAATTTTAATGCAGGTGTATTATATTTGAATAAAGATGTAGAATAAAATGGATATCTAAAAGTAGACTGTGAGGGGGGGGATAGTTGACTTTTGATTCCCACATTACTGATATAAAATATGCTATTTTGTTGAATGAGATGTGACATGTCACAAGGAAGAAATAGTTATACCGATGATGAAGCCCCAAGTTAGAGTGCAGAAGAGCCAGTTGTATATTCATGACTCATTAGGTCTAATATGAAGATTTTTACAATGATTGAAACCCTAGTACTAAATCCAGAATCCACAGGTTATCAGAGAAGAGTAGATGTTATTGACAGAAGACAGTAGTTCAAGAATAAGGAAATATAAGAGATGTGAAACAGTATGAGTCTGTTCAAAACTTCTCACAAAGATGTAAAATTCGTGTTTAGAGATTCCTGAAACATACCTCAGTTTTGACCAATATGTGGAAAAATTTCCTAAGTGCAAGAAGAATTGAAGTTGAGAAAAGGCTGGTCTGATGGTACAACTTATGGAAGACCAGAAGAAAATAGACAATGTGTTGGCACAAAGATTCCTTTCACATGTCAAAACAACAGACATGCTGATAACATACATTAGATGAGAAGATACTAAATAATTATGTCGTGTGAAAAGATAGACATAGTTACTTCAAGGGAGGATGTAACATCAAACAACTTGAATATTCAAAATCCTTGTAACTCACAAAACAAAGCTGAGGGTTAGTTATTCCCACATACAGCCAGAATGAAAACAGGTTTTGAAAACCAGAATAAGCTTTGTTTGTAATGCCTACCAACATTACATATTTTAACAACTTAGAAAAACTCTAACAGTGTTTTGTTTTCATGTAATTTATTTTAATTGCCTATTTAATACTTTACTGTATTCTCAAGCTGTATGAGAAATATTTAAAACAAATTAGGTTAGTGAGTAAAACTGTAAGTACGTAAAGTGTATTAATGATGCATACTGCTAAATGAATTAAAATGTTAACATTTCATCATAATATACCATTAATATTATAAGGAAGTAAACAATTTATGAGATTAAAGAGTTATAACTATATTTGTATGGTGAAATGAATAAAACTTAGAGAGTTAATTATATATCTAGCATTAATTAAAAAGTATTAAAAATATGTATCAGCTTGCACTGAGTTTCTAGTTCAAGTTAGTGACTGTTGTAAACCTGTTTATGTACTTACAATTGATAATTTTACTTTGACAATCTTACATATAAGGATTGTGAATAATATTGCTGATAAGCAAGTAAATTTTAAAAAATGTCAAGAACTATTGGTATTGTTTTAAAAACAAGTCATCTAAGAGTAAGAAGGTATAAAAATGAAGAACACTGGAAAAGATTTTTGAGACATAAATTTTGAAATTTAAAAAGTAAACTTATGAATAGCACATAATAGGAAGAATAATGTATAGTGAAAACAATATAATTATTCCTATTTGTCCTGTGAATATATGTACATAAATATTAGTGTTGTGATAATGGTGGTGTAGTTACAACTAAGTCATAGGATTTTAAAGAAATTTGTTTGTTTTGAATTTTGTGCAAAGCTATGCAAGGGCTATTTGTGCTAGCTGTTTTTAATTTAGCAATGTAAGACTAGGGGGAAGGCAGCTAGCTAGTCATCACCACCCACTGCCAACTCTTGGGCTGCTCTTTTACCAACAAATAATGAGATTGACTGTAACAATATAATATCCCCACGGTTGAATGGGTGAGCATGTTTGGTGTGACGGGGATTCGAACCCATGACCCTCAGATTATGAGTTGAGTGCCTTAACGATGTGGCCATGCCAGGCCTTTTCAAGGAATAACAAAACTACAGTTAATGTACATGCACACGCAGATG
Source organism: Tachypleus tridentatus (assembly GCF_004210375.1). Taxonomy (NCBI): domain Eukaryota; kingdom Metazoa; phylum Arthropoda; class Merostomata; order Xiphosura; family Limulidae; genus Tachypleus; species Tachypleus tridentatus. Next base: position 141,580,739 of record NC_134833.1, read on the forward strand.
TCAAGCATATCAGAAGAAAGCTGTCTCTTTCCCAGTAGAGCCCAGCATGGCCAGGTGGTTAAAGTGCTTGACTCATAATCATAATTTTCTCATATGTGGGGGCATTATAAAGTGATGGTCAATCCCACTCTTTGTTGGTAAAAGAGTAGCTCAAGATTTGGCAGTGGGTGGTGATGACTAGCTGCCTTCCCTCTAGTCTTACACTGCTAAATTAGGGACAGCTAGCACAAATAGCCCTTGTGTAGCTTTGCACAAAATTCAAAATAAACCAAACCACTTCCCAGTACTACAAAAAAAAAGAAAGAGAGAGAGAGAAAAGTAGAATTTGATAATATTTATGTTACTGATAGTATTTCTATATGACTATATTATGGTGTTCAAGGGAATTAAGTGCTACAGACTAACATGTTTGTGAAACAAGATCCTTTTCTAACTGTTGCTATCTCAGTATTGCAGTCCTTGTTTGTAAGTACATGGGTTTACTTCAGGGAACAGTTGGTGGATGATAAAGCAATGACTTGTATAGATAAAAGTGATTCAATAGAGGACTTAGAAATGTCTTCTTGATGTAATTTATTGTTTCATTAGAGGACTTAGAAATGTCTTCTTGATGTAATTTATTGTTTCATTAAAGGACTTAGAAATGTCTTCTTGATGTAATTTATTGTTTCATTAGAGGACTTAGAAATGTCTTCTTGATGTAATTTATTGTTTCATTAGAGGACTTAGAAATGTCTTCTTGATGTAATTTATTGTTTCATTAGAGGACTTAGAAATGTCTTCTTGATGTAATTTATTGTTTCATTAGAGGACTTAGAAATGTCTTCTTGATGTAATTTATTGTTTCATTAGAGGACTTAGAAATGTCTTCTTGATGTAATTTATTGTTTCATTAGAGGACTTAGAAATGTCTTCTTGATGTAATTTATTGTTTCATTAGAGGACTTAGAAATGTCTTCTTGATGTAATTTATTGTTTCATTAGAGGACTTAGAAATGTTTCCTTGATGTAATTTATTGTTTCATTAGAGGACTTAGAAATGTCTTCTTGATGTAATTTATTGTTTCATTAGAGGACTTAGAAATGTCTTCTTGATGTAATTTATTGTTTCATTAGAGGACTTAGAAATGTTTCCTTGATGTAATTTATTGTTTCATTAGAGGACTTAGAAATGTTTTGATGTAATTTATTGTTTCATTAGAGGACTTAGAAATGTCTTGATGTAATTTATTGTTTCATTAGAGGACTTAGAAATGTCTTGATGTAATTTATTGTTTCATTAGAGGACTTAGAAATGTCTTGATGTAATTTATTGTTTCATTAGAGGACTTAGAAATGTCTTGATGTAATTTATTGTTTCATTAGAGGACTTAGAAATGTCTTGATGTAATTTATTGTTTCATTAGAGGACTTAGAAATATAATTTATTGTTGTAGATAGGTGACCATTTGAGTAAGTGTGTTTTCAGACTTGTTTAAAATAATATAATTATCCAAACTGTTATTCTATACATAAGAATAAAACTGGTTTAACCAAAGAATTACTGCAATCAAATAACAAAAATAGCATTATAGGTGTTTATATAAATTACTATTCAATGGTCGTGTGACTTAAGAATTTGAAACTTTTTGTAATTGGTATTTATAGAAATGTGGTTATTTCAGTTTAAGAAGACACTGGCATGTAGTCCGAGTGTGGAATTCGAAACTTGGGATTTAATATATATATTTAGTTATTCAAAACACTTAGAAAATAAAAGTGCCTTATTATACATTATAATTCTGTACACTAGATGACAGTAGTTTAGCTTATTAGCACTTTGTTCTTCTAACTATAACAGGACATGTTTCTGTATCTCTGAACGGCTGGTATAGGTACCGTGTTTCTCCGATAATAAGACCTACCCATAAAATAAGACCTAGTGTGATTTTTGGGGATAGTTTTAATATAAGCCCTACCCTTAAAATAAGCCCTAGTTAAGAGTGGCAGGAAGAGGAAATAAAAAAAAAAAATTAATTTATTAATCAGTTTAATAGTTAGTTAATTAGTTTGTTTAAGTATTAATCAGTTAGTTTAATAGTTTAATAATAGTTTATTTTAAATGGTTAGTTTAATAGTTTTACTTTGTAATTTCATTTTTTTAATATATCAAAATAAGACATCCCCCGAAAATAAGCCCTAGTGTCATATTTTGGAGTGAAAATTAATATAAGCCCTGTCTTATTTTCGGAGAAACACGGTATTAACACTTTTATTAATAAGGAGAGAACAACATTAGATTAAAATGACCTTGGAAGGTCGAGACGTTGTTCTCTCCTTATCAGTAAAAGTGTTAATACCCATACCAGCCGTTCAGATATACATTTTTATTTCAAGTGGGTTTCTCGTCATCAAGAAGGACATGTTGAAGTCAAGGTAACTTCTGAAACGTAACTGAAGTCAGACAATTAATTAATTTTGTTTTAATCGTGTCTGACCAAATAAACATACACGCGCGTACATACGTATATTTAAACAATTTTTTGACAAAATTGTGGGTGTGTGCGTTTATAACTTTTGAACCGCTTAACCGATTGTCAACAAGTATGATTTGTAGATATAGACTCTACCCCACCCTCCACAGAAGTGACGTAAGGGTCGGCGTCTGTGCCACCCTCCCCGGAGGCTTCTTTGTCTTTTTTTTTTTTTTGCGTAAAACAAGTATGTCATACAGAAAGAGGGATTCAAATCAACTTATTTATTCTGTTTTGTTAATTACAAGGAAATGCTGTCGTAGCGTGATAGCCATTCCTCAGACTTTCCACAAATTGTGTGGACAACTATCGAGGTCAAAGCTTGGCTACCCGTATTGTGGTCGAACTTAAATCAACACAATTAATTCTTCGTCAAGCAAGCATAACTCGTGTTTTGCAGCTAGTATTATACAAACACATTTGTATAGCCCCCCCCCGCCCAGTGGCTCAGCGGTATGTCTGCGGACTTACAACCCTAAAAACCGGGTTTTGATACCCGTGGAGGACAGAGCACACAGATAGCCCATTGAGTGGCTTTGTGCTTAATTCAAAACAACAACACATTTGTATATCACCGCCGTACACCTAAACTCTAGAATAACATACACTGGCATTTCAACGCCAATTTACGACGAATTTGATTTCACCGTTGGAATGTGTCCTAGTTGCTAATTTTTATTTTTACCTATTAAAAATAATAATAATTATTATAGCTTTGCTGAGGAAGGTCCTAAGTACATACGGTAAAAAACTATTATTAGTGTTATATGCCATGAGTTACAAAATGTTGTACAATTACAGTATTATGTTTTGGTAACATGCTTACCTGCTACTTAGCGTTATTACAAAAGTGTATTAAGAGACTGCATAAGAAACACCCACTCCCCCTTCATTTCAGTTTATTACTTTACAAGTGAAAAAAATAAAAGATTGTAAGAAAAAAGTTTTAAATAATAAACTGATATATAAATAATCAAATAACTGTAGAACCGCTGGACCGTTGTCTGGCATATATACACAGCTACACCCTCAGAGTAACGTATGGGTCAGAGTCTGCTGTGTCACCCCGGGAAGGGGGCTTCTTTTTGCCTACAGTGACGACATATCTTGAGGTCAAAGTTTGGTTACTCAAAACGTTAGAATAGTTGTCATTAACCGACAGGATTTACAACGGTAAAATTAGGGATTCGATTCCCCTCGTTGGACACAGCAGATAGTCCAATGTGGCTTTGCTATAACAAACACACACACACTTGAAAAACAGAGCGTTTGCTCGAATCGACTCGCCAGAGAAATGAAATACGACCACAGTTGTTCTTAAGGTGATTTATCTCGAAAAGTCTTAATTATCACTTTCACATCTTTCTACATATTTATTCGATAACTGTTATGAAACTAGTTTATTTTAATGGAATTTGAACTTGAATATTATGTAAATATGTTGACTTTGAATAATCTTAGTTAAAAACGATATAGAGCTGGTGATATTGAACCGCTAGATATACTTTGGAATATAACAAATCAACATTGGTTAGAACACTTGAGATGGCCCCTGTACTATTAAACAGACATCTAAGCCCACTGAACGATACATTACATTTATTGGTTTCGATTAGAAAAGTCTTTTGTTTTCGTCCGTTCTGTTTCCGTGACTTCCTCTGAAGGACTTCCTAGGAGCTGATTTTTCTTGCATGTTCTCGACAGATTATTCAAACTAGTAACTGCGAAGTATACACGGTGTATGAGGGATTTACATGTATAGACACATAACGAGAGAAAATTAACGAACGTGCACGTGTGGTATTCTCAGGTGCTCCGATTATCTCGCAGGTTAGAACGGTACCGTAATAACGGGAGACACGACAGGAAATGTACAGGTTTAACCCACTGACTGCTGATTCGCTATATAGGGTATGGTCCACCTCCGGTAGTTGAGTTAAAGCGTTTTACAACTGAATTTTGGACTTTGCTGAGTTGAAGAAAAGAAACAAAACGCAGTGTAAATGTAAATTTTACGTACAACAATAAATATTAATGCATGAAGATGACGGCAGAGCTTCTAAATACCTGTTGTGAGATTTCATCAGGAGTTCTGGATCAAGATTGAGAGAGGAGAGCGTTATTATTCTGAAATTGCAAAAATTCAAATCACAGTCTGTTTATCCCATGGGTGAAAGTAGGGATAGTTTGATCAATAAGCATTTAAAAACATAATCACGGTGAAGTTACGAGAGAAAGTAGATAGAGGACCCAAATTTCAACTGCCCATAAGAAACGTCTAAAAATATCTAAGTTGAACACACAACTTGATCACGTGTAACCAGCACACGAAATGATATCAGTATTACATAAGACGGGTTTCGTATATCTGAAAGTATGTAAGTGCTCTGAATGTTCATACCGTGAGTATATTTCGCTAATTTAACTAGTCTTTTGAGCTAAGATAAAAAAGTATTGTATTTTCGTAAGTACCACATTATACAGTTTTTGAATAACGTGAACTACGTGTCTCACAGTTTGTATTTGGTATTAAAATGTGTATATTTATCAAGCATTAAGTGGTGTTGTGACGTGGACGAAGGTATGTTATAAAATGGTATCAGTAATAACATTAAATTGGAAACATTTTTTTTACGTAAAAAAAGACAAAAATACAATTTCGCAGTAAGTTTGTGTTTTTATTTCGATTACAAAACTGTTATATTTAGTGCACCGTTTTTCCAAATCTTTGTTATTAGTGGTATCATTTTTTGTCCAGGGATTCGTGAACACATACATACAAACCTTTTTTTGTTTTTTCTGCACCAATGAGAAGGCAGGTTACTTAGCCATTATAGTGTATTTGTAATACCGAACATAAAAATCAAACAAACAACACGGGACTTCCAGCTGTGAAGGACAAACTTGAAGTGTATGGATGGAATGTGCCAGCACCAGTCTGTGTGTTTAACATATGAATAAAGTTAGCCTTTATTAAACTGTTCTTAAGATAATGTTTCTATTCCTGATCACATTTGTATCTGGTTGATGAACATTGTTTTGAAATTTAAACAAACGTGTTTTCAATGTTACAAATCACATTTCCAAGTTATTTTCAACTATTATTTAGATATTAAGTGTCTTGTGTTTAAACAAGTACTTTGTGACCAGGAGAGGGAAATGTAAATTAGACAAACATGTTTCTTATGCTTAAGTCTAGTGGTGAGCTTGCTGGACTTCCGGTTTCGAGAGGTAATGCCGCTACATACACACATCGGACTTTCAGCTGTGACGCAGTATAAAACTAACAGCCAATCCCGTTAATCAGTTTAAACAACCGGATGAAATCTTTATGGCTGTGCGTGATGTTGTTTTGCTACTTGCGTTTTCTCTGACCATTGATTCAAAGCAGGGATAAATATACCTGAATGAACCCCAGTGATATAAGTGAATCCCGGTCGCACCAAACATGCTTGCCCTTTCAGCCGTGGGGGCGTTATAATGTTTCGGTCAATCCCACTATTCGTTGGTAAAAGAGTAGCCCAAGAGTTGGTGGTGGATGGTGATGACTAGATGCCTTCCCTCTAGTCTTACACTGCTAAATTAGGGACGGCTAGTGCAGATAGCCCTAATGTAGCTTTGCGTGAAATTCAAACAACAGCAAAAAAAAAAAACAGTGGTATAGGTGAAAAGGTTTTACAGTTCAAAACAGATGTATCGTAGAAGCGACAGGCAATGTACATGCTGTTTCAGTTTTCACATACAGTATCGTATATTTTAATTATCGCTGGTAAAAAGATAAACATGTATTTTTATCTTTATACACTAGTTAAGATATTACTAGTCCTTTTTTTCAACTTTCAAAATCTGCAACACTTTTTGTCAAAACCCCTTATATATCCCTCAAAAATGGTATTTAAAATCATAATTCTGAACTCAAAATTAAAATCTTCCCATAGCAACCTCCCCAGCATGGTCGCCCGGGGAAGAAAGGGCCAGCCATCCCAGAAAATAACAAAGAAACATAATTCATTCAATATATATAAATAGATTTTTATTCTATTCACAATTTCAAACTACTCTCCTCCTCAAACTCAGTGGTGTATTTAGGTGGGGGCTTGAGGGGGCTCAGCCCCAGGGCCTATGATATTAATGGGGGCTTATTGATAATTCTATTCTATGTAAAATTACATGGTATGTGGGGCCAATAAAAATTATTAGCTCCTGGGCCCACACAACTTTAAATCCGCTACTGCCTAAACTGGAAAACTTTGCCTCTCCCTTGAAAAATTTCCGCGGACACCCATGCGCCCTAGCAACAGAATTCATGTCAATTCGCAACCTCTTTGGTAGAACTTTTCTCAATTGTTTCGACACAAACTCCTTGTTTAATGAAGTGTAATATACTGCAGGGAATAAACCAAAACATGGGTTGTAAAAAGTTACACCCTAACTAAGAGAAGCAGAGAACTAGAGGGTTTGATACGGAGTGTTTAAAATAAATAAATGAATGTCACGTGTTAGATCCGTGCTTTTCATGTTTTCTTAAGCCTTAAATTGATGTGTAATTTAGTTGAGTAGTGTTATTAGTTTTTACGTTATTTTGTTTTTAAGTAATCTGAATCCGAGCTCATTAAGATGTGTATGCTAATTAAATAATTTGCATAATTAACTGGAAGTGAATTCTTTAGTCTTACTTTCAAGTTCGTCAAAGTTTGATGTCTTTACATTGTCCTAAAGTTCACAACTAGTAATGCATACATCAAGGGGCTATAACCGCGTTAAAAATTAAAATTGTTTGATTAAGTTGTGCACTTCTTAAAAGTTAAAGAGTGTATTGGTCGAAAATATTAAAATTGTTGATAACTTTGTTGAATGGTGTGAATGAGGTGTACTTGGAGAAACCATTATTATTCTTTGTATTGACTGAAGGTAATAAGTGACAGTGGTCAGAGTAATCAGCACAGTACACCGTCTAAATATTTGTATATAAGTAATTATGTATAAACTGTTAGTTTCTCAGCTTTGAGCCTGGAATTACCAAGTGGTTAAGGTGCTCGACTCGTAATCTGAGGGTTGCAGGTTCGAATCCCTGTCACAACAAACATGCTCGTGGGAGCGTTATAAAGTTACGGTCAGTCCCAATATCCATTGGTAAAAGAGCATCCCAAGAGTTGGCGGTGGATGGTGATGACTAGCTGCCTTCCCTCTAGTCTTATACTGCTAAATTAGAGATGACTAGCGCAGATAGCCCTCGGGTAGCTTTGCGCGTAAATTCACAACAATCAAACAATCCTCAGTTTTGACGTCACTACTTGCTTTTATGTATATACGTGCAAAAAGCAGTGATTGTTTACTAACCTGTTCAAATATGCGCATTTTTCAAGGAAATCTCTGGTAATGCGTTATATTAAAAATTATCATGGTATACGCAAATATATAAACAAACACGCACTGAAAACTTAGGTCGTGATAGTAATAAAACAGCAGCAGTTATCCCAAAATACAGCCAAGAAATTACTCGCTTTCATTGCCAATATTTTGACACCTACTTGTAGGATAAGAGTTTAGGTTGGAGTCATTGGCAAACTCGGGGGCTTATAACGCTTAAGTTCGGACTTCGATACCCTGGTGGTTATAGCACAACTAGTTACGTATTTTTCGCTCACACCAAACAGACCAAAGTAATTTGTTTGGGTCAAAATAAACTGGAGTCTACGTTACTTAACGGCTTTGGTAACTTTACTGTATTCTGTTGTGATGACGTTTAAAACAGTCTCTCTAGAGGTTCAGTATTTATCTTTTATTGTGTTTGGTTTTATAAGAACGGTATATGTACTAACGTGTTGCTTGTGACGTATCCACTTTATATCTTATTAAGGTACTTTTCTTCTTTTTTTTTTTCCTTTGAAGTAACAAGCTAATAACTCGGTATTCATTGTCAGGGTTGGATTGTTTTCTTGAACGGAACTGGTTTATATATGTATAAGTTTTATTACATATTCTTGAACAAAGATCTTGGAATAGAGAGAAGTGTATTTGACTGTCATTATAGGTCTAATAAATGATAAATGTACGATAGATATGCGTGAGTGTAAGTAGAAAATATAACGGAACATTACCACACTTCCGGAAAATCGCGTAGACTAACCGCCTAATATTGTCATGCTCGCAGGAGAGAACACGATATGTGTGAATATAGAGATTTTGACGTAAAATGTTTCTTCATTAGAACTGTTAAAAGAGCTTTCTGTTTGTTTAGTTTGTGCATAGAGGTGGATTAAAGCTCATTTCTTTAGCGTTGTTGGAGTGTGTTTTATTGAGGGTGATTAATTTAATGACGTAGTCCAAATAATGTTTACAAAGTAATCGTGAAAGTATGTTTGAAGTACTGTGATAGCAGACGAACGTGCCAAGTTGAACGTTTCGTTACAAAGCGATACCCGTATTATAACACACGATTAGAGACGTTTGGCGTGTCAAATCTATATGGAAGTGCTGATTTGGTAATATTACGCTTCTTTAATATATCTCCATATGAAATACATTTGAACCATTACAGTTTAATATATTTGGGTGTTTGCCAATAACGTGTGAATAAATAACTCAGGTTTATCAAATCTTTATAAAGCCACAGTTAGAATAATAGCAAGTACATAATTATGTTAATGTCCCTAAGACGGGGCCGGAGAGCTGTCTGGAGGTTTCTTGTGTTTTAACCTTTCGCAGCGTTATACAGTAGTGTCTTGTTTGTCAATCACATAAGGGGCGTTTAACGTTGCAGTTTGTATTGTGATGTAAGAAAACGTGCACTTGCCTTGAATCACGAGAAGAATTATACACTCTGTAGGCTACAATACAGCGTGACACATAAACGTCAAAAGCAAGAAATAAAAATATTTGTCGTTCTCAATTTTGGTTTTTATTTATTCTTAAAACAGAAAACTTTTAAGGACCCTACGGAAGTATATCTGGTTATAGAATATTAAATATATAATGTTATTAATCCATACTCTAAAATTATGATTATAAAATGACTTAAATAAGCATGTTAGTAATAATAATAACAGTTAACGTACTTAATCTGGTTTACGCCATAGTAACCGTTGTTCGTGAGTGATGACATATATAACGCCTTATCACTTCTGTGACTGCCGTGACCGAGCCGACATGATGCGTCCTTTTATTTGGCGAAATGGTTCGTCAGTATTAAATATGGAAGATGTAGCAAGGTGTTTGATATTGTAAAACCTTTATTTTACTTATAAATTTTTGATAAAGAGAAAGAAATGTTACTGTTTCTGCAGTTCTTTCGAAAAACGTATACCAGCACTGTAACAACAACCAGATGGCGTCAAGCCTGGCATAACATACATGATTATCGTGTATGGGTACTAACAGTGTATGAAACTGTATATGGAATGTGTCCAATTTCAAATACGTAACAAATTTTAAGAAATGTCAAATATATAAAAGCCAGTATGTTTTGGTAACACCACGTTCCAACAATAGTTTTCATGTTGTGTCGCTTAGCAACAAAAGTATAACCTAATATTATTCTTAGTGTATGTACGTGAAAGTAAAATATTTGTTGATGTTTTTAAATTTAGTCACCAGTTGATTAAAGATGTTTGTCCCCCCCAGTGGCACAGCGGTATGTTTGCGGATTCACACCGCTAGAAACCAATATTCAGTACCCTTGGATAGAGAGCACAGATAACCCATTGTGTAGCTTTGTGCTTATATATATGTAAAAACGGCTGGTTTGGGTTGAGAAAATTTTTATGTAGAGGAGCGAACAACGTTTCGACCTTCTTCGGTCATCGTCAGGTTCACATCTTTGTGAACGTTGTTCACTCCTCTACATAAAAATTTTCTCAACCAAACCAACCGTTTTTACATATATATTTTTCTTTGCAAGTGGGTTTTATCGTCATCACTGAGCTTTGTGCTTAAGTTACAAACAGTAAATATATATTTTTTTACATTATAAACATTGGTGATAAAACAGAAAGTAACTTAATTCAGAAATGACTTAAGTTTATAATTGAATCGATATTTTTACTCCCATGATGAATTTTATCCACTTGGCTCAAGGCTAGGTGATCCCACACTACGTCTTTACTTCAGGCATATTATACCAACACTCACTACACTTAAAAGGTTTCACGGCACACATACACGCCATCATGTCCCCTTTTCATTATAATCGTAAAGGGTAGACAGTAATCGAACTATTATGCCTGGATAAATGCATTTTGATTTTCATGACTTCTATTTCGATAAATCAAGAGAAACCAAGCATGGTGTGACGTGACACACACGGGCTTTTATACACATTATATGTAAGTTATATTTAGTTAACTTCGTACCGTAAAGGTAAAATTGAGATAATGTAGTGCATATATTAATATTATACTCTCCACCAGGGGCGATTGCGGCAGAAATTATGTAATTTAGTGTGTTCCAGTACGGGATTCATTCTCTACCTTCTAGTGAATGTGTGTGTAAGAGAGAGAAAAATGTATAAATATTTAGTTAAGTAGCTGTTAGTAAACCTTGCCTATTATACTGTATTATCCATTAGTAATTTAGTACAACATAGAATCCTTCAGAGGAACTTTTACGTGCTATTCAATGAGAGTAACAAATAAAAAGAGGTTACACAAGTCGTGTGGTGTATATTATGAAGCCTAATCAAAACATCGTTTTATGAGATGGTAAGCGAAAACAGTCGCAAATTTGGTCCGTCTTATCTTCGACCGCCGACTGTTTATATGCTACATTCAGGTAACAAAGGGAATTACGTAAAAGCTAGCCTGATGATTTATATCCATGTATCGATCGAATTTTAGGGAAAATACGCATTTCAGTTCCTTTGAAAATTCCAAGAACATCTCGAGAAAGACAAGCCTTTTATGTTTTATTCACGAACACTTATGACACTAAAAGTAGCTTACGCTTTGTTAACAATATTCATCAGATACGGTTGGGGCAACTGTGTATAGAACATCTTAATCTATCAAAGTTTATAACATTGGAGTCCTTTTTTTATTGGTGGCTCGGCATGGCCAGGTGGTTAAGGCACTCGGCTCGTAATCCAAGGGTCGCGGGTTCGAATCCCTCTCACACCAAATATGCGCGCCCTTTCAGTCGTGGGGCGTTATAATGTTTCGATCAATCTCACTATTCGTTGGTAAAAGAGTAGCCCAAGAATTGGCGGTAGGTGGTGATTACTAGGCATCCTCTAGTCTAACACTGCTAAATTAGGGACAGCTAGCGCAGGTAGTATTCGTGTAGCTTTGCGCGAAATTCAAACCAAACCTTCTTTGTTGTCAAATCAAGAACATTCCTGTTTTATAATGAAATGAAACGCACATTTGTGTTTTCTTTACGGTATAAAATTCTGGAGGTTGTATGATAATAAATATTTATATAGTTCATGATGTATGTCGAAGGTTGTTGTTTTTGTGTTTTTTGTGAAAACTACGTTTTTGTTTTTTTCTATTAGTAATATTATTCTTTACCGTAGAGTATAAAACTAATGTAGATTCATCCAAAGTATATAAACCAATTCACGTAACGCCATTAGCTACTGACCTCCATTAGAATATATTTTTCATCCTTTAAGGACACGTTTTTCGTGGATTATTATTACTAAAACAGATATTGTTGTTGCCTGTTTTAAGCTAATTTTTTACACTTAGATTTTCCACCTACATGAAGGTTATAAATAGTAATATAAAACATCGTCTCATGGAAGGCTGTCTGGCGAAATCGTTGTATGTCAGGAATTGCATACTTATGTATACCAGATTTCGCAAGTGGAAAACTGGGACTTTTTTTTCAATGCGGAGTAACATTGTAGCAACCCTGAAACAGATTAAAATACAATAACTAATTTGCTAATTTATCTGATGTTTACTGTACCTCGTTTTAGAGCCCTACACAAAATTGTTGTAAGCCTATACAGTTAAAAAATAATAAATAACTGTTAGGTATTATAATTTATTTCGGACGAGTCTCCGATTTATTATGTTACGTACTACTATTTCAGTAACCGAAAATTTTAACTTAGAAGTTGTTGTTGTTTTTGAATTTCGCGCAAAGCTATTCGAGGGCTATCTGCGCTAGCTGTCCCTAATTTAGCAGTGTAAGACTAGAGGGAATGCAGCTAGTCATTACCACCCACCGCCAATTCTTGGGCTACTCTTTTAGCAACGAATAATGGGATTGACGGTACATTATAACGGCCCCACAGCTGAAAGGGCGAGCATGTTTGGTGCGATGGGGATTCGAACCCGCGACCCTTAGATTACGAGTCGAACGCCTTAACCCACCTGGCCATGCCGGGCTTAATTTAGAAGTTAGTTAACTGTTAATATTATCAACTTTATGATATTTGTCACCAAGATTGACACACAATTTTTTTGTTAACACAAATATATTTTAATATACAAACAACAATACAATTTATAATAATAGTTTTTACAAATAACGATTTATATACAACAGTTGTACAAACTTAAAGGGAATATTAATTCATATATTTGGATTAGAACTGAGTATTTTATCGACGATCCAGGTTCACAACGAGCAAATTAATTCTGAGTTGATATTGTCACACTTTGCTTAAGCTAGCTATCTTGATTGGCTTCACACCGCTTACTTTTCGCCGATGAAGATATTTAATGCCCTCTTAGAAATAATAGTAACGTCAGAAATTAATTCAGTGAAGTTGAATGGTTTGTAATGTTCAAAACCTATAAACGTTCTTGGTCCGTTTTTGTAGTTTCCCGAGTAGTAAGTGTTAATCACAATTATAGCTTCTGAGGCTTATAGTACACTGTAACTGATTGATAATAATCTGTTCCTGTTTCTTGGTTAGCCGCTTTGAAACGAATCACGCGAGATTCCAGAACGTTCAATAAAGTTCGAATACGCTGGCGTTTTGTAAAATAAATATTGTTGATTCTTACTCTCAAGAATCTTTTACAAATTTATAGAATAGGTGGGATTTGTGCAAAACACATCCAAAAATATACGTCACATGCATAAAATAGATATACTGAAACAAACGTAGGTATTAAACTAAACATGTAATGGTAAATCTATTACCTAACAACTCACCTAAGTTGTTTTGAACTTATTCAAAAGAAAAATGTTACTACGTTTCCTTTTTGCGGTTGGGCAGGTCTTCAGATCTGAAATTCCGTGGCTGCTCAGTGACAGGTAATGTTAAGGAAACGTAGAAGGGAAAGTAGGAACAGTGTCGTCTTTTTCCGCACAATATTATCGTTTTCTCCCGTTGGTGCTTATTTTCCCCGCGCAGTCAAAAGCTTTACCGCCTAGCCTATGCATACTTGATTTACGATCGTATTTGTTTAAAATGTTGCAACGCATAGTTTTTTGTTGTTGTTTTTCACACGGATTTGTTTGTTTTATGTCTACATTTAATTGGGAGTGTTTAAAAGTAGCGATCGCGATTATATTTAAAAGTTTTGAGACGGCTTGACTGGGTAATAAAAACTTTATAATAATAAACCGTCTCAAAAATTTTTATTTCCTATAAAGTGGGTTCCTTTTCATTAAATTTTAATTCATCACGGCGGATTACATTTGTCATATCTATACGCGTATTTAAAAGGACAATATTTGAGATTAATGTTGTATTTTGTTTATAAAATTCTGATTGGAAATACGTTAACACGTAGGATACGTAATAGTGTTCGTGCGGGTTCTATTTTTCTCGTCTGTATGCAAATAGTGACTAGAGTTAAGTTATAGAAGGAAAATTGTTCTTTGAATCGTATGCACTTGAGTATTAGCGTGCGAGAACGTAAGAAAGAGTTGCTTTAAAATAATCTGACGTGGTATGGTCATCATCTTGCCGGAGTGTGGTGTTTTATGACGCTAGTTCCATTATTTTAAAATAGCGTTCCGTCTTTTAGCACCATATGCTCATTATAAGAGAGAGAGTGAAATCCCAAAATTCGATGAGAGTATCACAAGAGCTGACGGTGGATGCTTAAAAATCCCGAGATTTACCAAAGAGCCCCCCCCCCCCACGTAGGGACGGTTATGAGCACGTTAGTCCTTGTGTGTGAAATTATGAAAAAAAAAAAAAAAAAACTTTACAAAAGAAAACAAAAAGGCTGATCTTCTATTTTTCTTTGTTGTTGTTGCCAAAGGCCCACAATACAATTTATAATAATAGTTATTACAAATTATGATTTATATACAAAAGTTTTACAAAGTCAAACAATATTGAGTCTTCTGTCTGGTCTGGAACTGGATATTTTATCGACAATTCAGGTCCACGACAAGCGAATTAATTCTTATGTTGATTCACAGATACACGTCACTTGGCGGGAATTCAAGCTAACTCTTTTCATGTCTGGTCCCACGCAGATAAAATTAACGTGGCTACCACATATTAAAAATGTACTGATACGAATCTGGAAAAGAGCAAACTATGCAAGAAGTCTTTCAGGTAAAATCCAAGGAACATCACCAGACAACATACTTAAAATCTACAAAACGTACATTAGACCAACAATAGAATATGCATCACCTGCCTGGATTAACATAGCACCCACACATGTACAGAAACTTCAACGTATACAAAATTCTGTACTAACTTCAGCATACAAAGTACCACGTAGCACCTCAACCACATTCATGCACAAGTATGCAAACATAGATACAATAGCTGAAAGACTCTTGCAAAATTCTCTAAAATATTTCAATAAGAATTGGCACAAAAATGACTTAATGTGTGATCTCGACAGATATCACGTACATGATGTAAATGGTACTAAATACCTCTCCCCTTTTAACATATATTTAAGAAATGTAACACAAGCTGGCCACTATGCACTAGACACTTAGTCCTTGTTTCTTTTATTTTTATAATTATTATTTTTTAATCATTATTATTATTTTATTTTCTTCTCTTTTGAATTATTATTCAAGTATTGAATAATAATAATTATTAATACTTTCTTTTCTGTGTGAGTGTTTGTGTTACTACAAGTAGTAGTAGCATTCTCTCAATCGAGAAAAGGAGAAAAATACAAAAAAAAAAAATTATATATATATAAAATAATAATGGAAAAAAAAAAAAACTCCACTTCGTCCATGCATGGACTGAGCCCTGAAATGGACCTGAATGATGTTATACTTTACTCTGGCCCAAAGTTCCAAAAAAAAACCCTAAGACAGACGCTATAATCGTTGGAGAGAGAGGTCAAATGTACCTGACCCTCCTGGGTCTCTCATCAATACCCAAATACCCACACAGTCAAACTCCCACGCAGTTTACAAGCTCACCTTTTACCGAGGATGATATTTAATGTCCTCATATAAATACTAACGTCCGAATTTAATTCTCTGAGGTTGAACGGTTTATAATATTCGGCATACATAAACGTTTCTGGTCAAATGTCTGTACTTTTCCGATTAATAAGCATTTATCACAATTATAGCTTCCAGGCGTACAGTATACTGACTGTAGCGATCCAACAATATTATACTGTCTTCCTCCGTCTTGCGATTGCTAACTTTTATACTCATTAGGCGAGATTTTAGAAACTTCACTTGGAAAAAATATTCTAAGATACAGTAGTACTTTTGTAAAATATATTGATTCTTACACTCGAAAATCTACAAATTTAGAGAACAGGCAGGACTTTCGCAATGCATATTCAACAATACATGTTACATACATTAAACTGAAACAAACGTAGATTCCAAAATAAAAGTACAACAGTAAATCAGTTACAGTATATTCTGAAAGGTCCTTACAATTGTGTTCAGTTACATAGGTGTTTATTCTACTTTTTTCTAATTTGTGAGCTTAACACCTATCAGCTTATTTTTGAGAACGCAGTAAAAAAGTACTTCCATATATTGAGAGCCTTGAAAGCTAGATTACATTTCTACAAAATCATTAACATTGTAATAAATATAAATAATCACTAGAAAAACTGTTTATATTCTTAATGTTTCGCTGAAACACTTTTAGAATGGCATGGCCAGATGATTAGGGCGTTTGACTCGCAATCTGAGGAAATTATCAATAACATTTTTTAAGACTACCATCTTCCTTAGAAATAAACCCCTTCATTTATAGACAGAAAACTACTCTATTTTTAAATGTTTTCTTACTGATTTCACCAGCTTCCGACCCGGCATGGCCAGGTGGCTAAGGCGCTCCACTCGTAATCTAAGGGTCGCTGGTTCGAATTTCCGTCGCACCAAGCATGCTCGTCCTTTCATCCGTGGAGACATTATAATGTTATGGTCAATCTCACTATTCGTTGGTAAAAGAATAGTCCAAGAGTTGGCGGTGGGTAGTGATGACTAGCTGCCTTCCTTCTAGTCTTACACTGCTAAACTAGGGAAGGCTAGTGTAGATAGCCCTCGTGTAGCTTTGCGCGAAATTCAAAACAAACCAAACTCCGGGGGACAGTGGTAAGTTTAGTCTTACACGTTAAAATCTGGGGTTCCATTCCTCACGGTGGACAGAAGATAATGTAGTTTGGTTCTAAAACAAATAAAACGTGTGAAACAATTACATTTATAAATATACAAGTATCGGTTTATATTTGTTTTCCTTATTTATTCATTGTTTATTTTTATAATATTATTGTTTAATGACGTAAAATCATTCTGACATTATAACATGACAGTTTGATTACTGTAATCTATTCAAAGACAGCGAAGCTTAGTGATTAAAAGAATATTTTTTAACAAACTACTCATTTCTTCAAGTTAACTTCAATTCGTTTTGCATGTTTCATGTTGAGGTTTGGCCTTTTTTCAAAGTGTTCTGGCAGATTATTTTGGATTACATGGTAAAAATAACGTGTAGTCCAGTCCATGCAACGATAACAAATTAATTTATATGGATTTTTGAGCCCATTTAAATTACCTTACACTAACCTAAATTAATTTAGGTGTGTGAATAATGTTGACATTTCGTCGAATTCATTATTCAGTTTTATATAGTGTGCCAGGTGTTTAATATGTTACAGTATAAATATGTTAAAGATTTCTTTAGTTTTTCATCAGTGGTGAAATTATAGAGAATCTGTGACGTAGATGCCTAGTACATTCTTTGATTGGCCGTACCCTCTGCTGTAGACTACGGTTTCCCCTATTCAAAGATCATCAGCACAAGCTGAACTAAAGAGATACCATTAGGCCTCTTACAATGTTGAAAGGTATATAATAAGATCTGTGTTGTTTTGAATGTGTTTTACTTCACTTTACTATGGTGAAAACGAAATCTCTTTATCATAAATGTACATTAACATATTAGTGTGTGTGTTTTTAGCGCTTGCTATAGGGTATGTTCAATCTGACGGAAATTTCAGGCCTAAGTTCACAATCTTTATAACGAAAACTCTCAAAACTTCTGCAGGGTTAATACACTAATAACATTTAATAGAAATTTCCTTGATTGATAACAAATGCTGACCAACTTGCTGATTAGCTTAACAGGAAAATTTACTGAGTGACAACTCGGGTTGTCAGACCTCGATCATCAACTACACGATCATTCTCAGATTGAATATTTCACTCAATTCTCAATCACCGAACTGATTTCTCTTTCATTACTCGTACTTAGAATTAATGTAGTAATTATTAGTTGAGATTTATTGATTGTTATATCATCATTAGGATTAGCTTCCTTTAACAGACATGTAAATTAAACGATGAGAAGATGGCTTACAATAGTATAATTTAATTATGTGATTTCATGGCCATCAGTTTTAAAACACTAAGTCTAATATTCTTGATAAAAATGTTAACATTAAGGATTTTAATTCAGAAGGTGTTTTTTTTTTTAAATTAAGACTACTATGGGGGGACTTGCAGATGAATGTGGTTTTTATCATAAATATTAAGTCTGTTAGTTTACAATGCCTTCGGTTAAATTCCTTTCAGTTTATTCAACTGGACTGATGATTAGAACGTTAGACTCGCAATCTGCAGGATCGCATCCGGTCACCGAACATGCTCGTTCTTTCAGCTGTGGAAGCGTTATAATGTGACAGCCAGTCTTACTATTCAATAGTAAAAAGTAACTCAAGAGTTGGCTGTAAATGATGTTGAATTTGATTGTCTTCCCTCTAAACTATCTGTTCAAAATTAGAGACAACTAGCGCAAATGGCCCTCGAGTAGTTTTAAATTCAGCAGACAAACTTTAAACAAAAAAATGTTCGTGCCTTTACGTATAAATGTCCGTCGTAATTTGTTTTTACATATGTGGTTTTAGATTATTGTTTTCTTTGTTGTTGTTTTTTCTAATTTTGGAAGTATTATTAATTTGATCTATGCTTAATTGTGTGTGTGAATAAAGTGATATGAACACGTAATATAGCCATTAATGTTGGCTTTTTGGAAATCATTAAAAAGAGAAAAAACATACAAAAATACATTATAAACTGTTCATAACTGACGTTCACGTAGTATTGACCTACGCCAGACAATTACGCAGTGAAGTTACCCTTGTTCACTACGTTTGTGACCCATTCTAACGCAGGGGGCGCTGCTAACGAATGTGATCATCTCATTCTGTGAATCTGAAACGCCTGAAGGAAGTTACCGGCAGAAGACGGCCACGTATTTGTACGCACTCCAGTTTACGAAGCAGCTTCATATGTGAGTGATGGTCAAATTATATCGTTCTTGTATGCTTTTTGAAGATATAAATCCTTCGCCAAATTGTAGGTATATTCGTAGTGAATATATTTATATGGTCTGCATTTAACGACATGTAAATTTTTAGCTTAACCTTCAAGGAAGTGTCATCAAATACATAAAGTGCTGTGTGTGAGCTTATTTGGTTTCTGGTGAAAGACTGTATAGATATATCATGTATTGACATTCAAAAGTTTCTTCCCACTTTTAGCGGATCCTAAACTTCGTCTTCAGAATACAAAAGATTATGTAAGTGTATATTTCAAAATACATTTCTATCGCTATCATTTAGTGGGAGGTTTTTTTCAGACATAATGTTTATCAGCATTCCCAAATTTAAAAAAATTTGCACTTTCATTTTTAAACACTTGAAACTGGCTAAGTGCTAAAAATCTATAGGCCTACAATTTATTATAAAATTTACCTAAACTTCATCTCAGATTCAAAACAGAGGCGTGAGAAAAGAGCATTTCTTATCTATCTGGTGCAGATAGCCTCGTTGCTTTGCGCCATGAAACACCAAACCAACCAACCAACCAACTTATCTATCTTTTCTCTGTTTCTCGTCAGTGCCTAAGAGTAAAAGGCCTTTTATTTAATTTAGTAAGTTAACTTGTCGGTTGAGGTGGATGATCTCAGACTAAAGTTCAACTGAAGCTATTTATTGTGCATTCCAAATTTCAGTGACACTTAAATAAATGCTATTGTGACATTACTGTCGATTCAACGCTGACCGAAACTGGTGAATCTGGAATTATTTGTTGGCGTTTCCAAGATGGATATCAGGGGAAATTAGCGAAACATTAAGAAAGTTTTAAATATTTACGACGTTACGATGTAAATACAACAAAATAAATCGTTTGAAAAACAAAATTCATATAAGCAGTCTAATCTTTAAGCGCTCGCTACGTTGTTAGATGAATTAAGTTATTATTTAAACGTTTTTTTTATAGTGATTATTTTAAAATATAGTATTCCATATCCATATATGTGTATATATATACACACACAGTAAACTAAGTCAGTTGTTGCAAGTGTAACGTGTCATGTAGAAGTTACCATATTTCATATTTAATGCTCAGTGCTTGTTCAGGAGGTTGAATTTGTTGAGCCAACGTTGATGTAACGACCAAAGTCAACAATCGCACAAATTAATTTTGGAATGCCCAATATGTGGCCTATTACTTAAAAAGTTACGGTTCAAATACCAAACGCTAGTGACGCATTAGAAAAGAACAAACAAAAACTTAAAATTTGTTTTAACTTTTCCCACATTAACAAATTATTATTGTTAAATATGTATAAAAAGTTGCCAAACTTGTTTGACATTAAAATTAAACACATCAGGCTTCTTTAAATTCATAAAATGGCGTTAATTTATGAGGAATGATGATATAGGGAATGGCAATTTGGAAAGTATTATGTGATAGTAGCGATGGCATTGTAGCACGGCACTGTTTGTACTTAAAAAAGGATCTACGACGCTAAAATCAGGGGTTCGATTCCTCTCGGTGAACACAGTAGATAGCCCGATGTGGCTTTGCTATAAGAAAATCACTTGTAATAAAGAATAATGACACAGATATGATTGTTAACGTCTACATATTTCAGCTGTGTGTTTAACTGGTTAAAATAAACAATGTAATTCTGAGGTGCACAAAATATTTTGCTTTTTCGTCAGTGAGAAGGGTTGGGTATGGATTAGTGGGTAGCTAGCTGGACTGTGAATTCGAGGATCGCATGTTCGCTTCTCGTTCTCAAAAAATTGCGCTTTGCGCAAAAGAGCTAGGGTTGCGTTATAAGAGTGAAATTTTGTTCTCTGTTCGATTAGAGTAGTTTAAAAAATTCGTAATGACGAGAAGCCCACTTGAAGTAAAAATGGGTATCAGGACAGCTGGTATAGGTATTAACACTTTTACCAAAATAAAGCAGAGAACAACGTTAACCTGAATATGGCCTAAGAAAGTTGAAACATTGTCCTCTACTTTATTTTGGTAAGAGTGTTAATATCCATACCAGCCGACCTGGGATACAGTTTAAAAATTTGTGGTGGGTACTGTTGACTAACTGCCCCGTACCTTCTCTTTAGTTTATCAGTTCAAAACTATTATTATTTATTATAGACAGCCCATGTGAGGCGTTGCACAAATATCCGAAACAAACGTAAAAAAGAGTGAAAAAGCTGTAAGAACTTTGCATTAGATTTGTGTGCTTTGTTTAAAATAATGTAAAACCATACCTTAATTCTGAATTATAAATAAGCTAAATAGAATTGATAATACCTACTCTTCACTTAATCTAGCGTATATCATAAAAATTGTTGTTAATAAAAGTTGTTGTGAATAATGCCAAGACTACTAATCACGTTTTTCGTAACCTAGGTAACAAGATGAATTCTCGTCGAGACCAGATATGGCAGATGCGTAGTTGACATTATTAGACGCTTTTTGCATTCCACCCCTAGTTATTAATGTCGTTACTACATGAAGGTATAGACACGTTGGAAAAATAGTGTTGAACTAAAAGTGTGTTTTGGTTCAGCATATTTCACACACACAATTTTGTTGTTGTTTTTTTAATTGGTTGGTTCTGGAGCTGGAAATAATTTGGTTTCGGTGATTCAGATTATTAGAGGCTTTTGCAATATGCAATATATGGGTTGTTTGTCCTGAGTGGCAGAATGTTATGGTTGGAGATTTGATACACTACTTCAATATTGGAGAAGTGGGCTTAAACTCTGGTACTGTTTGTAATTAACGTCTGAATCGCTTTATCTGATAGTGTGATGCATGTTATAAATTTAAATTTTTAATGTATCTGTTGGACAGGTATAGGAAGGTATTAAGTATAATTTTGAACCCTTCTTATGGTGGGTGGTGGGAAGCTCAGTTGGCTAAATAGTGTCGTTCTGTTCCTTTTGTTTGTTTGTTTGTTTTGGAATTTCGCACAAAGCTACTCGAGGGCTATCTGTGCTAGCCGTCCCTAATTTAGCACTCTAAGACTAGAGGGAAGGCAGCTAGTCATCACCACCCACCGCCAACTCTTGGGCTACTCTTTTACCAACGAATAGTGGGATTGACCGTCACATTATACGCCCCCACGGCTGGGAGGGCGAGCATGTTTAGCGCGACTCGGGCGCGAACCCGCGACCCTCGGATTACAAGTCGCACGCCTTACGCGCTTGGCCATGCCGGGCCTTTCATTCTCAGAAGTTTATATCGATGAAGTATCTTTACTACTTTAGATTGTGTGTAATGTTTTTTATTTCGCCGGGTTTGTATGTTATCGTTTCAGCGCTACACACTTTACTTTTGATAAATATGAATATATAAACCACACAAGTTTGACGGTTAACCGTCAGAACGTTTGAATGTTGAGAATCACTTTACAGTTGACAATTGTTGAGTATCTCTTAAACTTCGAGAAGGTCTTTCAAGATGTCTTCTGATAATTTGTGTTCAAGTATATTTTGCTACTGTATATTGCGACTGTTATAAATACAGAGATGCCAACCATTACGATTTGAGCGTAATCATTACGAGTTTGGTGTATACATTACGACTATACGTTCATACAGACAAATATTACGACTTGTTGCAACTCCCAAATTATTATATATTATATAGACCTATACAATAAAGTGATAAATTGTTCCTCCAGGGCTTGAAAGGGATGAAAAGAATTTTTAGTGAGATACAAGTAAATTTTAATAATAAATAAAAGACATAGTCCAAATGGCTACACTTGCGATAATCATGTTTGTGCTTGAAATAATAATAAAATTGTATCTTCGACGTCTATCAATAGTTTGAGTGCGCTGCTTCTCCATACGTACGTGGGAAATCCATTACGCTCAGTCATTTGAAATAGTTGGCATCTCTGCAAATTTATTTTTATAACAACAAAATATAAACTATTTATAAGTAGATTCAGTTTGATAGTTTCAGCAATTCAGTTACCATCATCAGAGCTTATTAATACAATGTTAATTTAGCCTTGTAAGAGATTTAACATTATTTTAACATCTGTGTTTGTGTCAGTGTAATATATATTTAGAAGTGTGTAACTTATATTGTTATATGTGTATTGTGCATGTCCCGCCTGTTCTCTAAATTTGTAGATTTTCCAGCGTAAGAATCAGCATTATGTGTTTTACGAAGACACTAGCGTATCTTCGAACATTGTTGCGAATTGAACTTTCTTGAACTTCGCCTAAAGATTATGAATCGACGCACCAAGAGACAGTTTAAGAATATCGTTGTTGGTTGGCTATAGCTAGTATACTTACTATAAACCTCGGAAGCAATAATTGTGATAAACGTTTATTAATCGAAAACTACAGATATTTGACAAGGAACGTTTATAGATTTCGAACATTAAAACTTCGGTGAATTAGCTTTGGACATTAGCATTAGTACTTTTACGAGGAAATTGTCTATCCATCTTCCTCTGTAAAAAGTAAGCTTGTAAACCACGTTAGGCCAAACAAGAATAGAGCTATCTAGCATTCCTGTCAAGTAAAGTGTGCAGTATGGCTCGGAATTAATTCACTCGTCGTGGGCCTGGACCGTCGATAAAATATTCAGTTCTTTACAGATAGAAGACTGAATATTGTTTGTGAGTTGGTAAAATTTTTGTATATAAATCATTATTTTTAATAACTGTTATTATAAATTGTATTGTTGTTTATGCTAAGCATAATAAATTGGAGGCTCAGCGGGGAAACGAATCAGAGACAAAATTCGAAATAAATTCAACTGATATCCATCACTACTAACAAGATTTGATCATGTCTGGTTATCAAGGTTTTATTGAATCAACCTTCGTGGAACAACTAGAAAAATATCCTATTCAATCCACTAAAATTAATGATTCTCTAAGATATCCAGCCCATCTAGTTTAAAATCTTCTGACAGTCAAAATAAAACTTCATTAAAATCAATTTATCTGCTATGTTCTGTTTTTTTAGAAAAAACAGAACTGGTCATATTACATCCAGTGCGTTAGTGTCCACATGTAGACGTGGTTTCACCAGACCACCCGATGTTGATTTGACCACTGATAAAAAGGCTGATGTGATTAGGGAGGAATTTAGACCTTTTGTGTCTGTTGGTTCTGTATCTTTGACAAATGACACCGCTAGTCCCCATACCATTACGTATTTTACGTGATACTGGGGCGACTCGGTCATTGTTGTTAGAAGGTATATTACCCTTAGATTCGAATTCTGCCACTGGAGACTTATTACTCAGGGTATTGATGGTGGCTTTGTTAAATTTTCTCTTCAGACCTAAATTTCAGGACCAGTTAGGGTTAGAGTAATCCCTACTCTGCCAATTCAGGGTGTATCGTTATTGTTGGGAAACGTTTTGGCTGGGAAAAAACGTTGTTGCCGAACTCGAAGTGAGTAGCGAGCTGGTTGCTGTTTCATCTAAGGATGATATTGTTTAGAAAACACAGAAGTGTTTCCCGTGTGTGCTGTGACTCGAGCTTGGGCAAAGAAATAAAATCGGAAACTCGCCCGAAATAAATTATAGAACGTAACACTTTTTAAAAGAACACCGTTTTTCTTAAACAAACAAACAAACTCCAAGGAGTGAGGACATCTTTGCCACCAAGTCTTATTTTTTTTTAGTTACAACCACTCGATACGACTTAGCAATAACATCGTGCATTGTTCGGAAATTAGTATAGTGGGTTTGGGTTTTAACTGGCGTTAGTGGTAAAGTACAGTGTTCGAAAAGTCACTGTGCACTTATATATTTATTAACAGACATGTTTCAGTGTAGAATACAGGAGGTAAATATGAATGACAATTATAAACAATGTTGAAAGTGACCCCCATTGGCATCAATACAGGTCTGGATCCTTCTTATTTTGTTTCTAAACACTGCTATCAGTTGCTTACTTGAAATAGACTGAATAAAATATGATTACAAAACTGCACAGTGACTTTCCGAACACCCTGTACTTGTAGAGTTATTTCGACTGAAACAAACAAAAAACATTGGTGGTTTTTCACTTTCTGGTTTGCATCCTAGTGATGGTTTCTTGTCTTTATTTTTTAGGGTTGTTAGTGTTACGTATAATAATTTCAAAGAACCAGAGATCTGAATTTAGAAGTTAATTGTATGTCGATGTGTATCAAATTTATGATATTTGCCAACAAGGTTGATACACACAATTTTACTCATAACACGGATATATTTTAAAATAAAACAATACAGTTAATAATAACGATTATTACAAATAATGGTTTGTATGTAAGAGTTTTACAAACAATACTGCCTTCATTCTGGTCAGGAACAGAATCTTTTATCGAATGCCAGGTGGGTTAAGGCGTTCGACTCGTAATCTTAGGGTCGCGGGTTCGAATCCCAGTCGCGCTAGACATGCTTGCCCTTTTAGCCGTGGCGGCATTACAATGTGACAGTCAATTTCACTTTTCGTTGGTAAAAGAGTAGCCCAAGAGTTGGGGGGCTCTGTTAACTTGTTACCTTGTACAAGTGAGTTGATTACTTTTACGTCAGTGTAGTGCAGTTGGTGTCATTTGTAATCGCAGCCTGCAAAAGTAACAACGTGTACAGCCCCGTAAACAAACACCAAAAAAGAAATAAAACTAATTTCTTATCGATACGTGGGCTGGACGAGCTAATTTAAAAGAACAAATGAAAGGGCAACGTTACAACGTAGATCCAGCATAACCAGGTGGTTAGGGCACTTCACTCGTAATCTGAGGGTCGCGGGTTCGAATCCCCGTAATACTAAACATGCTCGCCCTTTCAGCCATGGGGTGTTAAAAGTGTCGGTCAGTTTCACTATTCGTTGCTAAAAGATTAGCCCAAGAGATGCTAAATTAGGGAGAACTAACGAAATTAAAAAAACAACACGTTACAACACTACGTGCGCCTAACTTACCAAACGTATTAACTCGTTGAGTAACTTCTTGCTTCTAACATTCAGTATCTTTATGTTTCTGTATACTTCACGAAGTTTCTAGATTCTTAGTTTTCGTTAACTTTCTTCATCTTTACGTCATGCGCCTCCTAGCAAACACTTTGAAAATATAGCTTATAACACACACATATCCAAGCTACATAAGGAAAAAAACAACAAACTTCCAAGGTTCTATAGGCAAGGCCCAGAGAAGCTTTAAGACAAGGGATTTAAGGTAAAATTAATCCTATACTTTGCCAATTAGTGGGAGTAAAATGATACTTTTATACAATAAATTTCAAATAAATAGGCTACAATAGGATTATTAATTAATAATTTTTAGCACCAACACCATCGCTGCATAAAGGAATGGGAGAAGTCTGTAGATTATTTCGTGTAGAACATATCTCGTTGTGTAAAAGCGATTAATATGGAATTAATTTATAGAAGAAAGGTTGAAAACAAAACACAATTTCTAATCTTTGAAACAAAATACGTAATGGGTTGTAAAATGGTAGACTGTATCTCCCTACCATTCAGCCTTCATCCTCCAAGAACGATGCACATAAATTTTACATTTTTTTTTTAAATAAACGACCATTATATACTATTGAAAAAGGCTTTTACAGGTGCTATCCAATAGAATTGAACATTCATACCTTTCACTATTACAAAGCTTCATGGAAAACGAGAAAATTGTATTATACTCCAAACTACATCTGTTTCTGGAAGTCTTGTCTTTTAAGCCATTACCTAACTTTAAAAAAATACCAGAATAATTTTAACTCGCAATTATAACAATTAGTAAATAGTATAACCAGTAGGAAGTCAGCCACCAACTGTGGCTATAAATAATAAACGCATAATTAAGTAATGGTATTTTTTGCATACGCCCAAACAGTGACGTCTTACATCATTTTCCTCTTGGTTACATGCGCAGAGCACTGACGAAAACATGCATAATTACTTTTAACCTCTGTGTAAAATTTGTACAGCAACAAATTCGACTTTGAACTTAGACTATATTGTTAACCGTAGAAAGAAACTGATGTATAACATTTGAAAATTGTTGTTGGGGAAAATTATATTTCGCGCCCATAAAATATTATTATGGGTGGAGTAACCGCTCTCTTGAACCACAAAATCGACGTTTTTGTTTGCCATGTTATCATAGGACAATCGTGATATACATTGTCAAGCATGGCCAAGCGTGTTAAGGCGTGCGACTCGTAATCCTCGGGGTCGCGAGTTCGCATCCCCGTCGCGCCAAACATGCTCGCCCTTTCAGCCGTGGGGGCGTTATAATTTAACGGTCAATCCCACTATTTGTTGGTAAAAGAGTAGCCCATGAGTTGGCGGTGGGTGGTGATGACTAGCTGCCTTTCCTCTTGTCTTACACTGCTAAATTAGGAACGGCTAGCACAGATAGCCCTCGAGTAGCTTTGTGCGAAATTCAAAAACAAACATTATGAACCAATGTCAGCTTGGTCTAGTGACTGAAATGAATTACCAAATATTCATTGTTTATCTTGTATGATAGTAATATATGCGTGTATAAAATTGACTTTGAAATATGCTAATTTGTGTAGTTACTTTAGTTGGAGGAATATTTGTAGAGAAATATATTTTTATGAAACAAGTCAAATTGTCCATTTGTATGTTGCGGGGAACATTCACTATGCGAAACTATTGCTATGTAATAATCAATGCACTTCAGGCCTACAGTGAAGGTCGTTTTCTCTGCAAAACTTATTAGCATACCAAGCGTACATGCCTGAAAAAGTTCTTATTTTATAATTATACAGGGGCGGATCCAGGATTTTTGCTAAAGGGGAGTAGTTCTTCTAGCAGGTCATGAAACCTATTGAAAAAATTCGATTTCTTTATTAGGTCTAGGCGTACCTTCTTAAGATTGACAGTTCATCTGAAGATTGGATATTGCAACCTCCTAACCACCTTCCTCTCCGGTTTTACCCCCGTTTCTCGAAAAACTTAACATAAAACGTTAATATTAGAATAAAATCACTGAAAGCTTTTATTAACTCTGATGGACTGGCCATTCAGTGACTTCTAACATTCAAGACGTAGATCTTTCTTCATCAGTAATGAACAAGTTCGGGTTATAAGTTTCCAAATTTTTGTCTGCTATTGATTTGACGTGTATTCTTAACACCATAAATGAAACCAACATATATAAAATTACAACTTGTTTGGAAAGTCATTTAACATAGGAACTTTATAACTGTATATAACTAGAAGTCTTAAGTAAACTAAGACGCGTATTTTCAGTTGGGTTAAGAAAGAAGGGTTCTCCTAGCTTCATAAGGTTAAACTACCCCTAACCTTAATGAAGTATATAGTTGTTTATCAGTGTTAGTTTAAAAACAACGAGAATGATTCTTTAAATTAGCCCTGATAAACTGTACAGTACATTAGTAATAGCCATTGATGAACGTTCCTGTTAGTAGGAAAAACGTGATTTTAAGTTTAACGAAGTTAATATAAACATTATTATTGAATAAAAAACCTGAAGACCAGACTTATTGTACTTAAAACCGCTGTACCATGTTGTATAGAAGTAGAAAATTGTATCAGTTACATTTGTAACATTTTGACTGATATTTGCTTCCTCGCGGTCATCGAGGGGCCACCAATACTATAAGCAAAATCACAAAATTATCAAACGTTAAGCAGTGAAAAATGTGGCAGTATTTTCCTTCTATTTCTAGTTATATACGATGTTTTAAACGTCATACACATTTTCATCTTCAACTGTGATACACTAGAACAGTTATTAGTAGTGCACAAACAAACAATTGTTTAAAAAAAGGCTTGGCTAAACCCCCTTTTGCGTTAGTTTATTGTGTTGATAAATCCTTCAGTAGCGAGTCATTTTTAACGAAAGTTTGTGTACACACTTCAGAAACGCCCACGATCATGATGAACTTTTCGCACTTAGTTACATGTGGCGTATTGTAGGTTGTGGGTCATAGTAAACCATCCAGGTACGTGAACGAACACGTTTCTGTGTTTTGACCCTAACTATGTTAAATCAGAGAGGCTAGTGGCCGTTTACCTCGTGGGTGGGTGTGATATTGCAAGTGAAATACCGCGAAGTCAAAGGGTAAAGACAAGAATCACGATGACTAAGTTCTACTGCAGTCGTTAAACAGTATACCCGACAAATTATCGCTTCCAGGCTAAATAGAATTTGCTTTCGCATTCCAGTAACGCATGGAGTATCAGATCGTCTACCTCGGGATAAAAGTATTACCAATACTAGTGTTGGCTTGAAACTGCTGTAGGTATTTTGAATGGAATGCCGTAATGATTTTTAACTTCGATATTAGTTTGTATCTGAAGGTCCTAGTTACCAAAAATTTTTATTCATATATTTGTAATGGTTTTAATTAACATGATGAAAATCAGAAGTGGACCAAGGCTGCTTTTTTTTTCTAGTTTCAAAGACTAAGTTCGTTGAGAAACTTGTACGAAAGAAACATATTTTAATTACGAATAAACTTTTAATTTAAAATAATGAAAAAATTTAAAAGCACAATAAATTGCATGTAGGCCGTTATTACGTTGTTCAGTTTGATTGTTTTTTAATTTCGCCCAAAGCTACTCGAGGGCTATCTGTGCTAGCCGTCCCTAATTTAGCAGTGTAAGACTAGAGGGAAGGCAGCTAGTCATCACCACCCACCGCCAACTCTTGGGCTACTCTTTTACCAACGAATAGTGGGATTGAACGTTAAATTATAACGCCCCCACGGCTGAAAGGGCGAGCATGTTTAGCGCGACGGGGATGCGAACCCGCGACCACCAGATTACGAGTCGCACGCCTTAACGCGCTTGGCCATGTCGGGCCATTACGTTGTTCATAGAATATTCTCGTTTCCAGAGAAAGGCTTAATTTGTTTATCTGTTTTGATCGATAATATTAAGTTATTTTTGTACATTGATAGTTTTTAGCGTACGGGCATTCTTTTTACTACAGTTTAATATTTTATAAGTTAAGAATGTATCGTTGGTACTTTAAATTTTGTATTTAAATTTTTTAAATTTGGTACTTTAATAGTATTGATTGTTTTATTCCAAGAAAACAATTTTAAATTTCCGTTGGATATATATTTTATGTTTTCTGAAATAATGACACAACTGATTTAAATTTGAGGACCTATCAATATCACTATAATTAAATTCTGAAAAACCGTATAATTAAAAAAATTATACGTATATATAGTTAAAACTGATTTGGAAGAAACCAAGCATCCAAGAATAATAAAGTCAAAACATTGTGTGAAGAACAACACTTAAAAAACACAAAACTTGAGCATTCTCAAAAGGTAGACATTTCTTAAGAATAAACAGTTATTTGGGTTACAGGGTTTCATTTATTTCTCGTTGGTTTTTTTTAACATACACGTTTTTTGATATCAGAAACGAAACTAAAATTTCTAAAGTCATTGAACAGAGATAATTTTAGTTACATATGACTAGAAAACTAAGTAAATCAAGCTAGATGTAGTCTCAATTGAGTTAGGAAAGAAAAAGACATTAAAAATTGCATATAGGTAAATTATAGAATAAACTAACATGGGTGTTAGAGTATACATAAAAAACAATTAAGCCTAAAACCAAATAGCCGCAGTTGATCTAGAGAACAATGTGATCTGGTTAGTTTCATACACGTAGTTACTGCAGATTAACAGAGCATGTTAACTTTATAATAGTGGGTGAGTTAGAAAGTTAATTACTCTAGCTATATGTAATTTCACCTGAAGAACAACTGTTTATATATATATATTGGTATGATTGATTGTGAATAATAGCTAAGTATTTAGATACATGTTCGTATACTTTTCTGTAGAATAATTAAATCTTTAGACATGTTATAAGGCTGAGTTTGAAGAATAATATAACTTGAAGAGAACGACGTTTATGTTTAACCATACAGGTTATCTCATCCACTATACTAATCCATAGAATAAAAATGGAAAATATAGGCGTGGCTGACCTAAAATGTAACTAATTATACATGTATTGCTGATTCTGAAGATCAGCTAAGCCTCGAGTCGTATGACTGGTATAATGAACAGCTAAATACTTTGATACATGGATAATTGATATGGTAAACAATTAAATATTTAGATATGTGATTTGACTGATATGTGTTATGTAATATAATATACCTCGGACGAGTCTCCGATTTATTGTGTTATGTACGTTACGTATTACGATTTCAAGTAACCTGAAATTTGAAGTTGAATTTAGGAGTTAATTGAATATCGAGATGTATCGAATTTATGATATATGCCAACAAGGTTAATACACACAATTTTCTTTTTTAACACAAATATACTTTAATATACAAACAACAACAGTTTATAATAATGGTTATTACAAATAATAATTTTTGTACAAAAGTTTTACAAAGCTACTAACAATACCGAGTCATCTATCGGATCTGGAACTGAATATTTTATCGACGGTTCACGGAGAGCGAATTAATTCTAATTTACATGCAAAAGTCTTATAAACTTACAGACAGCATTAGTCGTCTATTCGGTCTGGAACTGAATACTTTATCGACAGTTCACGAGGCGCAAGTTACTTTTTTGTTGATACACAGTTACTCACTATTGACGGAAATGCTAGCTAGCTCTATTCTTCACATGTGAGTTTTCTTTCCGGCGGAAATATCTAATGCCTTCGTAGAAGTACTAACGTCTGAAGTTTGTAATGTTCGAAATCTATAAACGTTCCTGATTAAATATCTATAGTTTTCCGATTAATAGACGTCAATCGCAATTATAGCTTCCGAGGCTCATAGTAAACTGACTGTAGCTGACTTGTTTTGTTTTTGAATTTCGCACAAAGCTACTCGAGGGCTATCTGTGCTAGCCGTCCCTAATATTGCAGTGTAAAACTAGAGGGAAGGCAGCTAGTCATCATCACCCACATCCAACTCTTGGGCTACTCTTTCACCAACGAATAGTGGGATTGACCATAACATTATAATGTCTCCACGGATGAAAGGACGAGCATGCTTGGTGCGACCAACAATATTCTAAAACTGCCTCTTCAGTGTTGCGATGGCTATCTTTTATACTCAGTAGGTGAGATTCTCGAAAATTCACTTGGTAACAATATTCAAAGATAAGTTAGTGCTTTAGTAAAATATATTGTTGATTCTTACACTCGAGAATCTTCTACAGATTCAGATAACGGGTGGGCTTTCGCAATACATATTTAACAATATGCGTTACATACATTGAACTAATACAAACGCAGATATTAAATGTACAACAGTAAATCAGTTAGATATGGTAAGCAACTAAATATTGAGACGTGTGGTTAACTGATATGGTAGACAATTAAGTATTGAGATTTGTTGTTTGACTGATATGGTAAACAGTTGAATATTTAGATACATTGTATAAACCCGTATGATGAACAACTAACTCTTTAGATACATAGTATGAGTGATGTGATGTACATTAAATATACTCTTTAAAACAAGAAACGCAAAAGGTATATTTTTGTTATTTTAAAAAGAAATATATGTAATAACGTTACAAGCTCAGAGTATGTGATGTTACACGTGTTAAGCCACTGATTGTCAGACCAAAATGACAATAAACGTTGTGCATTTTGAAAACGGAGGAAAACATCGGATTTTTTGCCAAAACGCATGCATGTCCAATATATTTGTTTAAGAGATCTGCATGTCCTGCAAGTGCAACATGTGCAAAATCCCTATAAAAGTGACGAGTTCTCGATTTCCATAGCTCAGTGTTAAGCCACCAACACGCAATACAGTTATGCCAAGACTGACTGAAGCACAACGCAACAACGCCATTGGTCGCTTGGAAGCAGGTGAATCTCGATCAGATGTTGCCAGAGCTGTGAATGTCCACCCAAGCACCATCACAAGGCTATGGAATCGTCACCAACAACATGGATCAACTCGTGACCGTCCACGATCTGGCAGACCTCGTGTGACCACGCCCGCACAAGATCGCAAAATCCGGTTACGTCACCTTCGGGATAGGACCACCACTGCGACGTCTACTGCCTCAACCATACCAGGGCTGCGTAGGATTTCCGATCAGACCGTACGCAACCGTCTACGAGATTCTTAGGCCCCACGTGCAACCCATCATGGTGAACGTCAACGACGTTTTTCAACATGACAACGCCCGTCCTCACACAGCCCGACTCACCACTGCTTTCTTGAGAAACCACAACATTAACGTTCTTCCATGGCCCTCCAGATCACCAGATTTAAACCCCATCGAACATCTTTGGGACGAGTTGGACTGACGTCTGCGACAGCGACAACCTCAACCGCAGACTCTACCACAGCTTGCAGCAGCTTTACAGGCTGAGTGGACAGCCATTCCACAGGATGTGATTCGTCATCTCATCGCTTCCATGGGCAGGAGATGCCAAGCAGTTATTGATGCTCACGGGGGCATACTCGTTATTGACGTTGAGTGACGTTAAACTTCACCTAGTGAGCGTGGACTTCGCCTTTGCAGACTTTGGATGTTCAGCAGTGAATGTGCAAAGTTTCACACATGTCATACAGAACTACCCGGAATAAACTTATTAACAATTTGTCTCATATTTTGCCATTTGCGTTTCTTTTTTTGAAGAGTATATTTAGATAAGTGGTATGACTGATGTGGTAAACAACTAAATATTTAGATAAGTGGTATGACTGATATGGTAAACAACTAAATATTTAGATAAGTGATATTACTGATATGGTAAACAACTAAATATTTAGTTATATGATATGACTGATGTGGCAGACAACTGTTTTACTGATTGTAGGAGTTTTCTTTATTACCTTAAAGAGTAATTACTGATTTTAAGTATGTAATTACAGATTATTACCACAGTTTGCTTTTATGGAACAATAAGTAATACATTTACAGTGTCACTAGGTACATATGCAGTGAAGTTAATGTTTATGTCTGTTCTAGGCATGATGGAAACTCCCGTGTTGAATCTTCCAGACCAAATAACATTTACCTTCCAGAGTGGCTTAGTAAGAGAATCTGTCACAACTGATTTTAGTCAGTTAAATCTGAAGACTTTGAAGAACTTGGCATGTAACTTCATTGACAGAAAGGTAGATACAGAAAAAGTTAGTACATTTGTTTTTGTGTGGATGTGTTGTATGTTATTCTACCTGAACATCTACATATTTTGACAAGGAAATGAATGAAACTGTAATTTTGATAGATATTTTAAATGGCATAAGAGTGTGTGTATATATGCTATAGTTAAATACTGTTTATAAATTGAATAGAATTTGTTTTTCTTCTTTTTAACCCTCAGTTTCCAGAACATGGTTTTGTCCATCTTAGTGACCGCCTTCTCTTATTTCGTCATGATTATAACTCAGGAAACATGCTTCTTCCCATTAGTGCTGCTTCAGATGTCACAGAGAACACAGTAGTGGAAACCGTCCTGTCAGGTATACCTTGCAATCTAAATTAAATGTGTTTGAGAAATACTTTGTCAGTGGTTTATATTTTAGATGTTCAAATGTGTTGAGCTTGGAACCAAGGATAATTTTGCTTTTGAGAAACATTTTTTAATATATATATGTAAATGTGCTGTTTTTAGACATTTAATTTGATTATAGCATAGTATTTTAATATTTGTTTTTGTCACTTGGTACAATTGTAATTAACCATTGAAGATCCAGAAAACTTCTGTGAGGCATGTTTGATAAGCTAGACTTTTATAACTTCCAAGATAAGTTCTCTTTTAGACAGTATTTCCTACTTACATTTATGTTATACTTTTCAGCTCGTAGTTTAATTTAACATTCAATAACTTTCTAAGCTGACAAAGTATATGAATAGTTGTTTTTGGTTATTATTTTCAAAACTAGTGTGATTAACCAGATATAAAATACTATGTACCATGATTATAGTGCTTTTTTAGAAAGCGTTTTCAAAACGATGCAGATTCATCATAAAGATAAGATATGTATTCCATACAAATACATAAAATAAACTTTTAAATGTTTTAAAACTTAAATTGAAACTTCTTTTTTAAAAAGTATCATGAAATCAGTCATTTGTTTTACTGACTATCTGTTTTTATTTCTATGACATCAAATATTTATTAAATTTTTGTATGAAACAAACTCTGTGGTAACCTGGGTTTTAGGCTTAAGCTAAGGTGCATCAGATATGTATTTCTATGGATATATTATTCTTTTTTTATCTGTTTACTTTTGTTACCCCAAATTATTAGCTAAAGTATTTGACTGGAATATAAAATTTTTTTAAATAGAATAGGCTAAATTTTGAGGTGCCATTTAGCATGTCTTTTAGGTATTCTAATTCATCTATTTAAATTCAGTGGACAAGAGATGGCAGAACGTGTACTTTACCTTTCTCATATCTAACCTGGGCCTTCTCTTCTTGACAGAGTAACTGCATGATTGAAATACAAGTGAAAGGGAGTTGAAAAATATATTAGCATTTATAATATCTGTTAATATGATGACTATTGTACCTGAACATTGTTGTTGTAGAGGCTTGCCAATCAACTTGATTTTTACTTGCAAAAAGTTACACTCTAAGTGGATTTCTTTAATTAAAAGACTTAGGTGCTAATGACATTGTTGGCAGAGAGACAGTAAAGTGTCTTTCATATCTAGTCTGCTGTATTAGGTTAATACATACAAAATTAGCACTTATTATATATATTTCAGTTATCTTTATGTTTACTAGTTGCTACTATTGATCTAGGAACAAGGATGGTAGAGTTGCAAAGTAACAAGTCTTAGAATTACAAAGCTTTTAAGCTGAAATGGTTAAAATATGAGGCAATAAACATTTTC
Source organism: Tachypleus tridentatus (assembly GCF_004210375.1). NCBI lineage: Eukaryota > Metazoa > Arthropoda > Merostomata > Xiphosura > Limulidae > Tachypleus > Tachypleus tridentatus. The sequence goes on from NC_134833.1 coordinate 141,616,752, forward strand.
ATATACAATAAACATGTTCAACTGTTGCTTGTTGGTCTAACAACTATGATTGCTGTTTGGTGTAGTCCTTTTATGTATTATGCAGAGAACAATAACTGTTGAATATGACGTAGTGGTGGGATGGGAAGTTGTAATAAAATTTTGCAGATTTTCATAATTTTCACCCTTGATTGGTTTTCTAACAGTGATTTAATTGTCAGGTCTGAAAGTAAGCTTATTTAGAAGCCAGTAAGTATCTATATAAAAAGAAGAATACTATTCTGCCATAGTAGTGTCTACATCTAATTTTTTAAAAGATGCACATAAATTGGTTGTTTTTAATATGTTTTGTGTTTGTTTTTGGTCATAGAAAATAAAATATTTAATTACATGGTTTGGTATGAGATGTAACACTGTTTTCTTCCCATAGCTATTTAGCTGTAGATTTCATTATATAATATAGTTTGATATTTGACTTCTGTATTGCAATAGTGAAAACAGTTCTATAAGGTTTCTTAACATAATACAGAAGATTATTTTTTTATGTTTTAAAAGCACAACACTCATTAGTGTTATACATTTTTAAAGCTGAATCTGATTTACTTATTAATGTTCATATGGAGATGATGAACATTAAAAGTGAGAAGAGCACTTGTACTACAATGAAGTTGAAAAACTACAACAGAAGAATACACATTTTACTTTAATATTTTTTAATGAACTTTTAATTAAGAGTTTCTGATCAATAGGTGAATAAATTATACTGGTCAGAACTAAAATAATTTATAAAGGCAATCTGGAACACCAATTGACAAGAAACATTATGAATCAAGATAAAAACCTGTGGTTACATGCTAAATGGGTATCCTTGCCATTAATTATTTTGCTTTTAGCTTTCCTAAGCTTCTTTAGAATATGGAACAGATAGTTTCAAACAGTTGAAGTTATTTTTCACATTACAATTATCAGATAGGTGGCAGCACTGCCTATGTAGGGATGGATTGGATTGTTGGTGGAAATGGTATTTTAAATATCTCCTCAATAGGTCATCAGAACTTTTATAACAAAATCTATGTAATGATTGAGTCACAAGTTCTGATAATGTTTGTAAATATCAGTTTGAACTTCTTGTTCCTCTTCTTATTACATAATAATTTAAAAACCAAAACAATGATGTCAGCCATTTACACTAAGGTGACATAGTTTCATATGGAGAATCTACTTTTATAATTTTTATTAATAAGTAGTAGCAATTTTAAAAGATTCATAATTCTTATGTAAAAGATGTTATTCATTGAAGTTAACTTTTATATACAAATATAGTGTTCCTGTAAAAAGCTCAAGTACCAGATGAAAAGGGAATTACCAGCCAGTAAAATACAAATAATAAATATTTAAGTTGGAACCTCATTGTATTTAGAACTTGGTTATAAATACAACTTTCTTATATCTATTGAAATATTGCATTAAACAAACAACTACAAGTGAACGAGTAAATTAAAAACTTTTTAAGAAAATAAGTTAATGTAAGGATGACATTTGTATCATCCATATATAATATCACAGGGAAGAATTAATCTACAGCAATGTATGTATGTATAGATAACTATTCAATCACAATTAAGTTTAATTTACCTCATTAATATTCTATTACACTGTATGTAAATGTCATCCATAATAAAAAAACAATTGCAATAGTCTTCATGCCCTTGCCTGTTTTTTCCTTATTCTATCATTTTCAAGTACGACATTTAAGCTACACTTTATTGTAGGCATTGAGAGTTAGATCAGTAAGTCCTGGTCTGTTTGAAAAACATTGATGAGATCAGACAAATAAGTTCACTTAGACATAACTTTATTTTATAAAACTATACATAAAGTAAGCAATAAATTATAGTAATGGTAATTATAATAGGGTACAGAGTATGAAACAGTTATGAACATTCAATGTCTGACACAGTTTTACAAGTTGAAATAAAGAAACCCACAAAATGAAAAATAAAAAAACTACACAAAAATTAAAAAGTAGGTAAATTGTATTTATAGAAGTATATAAACACACACTGCTTGTATGAGATTATTCAATATATATATGTGGAAATGGATGATATGGGTAGAGAAAACTCTGTGCAGAGGAGCAAACAACATTTCGACCTTCTTCGATTGTCGTCAGGTTCAACTCACAAAATTATCTAATTTTCTTTAAAATTAGCAGGATTCTCTTCACAACTAGCAACTCCTAAGTCCTTAATATTGCATACAACTTTAAGTAATTTATTGACTATTGTTTCATCTGAGTGACTTATGTATATCAAAAAGAGTAAATCTCCTAAGGGTGAGTCCTGAGGCACCCCACTTATAACATTACTCCAGTTTGACTGAACTCAATTTATAACAACCCTCTGCTTTTTTCTATCCAGCTGCTCTTCTATTTGTAAACTTATCCCCCACTTCTATAGAGGTAATTTTTTTTACAAGTCTTATAAGTGGCACCTTGTTAAATGCTTTTTGAAAAATATATATGTAAAAATAGTTTGTTCGGGTTGAGAAAATTTTTTAAGCAGAGGAGCGAACAACATTTCTACATTTATGTCCATTATGATGTGAAGTAATGTTTCAATCTTCATTTGTAGATATTGAATAAAAAGTATTGCCTGTCAGGGTTCTATCCCCCATTCTAACATTTTGTTTACCCTTAATGTATTTAAAGAAATTCTTACAGTTGATTTTTACATTTTCTCATGCATCCTTTTGATGTCCTAATTTCTGTTTCATCAACTTTTCTCTCACAAAATTGTCTTTGTTTAACCATGTTTCAGTTACTCCCATTATACCAAAATCATTCATTCTTACCAGTGCTTTAAAGTCTTCTGTTATATTTCTTATACTTCTTGCATTATAGTAGTAACAATTAAACCTGCTGTTACATCTACTTCTGTAAACTCATTTATCATGCTAAACTGTTCTCTGCTTCTTACACTTTTTGCATTAAGTTTTTCTCTCCCTCACCACAGTCTCGTTCTAGTTTAAAACTTTCTTTACAGCTGAGTTAATAGCCTTAGTAAATAAGCCAGCCACTACCCTATTTAAATGTAAACCATCTATTCACAAAAGCTTCCTTCTCCCATTAAATTGATCCCACAACTCCAACCAGCTAATTTGCTTTTCCTTACATATTAAGCCTAGCATTTAGCCCTGATGACCTACTTATAACTTCATTCATACAGTTAATTCTGGGCAGTATATCTGACAAAATTAAGGTTGATGATATGAATAAAATATGAAATAATGCATAGGGTACTGTGAGAATTAATGAATGTTGTCCACAGCAGATAATGCTTCCAGTGCCTTCTTTGGAGAGAGGCTTAACATGTTGACTAAGAGTCATAGAAAGCATATTGAATACTTTCTATGATAATTTTGAACTACCTTGTGCCATGTCCAGGGATATAAGGTATTATTGTTAGAATGTTGCTTAAAATGAACTTTTGTTCTCAAAAGACAAGTAGTTTTTATGTTTATAATAATTTTCAGTGTAGGAATTTCTCATGACCTGTGAGGACTATAGCAGCTATCTGTGTATTATGAGATCTACTCCTGACAGATATGCATAATGTAAGATACAAAAGAACTAACAGTTAAAACATGTTTAAATATTGTGTACATGTCATACATGAGTTAAAGTGTCACATACCCAATATTGACAAGGTTTTAAATATACAAGGTATTTTTTAGGTTGCAAAATAACAGTTATTAATGTTCTATGCTTTATCATGGTCAAAATTTTTTAAATACTTTCATTGTCATGTCAACTGCATTAATAGTCTTTTTTTTCTTATTCTAAACATAACCTCATACTGTTCGTCAATATTAACGTAAATATGTTTAAATAATAATAACACAACAGTATTATGATTCCAGCAACTAAGAGAGTTTAAAGTGGTAAAACAAGAATGAAAAAGTTGGCTAACATGTTTTTGTTTTGCTTTTCTTCTGGTAGTGTGGCACACTTGTACTTGGCTGTATAGTACCAGTTTCTAGTTCATTCTAATTTTTAAAAGTACCTTCATTTTCTCTTGTTGACGTCTTATATCCTTAATGAGAAGTTCCCTTTGTTATACAGAATTGTAATTTAGCCAAACTGTTACATCAGTTAAAATTTTTTGGGACTGTTATGTGTAGGCTTTTAAATTCTGTTTAAGGTCACATAACTTTAGTTATACTATATAGTTTACAATGGTTTTGTATTAAAGTATCTTTAAAAATAGGTATACAGGTTAGATCAATCTCCAGATGAAGTACAAGTACATACATTTAGGCCAATATAGAAAGTATTCATTTCTTTCATGATGACATATTGTTAAAGGCCATTTCATGACTTAATTCTGAAGATGAACTGCATGTTTCTTATTAGTTTCTCTCTGTTAAAGGTCATTTTGAAATTATGATTTTGTGATGAGGTATTATTTATTTAAATGTTAATCAATTTGCATTTCAGTGAATAATCCATCAGAAGAAGATGTCCAGATTCGTCCACATGGGCTAATGGTTCATTCCTATAAGTCTCCCACATTTTGTGACTTTTGTGGGGAACTGCTATTTGGCTTAATGCGTCAGGGTCTCAAGTGCGAAGGTAATGATACATGTTTCAAATATAAAATTAAGAATTTCTTCATATTGTATCTCAAGCAAGAAGGTAATGGTTTGTGTCATATTGTATTTCAAACACAAAAGTAAGGATTTGTGTCATAATGTATCTCAAATGGGAGGGTAATGATTCCTATCATATTCTGTTACAAATATAAAGGTGAGAATTTGTGTAGTAATGTGTCTCAAGTGGAATGGTATTGATCCATCTTATATTGTCTCAAATATGAAGGGTAAGGATTTGAGATACATTACTACTGTTGTATCTCGGATGTGAAGGTAAAGACCGTTATGATAATATGTTCCAAAGGTAAAGGTTTATAATGTGTTTCAAATGTGAAAATAGGAACCTGTGTTAAAGTGTGTGAGAGATGTAAATGAAAGGATTTTGTTGTACTGTGACTTTAAGGAGAATAATGCTATAATGTATCTTTCTTTTTCTAGAATGCTTATATGCACTAGTTTATAAATTGACACTTAGGAAATGATTGCATTGTAAAGTACGTTTTAAACAAATACTTATAGGTGCATGCAACCATTTAACATTATTAAAATGGACTTGTCAATTACAGCATTAAAAGAGGTTTTTTTCTAAAGTAAGAATATTTTGTATTAGTTGTATTTATATTAAGGTTTAACCTGAACTATTCACATCATTATGATAGTTATCGTTTGATGAAAATTAAGAAATTCTATTTATTAATTTTTTTGATGAAGTTACAAGTGCTTTAACCTAATGTGACACAAACTATACAGCAATCACATGTAATCTTAGAAAAGCCAAAACAACAAGAGTATTCTGATACACTAGATTTATTGATAAATTGATATTTTTTATTTTGTCTGTAGTTGAATAAATTTTAATGTACATATTGTGAAGTAAATACAAATCTCTTTACAAAAATTGTTTTTTATATTACATGTTAATCAACAGCTTTAATAATTTTCCCAAACTGGCTAACTTACATTTCACTTTACCTTGGGGTCCATTGCACTAAAAAGAAACAACAACATTATATGCAATCATGATGAAACTTTGCAGAATGGACAGCAACTGCTTATTGTGGAGACACAAGTGTAGAAGATGACATTTTGAAAGTCTTCCACCTTTCGTTTTCAAGTCAGCATATGTGTAAGTGTTATCGGTCTTTTATAGTGCCCTGGTGGATTGTGGAGAGTGTGTTATGATTGGTTGGATTATCACTGTTTCTGATTGGAGGAAAGATTTCCACAATCTACCAGGACACTATAAAAGACTGACAACACCTACACACACACTGACTTGAAGACAAAAGGCAGAAGACTTTCAAAACATCACCCTCTACACTTGTGTCTCCACAACAGGCAGTTGCCATCCATTCTACAAAGTTTCATCATGAATACTCTGCCTAAACAATCTATCAAAGAATTATATGCAATCCTCATATTGGTATAAACATATGGCAAAAAACAACTTGTATTTTCTTCTGTGGAATTTTGGTGTTACATAGCAAAACAATAAAATTAAAAACAGATAATAAAAAAGATCTAAAGTTTTCTGATTGAAAAAAATAGGTAATTATTTTTACATCTGATCACTGCTTAAGTGTTTATCTGAAACCTTTTGTATGTTGAATTATATTTCTGTTCTTCTGTAGAGCTTATTTACAGTTATTAATTAGGATAATAAGAATGAAGATTTGGAATATATTTCATTATAAGTTGTTTTTTCTGTAATAAAATTAAGTCCTTTTTACCTTTCAAATGTTTTATTGTAATCTGTGAAAAGAAGTTTCTCATTTATTATGACTTAGGTTGTGGTTTGAACTTCCATAAACGTTGTGCGTATAAAATTCCCAACAACTGCACACATGCTAGAAAACGTAGGTTTTCTGCCTACTTATCACCCAATAACTCAACAGAATGCGTTCATCGGGTGGCTAGCAGTGGACCTGCATTATCTGAAGATACTTCTGTAAGTGGGTTATTAAATTCATGTCTTGTTAGTTCAGTGTTAAAACACAATCTGAAGAAGTTTATCAACATTTTATACACGTGTTTGCTTGGATTCTTTGTCTTAGGTATCAGTTAACAGTGACATTAAATGTAAATAACACAGGCCTGTAAATTTGAACTTCATAATTTTTTTGGTCTTAATAACATATTTTTCATAATTCAGTTATGCAGATTATAAAAATAATATTCGTTTTTTTCTATAACCTAAGGATTTCTTACTAATTTTAAAGGAAAAAAAAAACTCTTAATAAGTTAAAATTTACAAATATGACAAAATATGTTTGGTTCATTTACACATCTTCTTTCTTATATGGTGATAAATTAGTAATATTGAAAATAAAAGATGTCAAAGTGCATGCACAAATAAACACTATCGAAAATTACAACTCAAGCAGCCAATCCCTGTTTATATACTAGCAGTGTGTTTCACTTCTAAAATGATTAAGACTTTCACATCACGGTTGGTCTAGAGAAATCTCTTAACTAGTGGGTGTCAGCAATTTAAGCATAACAGAATGGGACCTAATTTGAGCAAAAATGATTCACTTATTTTAATGTATATATGACGTTTTGTGAAAAAATTTGTACATGATGGAGAAAAATGGATGTCATTTTGAGGTTCAGTATGTAGAAATTATCGTAGAACATGTAAAAGCTTTGAGACAATAAAATAGTTGCAGGTCCGTGTTATTTACTGACTGATCTTTGTTAAATGATTGATTTGGACATGTCCTACTGAAATTCAAAACTGTATTTTCTTGGTGTTTCATCAGTGACTTCCAGGATAATGCAATGAGGATAAAAAGCTAAATATAGCTTTTAAATCTTAAAACATTTTATGAATAACAAATTTAAAATTTATGTGCTCTGTAGTTTACCATTGAGAACTTTTAAACAGATAACAGCCTTTATGTACATAAATTGTACATTTATTTACATTCAGGTACTGTTCCTTTAGATAAATGGTGAGGTACTTTATCCAGTGATCACATACTAAGGGTCCACAGTTTTACTATATGGTGTGGTTTGTATCCCAGTAGCATTGCTTATCACAATAGATTTCTTTGGAACCAGTTTTTAATGGGTCTTTTTTTCTCAACTTTTTTTTTCCTATATTTCCAGGAGGAAATTGCTTATTTTCTCTATAATTTAAGCACAGGACATGAATCACCTTTTGACCATATTCCTGCTATATTCATTAACTTATTTCGTCATGCTTGTCACACTAAGTTTTGTGCCCTTTTAGCCACTAAAACTCTATTCTCAAACACCACGGACTAAATGAAGAACTATAATTACATGTAAGCTAAACTTATAACAACTTTGTTTTGGGATTATATTCATTTGATTTGTTGTTCTATATATTTAAATGATCCTTATATTAGTATACTATGGAATTTTTTTCAAAGTCTATAGACATGTTGACAACTCAAGTGGTTTCAACCTTTCCTTTCATAACTAAGTTATCAAAGTAATAGTTAAATGAAATTAGAATTAGAGTAGACAATGCTGTAACACTCTAAGCATTGTGTTACAGCAGTAATTCCTGTGATATGTCACTTTCTGATTAGTTCAAACTGTGCTTTGGTTGATGATGTATATTTTGTAAACCCCCTCCCCAGCAACCTAAACTAGACAATGCCTAGGTGACCAACGAGTAGACAGAAATTCTGTAAGTAAAGGTTTTTGTGCAATATGTTGCAGTAGAGTTAAAAATATCACAATTGTTTGTCTAGCAGTACCCCACCCATGTCATCTACTAGTGACACCTAGTGATCTGTCTTGTTCTAGAACTGTGTAGTTTATCATTTCATAATTTTCTCCATTTTTCACTAATCTCTATCTACACATGCTGTGGGACACCTATGGAGATCACTCATTTTTGTTAACACAGAAAACTTGGTTAGCTATCATTTGATGATATAGTTTACCATCTAGCTAGGGATAAGTACTTAATTGAATGCTATTTTAAGTCTGAAAAATGGCCTCGAATTTCCAAAAGAAAATTTCATAAAATTCTTTTTAACAATATTGTATCTTAAAAGTACAACTGTTCTTTGCTTTATAATTATTTTCTAGGATAATATTTTTCATGTAAGGTGTCTCATATATTTTTTTCATTTGAACTATGCTTGAAAACTAGTTCACCTGATTCTGTTACATATTAAACCAGTTCTTTTGAAACATCTGACTTCCAGTTATTTATAAGATAACAGCTGGTTTATGAACATTAGGTTACCTAGCAGTGCAGAATAGCTATCCTGACCTGTTTTACCTGAACTAGTAAAGAGTTTGTTTTAAAAAAAATTAGTAATTTATGTCACATTAATTGGTTGTATATGTACATTAACAACAACAAACATTATTGCCCTTGTTAATATATTTGCATGTTGTGGTAAGTTGTGATTTTAAATGTGGTGATATGCAGTTTTTCAGTCCTAAACTGCATGTCTTATACAGTTAAAAAAAAGTTTGTTTGGTGGTTGCTCTTTTATTAGCAACTGCTGGCAGTATCACCTGTCCGAGAAAAACGGTCGTCTTTCAACATGGGACGTCCAACCTGGGTTGACAGGCAATATGCCAATCGTATTCTAGTACCTCATAGTTTTGAGGTACACTCTTATACACGGCCCACAGTTTGCCACCACTGTAAAAAACTCCTAAAGGGACTTTTCCGACAAGGAATGCAATGTAAAGGTAAAATTTGTCTTTCATTGTATGCATGTTACAAGAAATTATCACATCCCAAGGTCATTTTTTTTAAAAAAAAAAGAATCTTGCATGAACCAATATTATGTTTAGATAAAGTGATTTTTGGAAGGTAAATAACTTGTGCATCTCTGAAAATTGTAAATTCACAAAATTTTCTGCTGTATTGTTTTCTGGTTGTGGCAATCTGTGTTTATTGGATTTATTTTTTTGAAATAAATCTTGTGAATTTGAAAGTGACATTTTCCCATTGTGTCATACTTATTAAATTCATTGATTATTACTTACAGTATTTTTTTTGCAGCTTATAAGATTACAAAGGGAGTGTAATTTGAGTCATTGATTCACATTTGATAGCTGCAGTTGCCAAAACCAAATTATGCTATAACCATGTCTTAGTTTTCCTTTATTCAAGAGATTTTATCAATATAGATTTGATTATGTTCTAAGTTAGAATGTGAAACGGTCTTCACAGTAAAATATCTTACAAGGTTAAAAACTGACTTAACTTTCCATACCAGAGAACCATGTGACAGTACAGTCCATATCACAGAATAGTAGGAGCTTGATTAAAATTAATAGGTAAACACTTTTCTTTAGACTGCAAGTTCAATGTTCACAAGCGCTGCATAGAGAAGATTCCAAATGAATGTCCAGGAGAAGCTCCAAAAGAATGGTGTAAGTATTGTATATAATTTCCAGCTGGACAGTATTTTCTTTGCTACCCGACCTCATTCTTGGTTCTTTGTAAGGGGTCATCTCTATACTTTGTACAGATGAACTTCTTTTCATTACAATAGCTTGTGGAGTGAAATACAAAGTCTTAACCAGCACAGGGCATCATAGTGGCTTGCCACAAAATGCTTGAGGGCTTATCTTTGGTGCTAAGTTGCCTAGTTATGGCTCTGATTAAGTAATTGAAGGCATCTTAATATTTACATTAAAATCAGAAATGGGACACTGTTAACTGGTAAAAATAAAAGAATGCCTCTTACTTTTTAGTGTATTTTTTCACAATCTTATTTTAAGTAGTGTTGTAATATCTTTGTTTATTACTACTCAACATGAAGTATGTGTTGGAATTTTCCCAAGAACTTGCTGTTTTCAATAGATTGTAAATGATTTAGTTATCAGATATTGGAATTTTTATTTTGCTAAATAATGACATATTTTGAAATAATTGAAATAAATTTATTTAATGGTTTGATAAGTTGCATAAAAATAATAAGAACCTAATACTGTATACAGATGACCAGTCAACACTGGGTGTGTTGCAGACAAGTCTGTTTGGTAAAGCTGTAGGTTTTAATGTGATTTATGAAATGTTTTAACCTTAGGTTTTTATATTTCACTATTATGAACATATTTGATTTGAATATTTAGATATTATCTTTTACATGTATTTATTCACACGTTTATTATGTAAGTGTTATTTTGTAATTTACTGTCCTACCAGTAGCTAACTTGTAAGTCTGAGGGCTTATAATGCTAAACATTGGATTTTGATATCTATGGTAGGCAGAGCACAGATAGCCCATTGTGTAGCTTTGTGCTTTATAACAAACAAACAAATTGTAATTTTACTTTATGATTTTTCTACAGTTCTTTTTTTTTCCACAAAGTTGTAAAGTTTTACTGTTTTTAGTGGAAGGAACAGAAAGCTATGATGCAGAGAATGAAGATGAATCTGACAATGAAAGTGAATGTTTGTCAGAGCAAAGAATTCAAGATCTCCAAGATGAAGAGTCAAAACCTGTTGTTAAGTATGTAATAATAATGTATTTATTCTCTGAACTAATGCTTTAAAACTTTTAAAAATGATCTTTGATTGAAAGAATTAAGGGTAAGTTTTTGGTAAAACTGTGAAAAGGTTTATCCTTTTTCACAAGGCATTTGTGTATGTTCAACAGTGTCACAACGAGCAACAACATTCCCCTGATGAGGATTGTTCAGAGTGTCAAGCAGACAAAACGTAGAGGTTCCAAAGTTCTGAAGGAAGGTTGGATGGTGCATTTCACTAACAAAGATAGCATGGTTTGTGTTGTAAAATTAGTTACACAGTTTGTTTTTCTAAATGGCAGTGTTAATCCTATGCACATAGGAAGGTCAAAATTTAATTAAACCCCTTTATTATTAATGCATGTTAATAAACTTGGCTTCAAAATGTTGCTTATAATTCAAATTTTTATATTATATAAATTTCAATACCTTGATTTCAAAATGAAATGCTTAATTATTTCTTCAATCAATTTGTAATTCTCACTATATGACACAATGGTACTCTAACTTTGCATTAATAGATCTTTTTCCTTCCTTTATAAAGACCTCATATTGTTTAACCTATTAGAAACATTCAGTATTAATACTGATATATCAGAATATAAACTTGATTTATTGAAATATCACTTTATTTCTTCAGTGTACACTACACACTTCTCCCATATCTTCTGTCCTTTAAGAAATATGTTTAATTTTTATCTAACTTTGCTTTGGATATGTTTGCAACCAACAGAAAGAGTGTACACTAAATTATGCAAATCAGTATATTGTCTGTTGTTGTTGTTTTTTTAATCATTCAAAACTGATAGTTTTTTTTTAATACTTGTGATGAGTTTAAACATTGAGTTGAAAAAATTGAGTTAGTCAAAAAAGAAAATGGTGGTAAAAAGATTACAAAATCTTTACAATGAATACATTTTGGTATTTCTTCAGCCGTATTTTGTTTCTCAAAGATGAGCTTGACTTAGTAGTTAATGTATTGGACTGTAAGTCTGCAGGTCCATGGTTTTCATTTAGTTTCCACAAATAGTTGCTCTGCAATTTGAGGCCATGGGTGCAGTATAAGAGACATTCAAATTTCACTGTTTGAGCATCCTAAGAAGTGACAATGGATACAGTTTGCTAGCTGCTTTCTCTTTAATTATTATTTATTTTTGTGCATGATAGAGACATTTAACACCAGCCAGAATGTAGTATTTCTTCCTCCCAGTCGTAAAGTCCTATAGCAGCACATTTGTCAATGTGCAATCAAGGTACCTTTTTTTCCTAATCTATCAGTTCAGAAATGGGGATATCTAGTGCATATAGCACTTGTGTACAGATATTGAGAAGAGGTAATTCTAGAATAAAATAAAACATGTGTAGCAGTTGTAGAATCACTAGAACTTAGTGTTTTAATATACTTAATGACGTTTAGAGCATTTTGTGTCGTAATTTAAATTTAGTCAATAGTTCTGTCTATTTTAAAAAATTCATTAAAAATAGTTGTTTTTGTTCATTTCAGAGGAAAAGGCATTACTGGTGGCTTGATAGTAAAGCAATTACATTATTCCAGAATGATACAACTTCCAAATACTACAAGGTAGATTAAGCTAATGAAGTAATGTTTTTGTTTTGTGTGTGCTTATATTGTAATTTTATTTTGATCTGGGTGAATTTTGTTGATAGGTGCATGTTTGTTTAAAGGATAAACAAATATGAATTAAAAGTTCCTTGGGAAATTTTTAATGAAAACTCAAATGAAAAAAGTATGGGTTTAGTGATTGTAATATTATGTATGTATATTATGTGTTTCATTAGACATCATTGTCTTTTGGCATATAAAGCTGTTACTAGTAACAATCTTTAACAGGGTGTTTATGCTACTATGTTATTATTGTACAGTTGTTTACATTTCATATTTAATTAAAGTTTTCATCTGAACAAAAATGTTATTGTTCTGTAATTGACAGGAAATTCCTTTGTCAGAAGTTTTGGCCCTTGAGACTGTGAAACAAGGAATGAATTCTGATGCTTCTGGTATCACACATTGCTTTGAACTGCGTACAGCCAATGTAGATTACTATGTTGGAGAGGACCCAGAGGCCGCCAAAGGCTGGGAGTCTGCTATTCGACAAGCACTGATGCCAGTATCTTCAGCTTTTGCTACTACTGCAAATAATGGTGAGCCTACTCTAGTTGAATCATGTCAGGTCTGTGCACATGTTTTGACACGTGCATATTTAAACAAATACGTGTCTGTTTTTTGTTTAGTTACTCCCCTTTTTTAATATGGCAAATATGTCTCTATGAACTTCATTGAATACTAATTCGTTTTGGTTATTTCTGTCACACTCCGATAACGGTGAAATACGTAGGCTAAAATTTGGGACAGCTGAAATGGATCAATAGGTCCTTTGCTGTTTCAAAAAAATGTTTTGTTAAGAGTAGAGACTGAAGAGACAAGATTGATAGTGCTTAAAATTAATTTTTATTAATATCACAAAGTCAGATACAAGGAGAATAAATCTATTATCATACTCAGGCTTTATTAAATCTTGCTTTTCTAATAGTTCTATCTTGAAATTGTTTGTGGCCTTGTAAAAAGTTTTTAAAGTTCATAGGCTAAAACAAAGCTATCTTCGGTATTAAAAGGGTCTAACAATACTAAATTAATCAGATTTAATTATGCCATTAAAGCTTGGGCTAAACCTATTATAACATGTTTTTCAAAAGTATTGGCACACAAACACACACAGAGATACAAATCATGTTTTAAATGTTATTTATTAATCCAAATGATCTATTTTCTCATTACTGCTTTTAATTTTCAGTGGGATCTTTGTTTGTCCAGATTACATTACCTATTGATTACAGAAATGTTGATAAGTTCTGTTTCTATTGTAGGTGTGGCCCATGATGGGAGTGAACAAACAGATGGAGAAGAGAAAACTAATGATGTACGACATCACTTAGTATTAGTTTATGTAGAAAGTAAGGTTCTTGTACAGTTTTAAAGAAGAATCATGTTTCTGTGACACCAGTCTTTTTCTGTACAATCCAACGACAATACAAATTTATCTGTGACACAAATTGTGTTCTGTACAACTCAGTAAATATACAGATTTTGAAAAAAAAACATTGAAAGGGTAAATAATGTTCTGTACAACCCACTATATGTGCAGATTTTGGAAAAAATACTGAAAGAATAAACCTTGTTATTTGTAACTGTTCTACACTACATTTGTTAGTGTTGCCATTATCATGGGAAACTGTGTTACTTTAACTGCCTAAAATAGTTTTAACAGTGAACAGTTTTAAAAAAAACAGTTGTTCTTGTATTAAGATTATTAATAAGTTGCCCTTTCCTAGTGTTAACCAACAGTAATTATTTTTAATAATATAGAATGTTTGGTGTGTTAAGAATATTGTAGGTAGGTTTATTCATTATGGACAAATGGTGTTCAGTTGTAACAATATATAGTAGTTTTTGTATTACTAAGAAAGCTAACAAAATGCACATTTCTCACTCATCAGCAATGATCAGTTTTAACAAGACACCCTTTCCTCAAGAACAAACAGTGACCTATTTCAACAGTATATAGTAGTTCATGTTTCAAGAATGTTGATAACATGCCAGTTCCTTTGACAGAAAGTCTGTATTTCTAAACAAATTTTAATTCACACAGAGTTAATTTTAGTCAGCTACAGATGTGATAAAGAGGAAAATCTTTTAACCCATTCCACAATTTGTACGAGATAACTTGGGTGCCCTCCATGTTTCAAAACATATTTATGCAAATTAACTGGAGCAAACCATTTCTTGATTTATTTTTTTTAAATACTTGGATTTATATGCATGTTATTATGTATTACAGTCAGTGGTGTTTGTGCTGGTCTTTGTTGGATTTATTCTGACTTATGTGTAATAAATACTAGAGAAAAATCTCTGTTATTTAGTATAGTTTTGTTGAAATAATAGTATCACATTCAAATGAATATATGTAATGTGTACGTATTGAGTATATTTTATAGAGATATATAATAAATCATGCAAAAACTTTTAATTTGTTAGTATATACACATGAGCTAGGAATTAAAAAAACGTTTATAAAGCTACTTAAAAAAAATTGACATCAGTTTTTTTAAAAAATCAACTATTTAATAATATTATGTAAATAAATTACTCTACAATTTGAATAAAAATGTTTGATAATGTCCAGTTAAAAAATGTTTAAAGTAAATAATGATGATAAATTTCATGCAAAAATTTATACTCTCTATAGGATGTCAGCCACATGTATCAGATTTTCATGGATGAAATCCTTGGGTCTGGACAATTTGGTGTGGTATATGGAGGTAAGAATGTAATATGTGCTGTTTGTTATTTTCAGTTTATTATTAAATTGTTGAAATTCAGTTGATTTGTAGTTGCATATAGTTGTGTTTCCTAATTGGTCGGTGGTAAATTTAATGACAGAGTGCAAATAGTCTTTTTGTAGATTTGCACTAGGAAAACAAAAATAACATATTGTAATTTCACATTTACCTCTTTCTAGGCCAGAGATCTGTCACTAGTATCACTTGATTTTTCCCTTTTATCTTAGTAGTAGTACATAACCAAGTAACATAAAAACATACTCACCAGCATACAATTAAGAATTTACAAAATTAATATAATATCATTTAATATTTCTGTAAGTTCTTAGCTTGTGAAATATCCAAACTTTGTTCTTAAGCAATAAAAAACACATCATGTTACCTTATAATTTAAATTTTTTTTATTGTAGATCAAAAGGTTCCATTTTATATGTCCAGTCAATTCCAGTTTCCTATTTTTAAACATACTTTATTTCACAAATTTCATTAGTCACCACTTACATCTATAAACCTCAGAAAACACTGCAAAAATTGAAGAAAAGATACATAACCTATCTTTCAAAATAGTGTCACAGTTATGTGTTAAGCTAGGTGTTGTGATTTCTGCTGTCACTCTTCTTGGTTGATATAAACTTATATCAAATGAATGTTTGTTTGTTTTTACAACAGATAATAATTAATTTTCTTTGCTTTGTACAAGTTTGTTAAATTTAACTCCTTAACCCTTAAACAGTCAGAATGTTGTGGATAGCAGCATCAGTTGATGATGACCACTGTTTAAAGGTTAAACCTGAGCAGATACTGTCAGTATCTGTACAAAAGTCCTATTTTACACATCAGACCACTGTTTAAAGGTTAAACCTGAGCAGATACTATCAGTGTCTGTACAAAAGTCCTATTTTACACATCAGACCACTGTTTAAAGGTTAAACCTGAGCAGATACTGTCAGTGTCTGTACAAAAGTCCTATTTTACACATCAGACCACTGTTTAAAGGTTAAACCTGAGCAGATACTGTCAGTGTCTGTACAAAAGTCCTATTTTACACATCAGACCACTGTTTAAAGGTTAAACCTGAGCAGATACTGTCAGTATCTGTACAAAAGTCCTATTTTACACATCAGACCACTGTTTAAAGGTTAAACCTGAGCAGATACTGTCAGTATCTGTACAAAAGTCCTATTTTACACATCAGACCACTGTTTAAAGGTTAAACCTGAGCAGATACTGTCAGTGTCTGTACAAAAGTCCTATTTTACACATCAGACAGAGAAAGTATCTGATAAAATTTATGTCTTTTTGACTGAAAACTAATTCAAACCATGTTGTTATCCATCTTTTTTTAAAATACGGTAAGAATTAGGACACCATGAAAATAATTCTGATTGAATGTGCAAAGAATTATGGATTGAAACAGTTAACAATAATAATCAAGAAATAAATAAAGCTTTAAGTTGTTAACATTTATTTCAACTTCTACAGTATTTGCTAATCTAACTAAGCATATTTAATATTTTGCCATAGAAGAAAGTTTCTGTAGCTTACAAATAGGTGTAGTTTAACCCTATCACTATGAGCTCAGTAACCATTTTATACCCTTCATACCATAGCTTTTAATACAGAATGTTTAGCAGATCGTTATTAAACATGACAAGGCTTTTATAGAAAAAAATATCAGATTTTTAATTAAAAATTTGCCAAAGTATTTTTCTTTTTGGATGTTAATTATTTCATGTTCAAATTAATTTTGGTATTAAGGTTAAGGAATACCTTTATGCATCAGAAAATCGTCAGATTTCATTTGTGAAATCTCTATAATCTACTTATAAAATCCATATAACTACCAAACAATAAAAAAAAATCTTACCTATTATCTGTCTTATCTGTGTACTGATTTGGTTTAATTGACTGACCTAAGATGAGATTTAAAGTTTCACATTTTCATTGTAAAATGACTGCATGTTGTAACATGCAACCATAAATGTTTATTCTAAATAGCTTAAATATCTTAACATTGTACATCTATTTATATTTATTATTTTTATTTGATTGACCTTTCACTCTCTTATGTAAGACTAAAGAACTTTGTACTCACTTGCAGAACCTTGAATGTTAAGCCTGACTGAATTTTACATGTGGTGAATGTTAACCAAAATAATTTTATTAGGTTTTTACATGCATTTTGA
This sequence comes from Tachypleus tridentatus, assembly GCF_004210375.1. NCBI lineage: Eukaryota > Metazoa > Arthropoda > Merostomata > Xiphosura > Limulidae > Tachypleus > Tachypleus tridentatus. The sequence goes on from NC_134833.1 coordinate 141,634,406, forward strand.
AATAAAAAAAATATTATAAGTTACTCTACAAGTTTCACAGAATTCCACTGTAATTTATTAGGCATACTAACTAAGCTTTATTTCAGTTTTAAAATATTGTTTATCTACAACCATTTTTCTGCCTCAAGATTGATTATAAAGAGATTAATCTTGGGAAATAGACACTTTGAATTGGCTGAGAAAACCACATGAGGATAAATTGAGATTTTGATTGGTTATAAATACATAATAGAGTAAAGATGTAAGCTAGTATTTACAAAAATGGAAGATGTGATTGCTCTACTGTTTAATTTGCTAAATATACTCATATCTCAGTAAATATAAAAATAGGATGTTTTTATTTTATATTCTACTTTGTCACTATCTGTAATTTTAGTTTATAATTTGTAAGAAACTATGGGCTTTATTTGGACATCACAAACAATTAATTTGAATCAAAACTGCATTCAGCATGCAATGCAACACACAAAGATTGATGTTTAAGAATTTTGTTTTAATATTTATTTTTAAATTAAGAAATTAACAAATTAATAATACTAAAATTTGAATCATAAACTACAGTTTGATACTAAACTTATTGACATACATTTATAAAGGGTCCAGCATCGCTAGGTAGCTAAGACACTCGACTCATAATCCGAAGGTCTCGTCACACCAAACATTCTCGCTCTTTCAGTCATGGGGGCATTGTTATGTGACGATCAATCCCACTATTCATTGGTAAAAGAGTAGCCCAAGAGTTGGTGGTGGGTGGTGATTACTAGCTGCCTTCTCTCTAGTCTTACATTGCTAAATTAGGGACGACTAGCGGAGATAGTCGTTATGTAGCTTTGTGCAAAATTCAGAAACAAAAACAAACATTCATAAAGTAATAATTCAATAAAATTTTGAATCTATGTCTACAAATGTGATGTCGTGCCCCTTGACTCACCTGTAGTGATAGGGTTAACACAAGCATTTTCAGATCTATGGTTTGTCCAAATCTTCTAAACTATCTATTAGATTCTTTGTTTACCACTACAGGAGCTCTGGATAGCCACTTTCTCAAAAAACAATAAATTACTGCTACATTATTTATTTATTTGTAAGTATTAATTAATTATTTAATTATTAAGTACATTATTTACTTTATACTGATGTTTATAATCAGCTCTCTGTGGAGTCATATTTAAATGTTTTCAGTAATTATTTTCATTGTTAAATGTACAAACCATCTGCTTGACATCATAAAATGGTGATAATGAAAGGTTGTAGTAATAAAAACCACTACATAGGAAGTAAATAATATGAAAAACAAGACATGGAAAATACATTTTAATAGGGTAATAAATTTCTTAACAAATATAAACTTAAACTTGGGGTTTGGCAAAAAATTCTGTAGAAAAAATATATTGTTTACATGTGAGATTCCTTGTAACTGTGTAAACATGAAAACATGCATTTCAATTGTTTAAATGGAACTTGTATATCATTTAATTGATAGTGAAGTACATTTTTCGTTACTGTATTCTAGTTTTGTTATGCTGAAAGGTTGCATAAGTACAGAAAGTAAGGGGCAGCATAACATATAATAACATTATGGTCTGTAGAAATAAGAAATAATCAGCTCAGGCTATGGATAAATTAATAGATTTTGGGAAACACTGGTATGTTCCATGCTTCTTGTAGGTGTGCAGAATGTGCAGAAATTTGCTAGTTGTGTATCTTAGTTGTTGCATGTTTTTCAAGCTTCTATTTTTCAGGTCATATAGATGTATATATTGTACATAATGTTTCTTCATGTGGTACTTATAAAGGTGTCCATCGAACAAGTGGCCGTTCTGTGGCTGTAAAGGTAATAAATAAAACGAGGTTGCCTGCCAAACAGGAAGCTTATTTGAAGAATGAAGTAACTATTCTACAGAACATTCATCACCCTGGAGTGGTCAATCTGGAGAAGATGTTTGAAACACCTGAAACAGTAAATTCCTTTCACTGAGTTATCTCTATCTTCTTTCCTCTAAACATTGCTAAAAATATTTGCAGTCAGCACACAAATTACTATGCTCCATTAATTTTGTGTTATTTCAGAACATGTACATATCATGTGACTACTCTCCACCAATAGTATTGCACCATTTATATAGGTGCAGTTAAGCTATTCTTCTATTCCTATTCAGTTTTCACTTCTGAGAATTGGTAGGCTTCAAAAAAAGAACACTGGCAGTTGTGAGGAAGGGTGGGAAGTTTGTTTGTGAGTGTTAGAGGAGGGAAGTCCCTTTCAGAAGTACATTTTCAGTACAAGAAAAATGTTAGACTCTAATACAGTCTTACCTTTCCTCACACAAGTCTAGAATTCCACACTACAAGGGTGGAGGAATCAGTGTAGGTGTACAATATAGAAACCAAGTGGAAACCAACCACACAGAATAAATAGATGTGCTCTGATGTGAAAATGAAGTACACTTGTGGGGTACTGCATTACTTCTGGAACAAGTGTATTCTTCATCCTTGAATTGGGAAAATAATATGTTAAGGGTATAAAATAATGTTTGTGCACAAGCACATTTTGTTCTGAGAGGTGCAGTCCACAGTAAAATATAAACAGATAACTCTGTTTATATTCACAAACTTAACCAGACACACAAGGTTCAACAGCCCATCATCAGTGTTATAAGTTTGAAGATAAAAATAAAATAAGTTGTATTATAATGTAATATATGGCAACATAAACACAGTGGCTAGAAGATGTGGACCGTGTGACATAAACCCATCAGTCTCGACTGCAAGTAAATACAGGGTGTTCAGAAAGTCACTGTGCACTTATATATTTATTAACAGACATGTTTCAATATAGAATACAGGAGGTAAATATGAATGACAATTATAAACAATGTTGAAAGTGACCCCTTGGAATACGTGTTCGATGAGCCATACACGTTCTTCAGTTGTTAAAACCATATTGGGATCAAAATCTGAAATATAATAACATATGATTACAAAACTGCACAGTGACTTTCCGAACACCCTGTATATTGCCATATGTCAAGCAACCAGAATTATGAAAAGGAAGTTAGCTTTTGGTCCAAATCAGGCAAACTTTCAGGACTGTATTACAGGGTAGTTAATGAAGTAATTGTTGATAAAAGAATGTTAAGTGTAAAAAAGATACACAAGTGTATGAGATATATACCTCATAGTGTATGAGGTATTATTGTGTGTTATGGTGCCAAGAATTGTTCAAAGTGACACAGTGGAAAAAACAACTTTAAATTGTCAAATTTACAAGTATTAAAATACTGATTGAAACATGCTTAGTATCATGTTTTATTGAAATAAATAGGAGGAGAATGCTATATTATAGAAACCTGTTTTATTTTCCATACAAAGACATCTATAACTTTAGAAAGATGATAATTTGGTATTACACTTTTGTTATTTTGAACCTCTCTCATTTTATTTTAAGCTATTCCTTAAACCACAATTCTTGCTTAATTTTATGATGATTCATGTTACTATATTTATCTTAACATTAATAAGTGAAGGTTGTTTGCTTATTTTTAAACATAAACCTTCATGTTTGTTTTTGGATAAATGTTTTGGAATGTTGTCCAATTTTCTTCATCTCACTAGATCTTTGTTGTGATGGAAAAGCTGAAGGGTGATATGTTAGAAATGATCTTGTCCAGTGAATACAGAAGATTGTCTGAACGCATAACAAAGTTTTTGATTTATCAGGTAAGTTTTATATCAAAACTAATAGTGTATTGAATAGTTTGAAAATTACAGAATCTCTTTGATTATTACAAAAAAAATAAAGACTTTCAAAACAGTAAAATGGCTTAACTTGAAGTTATGGTTTATTGACCTGTATTTCATTTCATACTCAGATTCTGACTGCTCTGAAACACCTACATTCTAAGAACATTGTACACTGTGATCTGAAGCCAGAAAATGTTTTGTTGTCTTCAGATTCGGACTTTCCACAGGTGAGAAATTTCTGTTTATTTTGAAGTTCTTAAACATTTTTAGGAAGATATACATGTTTGTGTTTGGATAGTATTGACATAGGTAATAAATGCCAGTGCTTACATTTCCAACAAGTGTAATTTAGTGCTTTTTAACTCTCTCAACACAGGCTCGGTCAGATTGACTGATCACTTTGTACTCATTTAAAGTTGTCATAGTTTTATATTACTACCTTATATATATCTTTAGAGACTTTGGCAGACTTTCAGTAAAGAATTATAAGTTTCACACATACAAAATATCAGATTCTTTAGTGAAGTGTTTTGAATAAGCTGAAAAATATTTGTCCCAGAATATATCAAAGCTTTTTTATTTTACTGATACAGAGTGATTTTTATGTTAAGATTAAAAATGCTTTTCTTCATCGAAAGAATCTCAAATTTAATTTACATAATATTTAAAACCTTCCAAATGCATTTCAAATGTTTGTTTTCAGTGAAGCTTTATATTTTATCTGTTATTTTTCTACCTTAACTCTGTAAGAGATAGGCCAGTTTTACTAACCTCGTAACTGCCAGAAAATTGAAATAAATCTGAATTACCCTTTTTTCTTTTTAAAATGATTTAAGATTATAACATGCAACTACATTCATTTATCCTAAGAATATATCTATTTATACGTAAATTTAAGTGTTGTATTGCTCTTTGAATCATGTATGGCTGTTATTCACACAAGTATAAGTTGTAAGTCACTTGGAGAACACAAGGTTTATATTACAATATCAAAATTCATTACACACGAGCTACTCTGAGCTTCAGTTACTTGCAGATTAGCCTTGTGAAACATTTTTATTATATTATTATATATTTTTATCTAATCTAACTTTAGCTTATCAAAAGTGATTTCTACTTTTACATTTTAGTCACTTTTATAATAATAAATAAATAATAAACAGAAAGAGTGAGATATAAAGTACTTACCTGATTACCCCTCCTCTTAATGACACTTAACCCTACTCTTTTATACTATAGTAGTGCACCTGATCATTTTAATTTAATTAAAGAATGCACCAAAGAACATTGAATAATAACATGAAAAAAGGCAGATGACATCCCATAATGATCACAGTTTTTCTGAATTTCTACCTGTAAAGCAAGAGCTGTTACAAATTCTTCCAAGTTCCTGTGAAAAAGAAACTTGAAGTAAGAGAGAAATCAACAATTCTCTGTTTTTTATAAACCATCATTGAACAGATGACAACATTGGCTTTCTGTTAGTTACAAGTAATACAGAATTAAACATGATTTATTAACAAATCCTGAAAGAGATGATGTGGCCGGTAGTTGTGACAAGAAGGATCTGGTTTGCTATTTGATTGCTCTGTAACCAAACAAGATTGAAGGCTGTAAAAATTACACTCTGTCAAAGTGGTGATGAATTTATAGTGAGTTATTTACATTAAGTTTATTACTTTCTGGAAGGGTAGTGAATAAATTAGAGAAGAGGAAATGCCTAGAGAAAAAAATGCTACATTTCTCACACTATGGGAAATTTAGGATTTTTTAAATATTGACTCATAAAATTAAGAACTTAAAACTTATATACTATTAAAATATGGTTTATCACCTAGAATTTTATGCTATACTAAGTGGTATAACAAACAAAAAGTAGCTTAACTAAGTTTTGAATGTATATCACTAAAAACCTCGAGACATGTAGTAAAGATGCCCCATAACAGAGGATTAATATAAATTTTCACTGGCTACTGTTGTTAGTTTTATATAAATATTTAAACATATAACTGTTGATATAATTAGTTAATTTATTTAATTTGAGGGTTTTAGCATAAGTTGAAATGTCAAAAAACTTTGCCAGAGGTGGAACATCAAAGAAGTTCAGACTAAATCTAGTTCAAGGAAACAAACATTTTCAGAAAAATGGCTTAATGAAGTCCTGTGCTGGAAAATAATTCTGAACATTTTGAAAGGTTGTGTAAGTTGTGCCATGTTCACCCACATTATGCAGACAAAAGAGGCATTTATTACACAGGTGCAAAAAGCTTCAACCATTAGAAAAACATGAAAAGTGCACTGAGCACGTTAAAGTAGTTTAAACTATATCTAATGCAAAGCTGAGTCAGCAGAAAAAATCAAGTCATCCACTTGATCGATGGCAAAACAAAACAACAATACTCAGCTCTTTCAGTTATTTGTTTACTTGGATTCCATTGAAGTCGAACAATCGCATCATAACCGTAAATATTAAGAAAGATGTACTTTTAAAGCAGCTTGAAGGAAATATTGAAAGTGCTTAACAAAGTGATAAAAGAGGAAGCTTGAATTATTTATATTATAGCAGTTGTGAGAAAAACTGAACTCTGGAGTCTATTATTTGATGGAACAGGAGGAAACAGAGCAGGAAATAGTGTATATTATGAGTGTGTCAACGAGGAGGTATCTTCCAATCTGTTTTCAATATACATTTAAGAACTTAAAATTTGTATTAAAATATGGGCTATTAGCTACCAGCCCATGCCATAGCAAGCGGTATAACATAAACAAAATGTAGTTTAAAAACATTGTAACATTTACAGTAAAGGATGCCTGTGCAGATAGGGTTAAAGTAGTATTATTAGACTGATTGATGGTAAAAGAGACCACTATTGTGCAATGAAACATTGCAGACCAATGATTGTTTCTTTTGTTTTGGAAATGTAAAATAACCAGTTAACTTATATGAATTTTGAAATACAAATATTACAGTACATGATGCATATTTTCAAAATTATAAAAATAACATAGAATATCACAATAAGACTACAGACACTTCAGATTTTTACAGTGTGTTAATTATACTTTATTTCTGTTTGCTAATGAATTAGCTTGTCACACTAATTGGAAGCTGTGCTACTATATATTTAGTTTATGGGAAATTTCCAGAACAATTGATAATTTAGTGACACCATATGTTGTCTTATGGTCAAAGGAATATAATTAGCTAGTCCAAAAAGAAATATTTGTACATTCAGATTGTTAAATTACTCAATATTTCGAGAAGAAAATTTTTGATATTTTCTTTACAGTCAAAAATCTTGTATAATAGTGTGTGTAGGACAGCAACAGACTCTGAAACTACACCCCAGCCTAATTCTGAATAAAATCTTCATACAAAAGTGAGAGTCATAGTTATGAAAGAGAACCTTTCAACCCAAAGAGATACTGACATGAATCTGAGTAAGCTAAAAATTCACAAATTTCCAACCACGTCAAAACATAACTGTTTTAATAAGAAAGATAGAATCTCTGCAGTTTCATTTAATCACATAATTATTGAGTCTCACCCCAGTGGGCATTTATGTCTATGATCTACTTAAATGTGACTTTGGAAACTAATGTCCACATGTAATAGAGAATTGATCAAAATGTAGAGTCTAAGTCTATCATCATTTTCCATTCTTTACAAAATTTTATAAAAGTAGTTGCAATGTTGGGTAATAACATGGAACCATAGTTATCAGATTTATTATGATTGATACTGGAGTAGGTAGTTAGAACAGCATTGAAATACCCAAAACATTGATCTTAAAAAGTATTAATAACCTCAGTATAATGTAAAATAACTTGTGCTTTTATAGTTTTATGGTATCAACATATTTTTTTTATCTTTATGTAACAACTACAACAAGTTTTGATACTGAAAAAGAAAAACTACCCACAAATATTTGCAAACGTTATATCAAGAAAACTTGCATCGATGTGCACAATAAATGTATGTAAATCAGTATAAGTTACTTTTTATATTTGGTTTGTTATTGTACGTTTGCCTGAAAACACGTGTTGGTTATCTGACATATTTACTCTGTTTCAGGTCAAACTTTGTGATTTTGGATTTGCTCGTATCATTGGTGAAAAGTCGTTTCGTAAATCCTTGGTTGGAACTCCAGCTTACCTAGGTCAGTGAATAAGTCTTAAGTTATTTTGTTCAAATATAACATATAAAGCTTTTGAAAGTTGTAGCTTGTTTTACTCTTAAGAAAATTTTAGGAATAATTTGGCATAGTAAATTTTTTTTTATGAGCAGATAAGAAGGGATAATTATCAGTATGAATTTATATATTGTAGAATTTACTAAAATATTGTGGGATGGATGATAGAAAATATATTTGAAAATGTATATGAAGCATGTAGTATAAACTGGCTTTTATATGTGACTTTTAGCTCCCGAGGTGGTTAGGAACAAAGGTTACAACAGGTCATTGGACATGTGGTCAGTAGGTGTGGTCATCTATGTAAGGTAAGAATATAGATAAAACAAGACCATTTTATCCACTTCAATCCATATAGTTGTTTGTAGTATGCTTTTATATGTTATACACATTCACACACGTGTGTTGCACTTATGCCATAAAAGGTAGTTTATACATACACACACAAAGTGAAAAAAATCATTGAGAAAATGAAGATGGAAGTCTATATTTTTCTGACTGTTCAAAACCTTACACAAGGAAGAAATATGTAAGCAGTATTCCACATCTTGAAGAGTTGATAGATGGATATGAGACAGAGCAAGATGACTGCATTAATTCTGAGCTGGATAAGAAAAAATAGGAAAGTTTCAAGAATGATAAGTCTTCTAGACCACGCAATATTTCCCCAAAGAGGTTAAGAATTGTATCTCAAGATGGCTGGTATGGGTATTAAATTTTTTATTAAAATGAAATAGAGAACAATGTTTCGACCTTCTTAGATCATCTTCAGGTTAACAAAGAGAGTTTACAACTGACTATTGAAACTTTGTTCTCTGCTGTATTTTAATAAAAGTTTTAGTACCCATACATCTTTACTTCAAGTGGGTTTCTCATCATCACAAAGGTTAAGGATTGGATATGTGAGTCACTTGCTGCTATTTTTTTGTTAGTCCTTGAATAGTGAATGGGTACCAGAAGATTGGAAGTTGGGTAATGTTACTCCTATTTGTAAGGGAGGTGATAAATTTGTGTTATTACTTATAGACCCTATTAGTCTTATATCACTTGTGGGTAAAGTTTTGAAATGTCTATCAGAAGATGTTTTGCCAAGTTATTCAATGATGTTCTGAATTTTACTGCATAGTTAACATGGTATTAGTAAGAAAAAAATCTTACCTTTTGACATTCTTTGAAATGATTACTGCTTATGTAGATGAGGGTAAAGGTGTAGATTTGGTGTATCTGAAATTTCACAAAGCATTCCACAAGGTACCACATAAAAAATATTATAGTTCTGGGGGATAAGTTAGTTAAATGAATAGAAGAGTAGCTAGGCAGAAGAAAGTGAAGTGTTCTTAAAAATGGAGGTCAGTCAAATTGGAGTAATGTTACAAATGGGATACCTCAGGGCTCAGTCTTAGAACCTTTGTTTTTCATTTTATTTACATCAGTGACATAGATGAAGGGAATGGTCAATAAATTACTTAAATTTGTTGAAAATATCAAGGTCTTGGATGTTGTTGGCTGTGAAGGGGATGCTGCTGTTTTATAAAAAGATTTAGATCATTCAGTGAGTTAGGCAAATAAATAGCAGATGGGTTTTAATTGTAATAAATACAAGATAATGCATGTTGGTTATCATAATTTGAATTATAATTTGGGTGGGAATAATCTTAACAGTCTCATGAAAGAAAGGGGTTTTGGTGCAGTGTTTGATCAGTATCTAAAGCCTTCCAAGCAGTGTGCTATTGCTAGTGGTGGAGCAAATAGGATTTCAGGTTTTTTTATACAAAAATAATGAATACTGTTTAAAGAGGTTATAATCTCATTGTATAGGTCACTGGTTAAGCTGCATTTTTAGTATTTGGTTCAGATTTTGGCTTCTTACCTTAGGAATGACATTGAATTGCTGGAAAGGGTTCAGAGGAGGGTTACTAGAATGGTGCCTGGGATGGAGGGTTTTTCATATGAGGAAAGATTAAGGTCTTTGAAATTAGAGGAATTAAAGGTGATCTGATTGAGTGTAACATTGTTAAGGGAATTGGTAGTGTTTATGTATCATATGTTTGCATACTTAACAGCAGGAAGAGTAGGGAATACATACGTACATATATATATATATATATAATTGGAAAGGTATGGAGGAGTTATCTTGAACTAGGACACTTATTTCTTTAACAGGTTGGTTATCTTGTGGATTGGGTTGCTTTCAGATGTAGGGATAGTAAATTTAAGAGAAAGCACGATTAATAATGACTGGCTTTAAGATTTGTTTTTAAATTTACTTATTTAATAGCTTAAAGAATGGAATAGCCAAGATGGACCAATATGTCCCTAAACATTGTGACCCAACATGGCCAGATGGTTAAGGCACTCAACTCATAATATGAAGGTCATGGGTTGGAATCCCCATCACACCAAACATGCTCGTCCTTTCAGTTGGGGGGGGGGGTGTTATAATGTTATGTCCAACCCCACTATTCGTTGGTAAAAGAGTAGCCCAGTAGGTGGGTGGTGATGACTAGCAGCTTTCCCTCTAGTCTTACACTTCTAAATTAGGGATGGCTAGCACAGATAGCCTTTGTGTAGCTTTCCACGAAATTCAAAACAAACCAAAACAAAACCTTAAACATTGTTTTTAGGACAACAGGCTCTAAAATCTAAATTATTGCTCTGATTTTTTAAAAAATAAAACACATTTTAATGAATATAGATGAAAACTAACTTCTAAATTAAATATTTTAGTTACATAGTTTTGTTTTGTAGGTGACTTGAGAAGGGAAGAGCAAATGGATTTTCTTTCAAAATGTAAATTGTCATTTGAACCCATGAGAAGAAAAACATGATACCGAGCTGTTTGAGAAAATGAAATTTTATAATGTGGGAATGTGTAGTGTTTTAAAAGGCTTCAACAAAATTTAGAAAATTTGAAACTTACACTGTCACTGTGCAAAAATGTTTACATAGTTTCAGGGAACTGAAGGAAATACGTTTATTGTTTCCTATTATCTCTCACAGTTTGAGTGGAACGTTTCCGTTTAATGAAGATGAAGACATAAATGATCAAATCCAAAATGCCACTTTCATGTATCCTCCCAATCCTTGGAAAGAAATCTCAGCTGAAGGTAATAAGTCATTGTTTTATTGTCTTCTGATATAAACCATTTTACTCTGTATTTTTCTTCATAGTGCACTTTTATATGTACCACAGTAATCAGTTTTTGTAATATGTGGAACATGGGTTTCCTGTGTAATCAAAACATTTTAGAAAACCTATTTAAGAAAATTCTATGAAATATTTTATTAATTCATTTACTACTTTTAATCTTTATTGTGAAGACCAGCAGGTTAGATTTAGAATATTTATGAAAAAAAAAGTCAAAAATAAAGTGATTTATTACAGGTTGGAAACAACTGAAAACCAAATAATGAACAGTGAATGGAACGTTTTTTTTTTCGAAGTTTATGTTCATATTTAACATTCTGTGTGCTTGGATATTTTGTCCTTGGACATTTTACAAATATCTTCTTCACTTTATGCTAAAGCTGTCGACTTGATTCAGAACCTGCTACAGGTGAAGACAAGGAAGAGGTTCACTGTGGACAAGTCTCTCTTTCACACATGGCTGCAGGTAACGTGTAATGGTTTGATAGCTTCTTTAATGTTTAGTGGTAGTACTTAAGCATTATAGTGAACTTTGTTAAAGCAGTTATGTTTAATTATAGTCACTTGAAAATACTTTGTAAGTACATCGTCAGTTAAATCTCTCATACAGGACTACCAGTTGTGGTGTGACTTGCGGGAGCTGGAAGCTCACGTTGGGGTGAGATACTTAACTCATGAATCAGACGATGCTCGTTGGGAAGCATATAGACTAGAACGAAATCTCCCTCCACCCCCAGCTTTGCCAATAAAAAATTATGATGCTGACCCAACCTCAAATTTGTTACCCACAGAGCTTTTGAAGGTTGCAGAATAAGTTTCATAAGTCGGTGTATCATATGGGTTTTGTTTGTATAATGATACTTTAGTATGTGTAAAAGGCTCGGATAATAGAAGGGTCTTGAAATTTTTGTAATAATTTAAGCAAATTTTGCTATAAAAACTCTTGCATTACCTAACTTGTACTGTTCTCTAAAACTATTCTTTAGACTTATGATGAATTAAGATTTACCGTTTTAATTGGTATGTCATACAAAATGATGTGTAATGGGTTGTTAAGGTTACAGATTTTTTACAATGATATATGTGTATGGTTCTGTAATTTTTATATTTTTTTCATATTTCTATAAAAAATATAAAGTGTAAAAGAAACATTGCTATTTTGACATATCAATTTAGCATTTTCTATAATATTATATATTTTTGATCTGTAATTCAGAGGATAAATTTTTGTTGTTTCTTAGTATTGGTTATCAGTTTATTTAATTGGATGACTCAGTATAGTAGTTAATTTTGGTAAAAAACTTTGTAGATTTTTTTCCAAGTCTTTCATTTTCAGTGTTGCTAGATGACAGTAGTTATACCATGTGTTTGGTTTGAGGGAAGTATTCCTGTAATACAACTTGTATATAATACTTGAGTTCTATGTGTTTTGCTTTTGTAAGTTTACAGTTGCAGAGTTTTGGACACTACATTTTTTTTATCTTATTGCTTCCATTCACTTGTCCCAGTCTTGTGATATCCCATTTATGAGACAGTTCTTGTATGAGTATCAATGTATTACATGCAAATTTCTACCTGATAGTTTTGAAGGTTAATTTCAAAATATCAAGAAATTTCCCCACAATACCCTGGACAGGTACTACATCATCATACTTGGGAGGAGTTAAGTGTACATTATAACATTAATGGGGGGTAGCATTGGTATTGGATAAAACCTGTCATTCTTCAATACACAGTAGACCTGAAACCTGTCATTCAATATTAATCAGTAATGTGAAATTATATGCAACAAGTTATATTTTTGGAAACCTATTAGGTGCTAGAAGGTAATGGATACAGATAGGTAAAGGCCAGAACTCTTTTTTTTTTTTAAGTGTATGTCATATTTCTTTGTATCATTTGTTAGTATATAGAAGTACAGTTTTAGAGTTTTCACACTGTTAAAACATTCTTGAGTCTATATATTTCCATAATATTCTGCTTGATTTCATGTCTGATTTTTGGTGTTTGACAACATGTTCATCAAAGTGAAACTCTGAGGCTAACAGTGTGAAGGTTAAAATTTTTATACTTTGATTTTATCTCATATGTCAGCTGTATTAAGTTCATTTGAACCGTGATTTTCTCCACCCTTTTCAGAAATTTCCTGCATTGAAAGTAATTATAACATGATTATAATTATTAATGCAATCCTGCATGTGAAAAATAAGTGAAGTTAAGGTTTGTTTCAAGCACTTATATTTTAAAATTTATAAATAAATACTGATGAACACTTGTATTTATTTAGGTATTTTAAATCTTGTTCCATGTTTGTCGTAAAATCTGTTCAGGATGAGTCAACCTGTTAAGAATTTCCTACACTGTTAAAGTTTGTTTGAAATCATTGGTGTTATTGTTCTATTCTTTATTTTAAGTCTTATTTAGGAATCTGATATACATTTGAAGTAGTCTAAAGCAAGAACCATGGGTTTGTGCTGTAAAATATTTTTGTTAACAATTCTGCCTACCTGGTACAAAAAACGAAATTAATGCAAAATCAAACAATGGTGTAAATAAAGTTTACACAGGCTGGAATTCTGTTGTGTCCAGTAAACTGAAATATTCAGCCGATGACAGACTTAAATAATGATAAGTACAGGGTTTCTCAGATTTTGTGTGTGTGTACAAGACTTGCAAGTTATTTAAATTGCTGTATTTCTATAGGTTGATATGGTTGGTTTATACATGAAATACTAGTTTTATTTTAAGAAAATATCTTTTGGAGTTGGAAGGCATTGTTATTTTTGTTTTTTTTTATTATATGACATTCTTCCTAGACCACAGTTTTTGTTGTTGAGTTTAATGTTATAACTTACATGATGATGTTGAGGTTAATGTTATAACTTATGTGATGATGTTGAGGTTAATGTTATAACTTACATGACGATGTTGAGTTTAATGTTATAACTTACGTGACGATGTTGAGTTTAATGTTATAACTCACATGATGATGTTGAGTTTAATGTTATAACTTACATGACGATGTTAAGTTTAATGTTATAACTTATGTGATGATGTTGAGGTTCATGTTATAACTTACATGATCACAAGAAAATATTAAATATTCATTCACATTTATTTTTTATTGTTTTCAAAATTGCACCTGTTAGTAAAATAATCTTTTCTCACTTCTTCAGTTTAATGTTACTGTTTGATACATATACCGATTGAAAAAAAATATATATATATGGTTTTGCTAGGATTGAAAACATACTTTTGTTGGTGTAATATAATTAGATAACATTCCGTTTTTTCTGAACATTCCACAAAGTACATCTTAATTTTCTTTTTTGACTTAATTTTGAGTGAGATTGGCATTTAGTATTAATACTTCCCTTAGGTTTATGGTTTTGATTATTATTGAACAGTTGTGACATTTTGTTCTGTCTATTTTTATTCAAAGAATGTGTCACCTCTTAACCTTTGACTTAGTCATTTCCTTTAAGTGGCTACATCTCATCAAGAACTAGATTCCATGACAACAGTCTTTTTGACTGAATTGTAAACATGTGATATTATGTCCTTATTGGTAACCATGTTAGTTAGAGGGTTTTTATGCTTTACATAAAAGTTTCAAAACCTCCTTTAAGAGTACTGTTAGTTTTTATTTCATTGTAGGAAACATTGTTTTAGATACATTTAGCTTTTCCATGCAATAGAAGGTTAGAAGTTATCTATTGGAGTTGATAGGATAAACTTTTTCATTGTTTGTGAGCTTTGACATAAAAAAACAAACAGGGTTGTGTTTAATACACATGTGCAATACATCGTCACTGACGATTACGTCTCTTGTATGTTTTGCACCACTAACCAGTGGTAGTTATTATGATAAAATGTTTATTTGTGCTTTTGAAGTATTTTTATAGATTTCAAAGATAACTGAAGAACGACTAATAAAATAAGCTAGAAGTTAATTCTATTACTGTTTTATTAGTGATGAAAATGATGACAGTGTAAAGTACATGAATTATAATTATTTGATTTAGATTCTTGTTGAAGAATAATTTCAAAGTAGCTCGGTTTCTCTGTGGAATCTGTAAGGTAATAAAAACAGATAGAGATAAAATCTGAAGTCCCATTAACTAGCTTGTTTTTCTTTGATGAAATCCCAGGATAGTTTTCAACTTGTAATGATTGTAACCACTTTGCTAGTGTTGAAAAAAAAGACTGGATCTTGTTAAAGAATGATTTACATACATATATGATTAAAGAATACAATGTTTGAACTTATGAAAAACTAAAATTCCATCATTATTGTCCGTGGAATTATAATGTGTAGGAAGATCAGCTTTTGAAAATAATTGTAAATTTGTCTATTATTATTGTGGGGAAGAGGTCTCACATATTTAACAGGTGCTTTACCAACTGAACTAAAGGTTTAGCTTACTAATTAATGCAGTAGCATTGCAGTGGAAACTTAATTTTACCCAAGCAACCTACAGTTAGTTATGTATCTGTATTTTGTAACTTTGAAACACTTCCATTTTCTAAGTATCAAAAACTGTCAATTCAAATAAAGTGTTAAACTCGTGGAAAGAAAGAAGTAATTATATGGACCAGGTTTCAGACATGATAAAGGTTGTTTGGCTAAAGTGTTGGTCGTATAATTATCTTCCCTTCCAGCAGGATTAACAGTTTTCAGTAAAAAGTTAATTTTCCTGAGAAGCCAGCTAAGACAATCTTAATTTCAAGAAAGTAATTATTGCACGTAGTACATGATATGTAATAGTGCAAAATCTGGTATTGATACACTTTCTCAGAGTTACAAAAATAATTTACATTGAAAATGATGGAAAGACAACAGGACATTTTCGATTAGAATTGGTTGTTAAAAAGTAGAGCAAATCAGATTTGAAAGGAAAATTCATTTATCACTTTTTACAAGTGGGCTGAAGGTAGGTTAAAAGTATATTTAACTTTTTATATCAGCTTTATACAGAACTTTACAACGTTTTTGTAAATGTCATGCATTTTTAAAGGTATTTTCTTTATTTTTTTCTATTACACTTTGTTGGCTTTAGTTAATTTCAATGGCCAGTGTTTTTGTAGTAGTGTATTTAACACTTGGCTTGTATGGTGTGTTTTTTTGTCAAGTATTGGGAACTGTTTTGTATATAGGCTTTGCTAAGATATGGTTGATAGTTATAATGGCAGTTGCAAATTTTTGGTATGAAGGTTTTGGTTACAACAATAGGTATACTTTAGGAAAATACTATACTGATAAATAAATTATTAATCAAAAATGAGTTTTATGTAATGAATGGTGATTCAGTGTCTTACCTTTTATGGTTTCTCTTTGTGGTATGCCTTGTAATTGCTGTCATCTCAAGTTTTGGGAAGAAGTTATTCCACCTTTTGAGCTTCTGTTTTCCTTAGTTCATTCTACTGCTGACTTACATTAATTCCAACCATCACTCTGAGGCTCAACATTGATATCTCTATGTAAAAGTTGTAGTTAATTTTTATGTGTTAAAAACATTGCAACGATTTGTTGATTTAGAATGAAGAGCTTGAGATTAGGTTATGCAGTTAGTATGTTAGAAGTATTGAGAGTCCAAGGTTTTTTATTGCTTTAAAAACCAGTGCTTTTGCTGTAAAAATATTTTCCTTGTACATACAAACTTTTCTAAAGTATTTTCAAATACCTGTTCACATTTTAGAGCTTAAATGTAACAGTACAAGTGTTTTTAACATATTGTAACCCAGGTGCTATAATAATAATTTTGTTTTTGTATGCATTTTTGTTAGTCACAAATTAAAAGTAAAAACTGAATCATTTTAAATATTCGTATGGTCATTATATGAAACAGGCAAAATATATAATAAGAGTAATAGTCATTAAAATTATTTCTGGTGATTAGTGAAATATTCCAAACTTCTTGTGTTTGAGATTGTAATTCCCACTAGAAACGTGTTGTTGAACTTTGTACTGATAGCTCTTTCATCAAAATCTCACTTTGATATCAAGCTGAATTTATATATATATCACATTATAGGTAGAAAATATTGCTTGTTTGTCTTTTCTTTTTTTTTTACAAAAGTTGGAAAACAAGAAATCTAGGTATATTAATTACCTTGACATTGAATTAATGTTTCTTTCTGTTACTCATTCTAAAGAAAACGTAAATATTGATTGGTTGTAGCTTTTAATTCAGATACTTGTAGTGAATTTTTATTTCAATTTAGTGATGATATGTGAAAAATAAGTTTCTTACAGTAACTGTAGCACTGATTTGTCATAATAGTGTGAAATGTAATTAATATTTTTCTTAAGGTACATTTTATTCAACTGGTGGTGTCACTTAGATTTTTCTGTCAACTGTACTATAATATTATCTTATTTAAAGAGCACAGTATTTCTTCATAAGTTAAGGCTATATGCACATCAACCTGAAATGTGGCTAATACAGTTGAGAAGCTCCCTTTTAACTTTTTCTGAGAATTACTGTTGGAAGTTTTTAATTTATCTATTTGTGTGAATAGCTTTTTTTATTCACATATATCCCAATCCTGATTAAATTTTGTATATTTTGCAGAGAAAATGGAATAAAATCAGTTCTATTATCACACTTAACAACTTGGTTCTGTATTTTTTAATACTGTCACAGATTTTAACTTCTTTACGACTTTTTTGATTCAATTTTTAAATGCTTTCTGTTCACTAACATGTTAACTATTAAATACATGTGTGTTCATGTAACTAATTCTCACATAGGTTTTTACTTTATCAAGTAAATATTGTTTGATTGGAATTTTATATGGTGTTGTTCATTACTATGAAACATGTTACAATAAACCTTATAAGAAACTAAAAGAATATATTCTGGACAATAAAAAAAAAGTTTTATCATTAGGGGGAAAGAAAGCAACTGTTTCTGAGGAATTTGACAATGTTGGTCTTAAAAATCATGTTGAAGATTACTGAATCACCTTTAGTTTTTGAGTTATGATAGACTTATTAAAAAATTCATATTATAAAAATAATTTATTTTTAATAACTTTATTCATTGAAAATTGTATTTAAAAGTGTCTAATTTGAATATTTTGATAACTTTCTTCTATATTCACAGCTTGAGCAAGGGGAATGAAGGGCTTAGTATTCTTGTTGTCAAAAGTACAGCTTAAAAGGTAGCAATAACTATCCATAAAAGGAGCTTTAACAAGCTAAAACTGATCAAAGCTCACCTTAGAACCAATATGGCAGATAAGAGACTTAAGACTCTGAAGAGTAATGAACATGAACAGAGAATTGCTCTTTCCTTTTGATGTTGCTGATAGGTTCATTACTAAGTTTCCAAATTTATCTTACAGTAAATACCTCTTGCCCTGAAACATCTAACCTTATAATGTATTAAAATGTATTCTGAAATACCTTGTATGGACATGTTTTATCTCCACCAAAATTACCATGATTCTGTCCTGAACTTTGTTATATGTGTACATGATGCTATCTTTTCTAACCTAATTATTTTTACATTCCTTTGCAACCAATCACCTTACACCACTTTCTGTAGAGTGAAGTGATTTTTATCCACAGTTGTTATAAGTTAAATATGTTTTATTTTCGTAACTTGAATTGCCCCTAAGTGATAAGTTTGAAGGCTTATAATGCTTAAGACTTTGGTACCATAGATGGTGCAGTTTAGGCCAGGCTTTCATATATATACATTTTTCAACTGTAAAAGTTTTAACAAAATATTCTATAAATATGATTTATACAGTTCTTGAAAATACAACTGCTGAAAACCTTGTGCCAACAACATAGCACTCAGACTACATTCTGTTCGATTTTTCCACCCTGATGAAGATGATTACTGTTTTCACATGTTCTACTTTACAAAATTGTATTATACCTTGAATAAACAAGCAGACAAATTGTAAGGTTTTCCTTTCTGCTGTTGTGTTGTTGTTGATAATATTTCAGTTGCTGACTTTGTCTACTGTCCATTCTAATAATACAAATAGGAAACCCATAACTGAAATGCATACCACCTTTGTATAATAGCAAAGACAGGTGTAGAAATTAAGTGAGCTATTTTACATTTCTTCAGTAAATTTAGCTATGGCAGATTATAAGTGGTAGCCTTTTTTATAATGTGACATTATACTAAGAAATGCAAAGCATATACAAGGAGTTGAATTAAAATGGTGATCTCCTTTACTCATTTTATCAACTTCTTTAAATGCATCTCACCATATCCTCAATTGTCTGTTCTTATACATAAATCTCCAATTTTTGCTCTCAGATTTAGCTTTGTAATTTATCAGTCATTTAAACCTAACCCCACTACTACTCTCACCATTTGAATGTTAGTTATACAGTTAAAGAAATACACACCTGTAGTGTAATACCTCTTTCAAGGACTTTTCTTCCAGGAAAATGATTTGACTTGTTACTTACACATTTCAAATCTGTCCTACTCTAATTATCTGCATATAATGGAAACTAAGTTTGGTGGGAAAAGCATTATGTATTCCACATATATATTTCCCTCTGAAATGAAGGAGAACACATATAGGAGTTCATGCAATTTCATGATAAGTGGTTTTTATTGAAGAATGCAATTTTCTCTTACCCTTTCAGTTATCAATAAAAACAAATGTCTTGGCTGTTGTGTATAATGATATAACTTGAGTATCTTCACGTACGCTTAAAGTATAGCACATGCTTATAAAAATAAAACAATTATAACAAGCTCCAAATAGACATACCAAAATATATCTCTCAATATAATCTGTGTTTAGATTGTGATCAAATCAAATTACATTCTTCCCAGATTGATTTTAAGACTCTAATCTTTCTATTTATTCAGGAATTTGTGATTGTCTTGAAAATAAACCATAAAGAAAAACACATTACGAGAATATGTTATTTTGGATATTTTTATATGTAAAACATTAATGTGACACTCGGCTAATAAATCTTCGAAACATAAATGTTTACTAATGAACAACGGTGATTTGAGTCGCACAGTTTTTGTGTTTGTGTCATTGTTCTGAAATGAAGTTTTTCTGCTGGAAACATAAAATAAACCATAAAGAAAAACACTTTACGAGAATCTGTTATTTTGGATATTTTTATATGTAAAACATTAATGTGACAATCAGCTAATAACTTTTCGAAACATTGTTTCGATTATTTACCATTGTTCTGAAATGGAAACATCCTATTTTAACACTTCATCACTTTTTATTTCCTTGGTTAGCTGGAAAAACATAACACAAACTCAACATGTTTGGAAAGCTCTGTCTATCATCTATCATTTAGAAATTATTATATGTTTGTGTAAGGTACATGCTCTGAGATCTTTGCCCCAGAACACTGGTAACACTAAATTGGACAATTAACTAGGCCTGGCCAATCTATAGCCCATTGTGTAGCTTCATACTTACTGCAAAACACACAATTTTAGTTTCTCAACTCTGCTATGAATTTTATTTTATAAAATTTAAATATATTTTATTCTAGTCACTTTATTTACCTTTCAATAACTTTTTATTTTCTTAGCTTTTGATTGAACTGGTTTATTCTATGTTGTCACAATTTTCAGATATTTTTCAATTTTGTACCTTTGAATGATATAATTTTCTATATTAAATATCCAGTAAAAATAAATCAGTATCAACATACATCACCATTACTTTAGCATTATATAAAATTTACAAAAGTCACTATAAAAACAAGCTTTTACAACACCAGTGCTACTGAACATCTGTATGGACAATCAGCTTAAATAAAATTACATCAAATCATACAACCATGCAGTAAAGTGTATTATATGAAAGTATAAACTTTTAAAAGCAGATTCTTTTACTCTGAAAAAGTTAAATTATCTGAATATACATCTTTAAGAAAGTACCACAATATTAGTATTAGTCACAGATATATCCATAAATTAAAATCATTATTATTTTAATACATGGAAAAAACCTCTAAAACCAGTTCATAATTGCTGAATAATAGATTATGAAATATTGTGTCTGGAAATCAAGTCCTATTTAATTATTTTGTTTGTTTTTTAGAAAGAAAGTAACACGTATTGAATCACTTTTATTTACTTCATATTACATAAATTAACTTGCATAAAAACACACTGAAATGTTTTACTGACCTCAGTATTTTAAAAGTATATTAACATACATGTAAAAATCCGTCATGATAATTAACTATTTAAAATTAAAGACATATTAAAGTATATAGCTATATTATTTAAACTTTGAAAGTTGTACATTTTTTTCATTAAAAGGGCTAGTAATATTTTTTAAATACCACAACACGACTCACTTTCTCCAAAGTACTTCCTGAAATAATTAATTCAAAAATACAATAAAACCAGCATTTAAGTATTTTTAACATACTGACCCATAGTATCTATTCATTATTAGCTAAAGTGTTACATTCCAAAACATAACTTACACAATTATTCAGTAGCACAGTTCAAAATGTTTCAATTATTAAAATCAAAACTTGCCTACTGTAAAAGTTGATGTTATTGTATTTTTATATTAATTATTTAGTCCAGTAGGTTCCTTAATTAACATTATTTTATTAAAGGTTATAACTTGAATGATATGTGTTATTAATTTAAAATTATGATTGTATTAGACATGAAATGTTATTTTTATTGGCTGAAATATTTCATTCATGTTTTGTTGGTTTTTAGAAAAAGCAACTAATAATGAGCTAACATTAAGCTCGTATGATGGATATTAAACTGAAGTTCAAAAATCAGAACAATAAACTTGGAATATAGTGATAAATTTCATATATTACTATGCGTGTGTGGAAAGCATTACGTTAACTACTATTGGACACTTTAATACACATGATAATAGTCAAATGAACTTTTACAGAAGGTTGTGATAAAAAATTATTTGTCAAGAAAAATTTATTCTTTTTAAACTTAACAATTATTGTTTCAATAAGTATTCACAAAGTACACTCAATGTGTATCTTGAATTGTACTGACCACAGCATTGTACAAAAAAAAATATTACAGGCTTAAGATAATTAAAATGTTATAGGAAAAAAAAATCACTTTTCTGAAACTTCTTCAATTGTTTAAAGAATATAACAGTGCTATTGCACATTACATGTGAACACCTTTACTAACGTAAATGGTATTCAGTACTTGATATCACAAAGAGTGTGGTATTTCACTATGTTCTGATTACAATAATCAGTTTCAAAAATATTTAGACACCTTTTACACTCTGTATTTGTTAGAATTAAATTAAACAACCATGTAGAACTTGTATATTTTCACCAAGGAATACACCATGTGTTGCTAATAAGTTTCAAAGTAGCACTTTTCTTCTTTCAAATATCTATCACTTAGTAGTTTTAGGAAATCCATGATGATACATAACTAACCTCAAGAACTGGATTTCTTTTTATGGTTTGAATAATAATAATACCCTAGATGTGCTTTTTTACTTATCACAAAAGGAGATAACCATAGAACAGAAAAAAATGTTATTTATGAATAAGGTCTATAAATTGTACTAATAACTAAATTTGTAATCTTGGTACCAACTGTCAATTAGCTTAATTTAAAACACTTCTATTGTCACTTTTTTTCATTAATATAATAATAAAAAAGCAGTTTTAGAGAGATAAAATGACTACAGCAGCTTCTGTAAATTAGAAGCTACATCTAACATTCTTTAAAAACTTATTTAGGATATTAACACCACTGGTTGGCAAAATGTGTAACAGGTGTCTTCTTCGAGAATTTATTTGTGTGTTGAAGTTCTCAAATAGTAATTATTAGTGTAATATATTTAAATCTGTATTAAACTGAAAGCAGTCACAACAAACAACAAGTGAATTTGATTACCATATACTATGTTTGCAGTGAGAAATATACTCCATAAGCAGATATAGCATTTCCAGTAAAAGAAATGTGTATCAACTATAAGTTACACAATAATCACAAGATAAAATATAGATTTATTCTACTTTAAAGTATTTTCATTTGGAGTTATTAAGGTAAAGAACTGAAACTGCAAACATATCATAGTAGATATGAAAAAGGTACAAAATAGAATAATTATCCCCAAACAAATATACAGCTTTCATCAACACTGCTGTGAAAATAATATGGAAAGATCAACATTATGTAGGTAAAAATGTTAAGTATCACATGAAGCGTGTTCAGAAAGAAATTCACAAAGTTATGTGACACATTAAAACATTTCATCATTGTGCAGTTAGTATTATGATGAGTCAAGACGTAAAAGGGAGACACACATTACAAACTGAATTTGTTCAACATATTAACAATAAATAACAGTTAATGTAAGCCAATAGCAATTTCTGAGAAATTCATTCTGAATTCTGACTAAAATATCAGGTTTGATTTACATTTAAAGATTACTTTCATTTCTATTAAACTAACATCAAGTTAAAGATTATTAAACTTTAAATGTAAATCAGGTAATAAAAAAACCAACAAATTATGTCTTTCTTTAGATAGTCTTAGTTAACTGGCAATAAAAAAAGCTGAAACAACATAAAATACTTAAGTTAATAAATTCCAAGTACAATCTTTAACCTTTTTTCTTCTGGTCTCAAAATAACATTAATTAATACATTGAAATAAAAACAGTGAAACAATATAAAACTACTGTGTACAAATACTATACTTAGAATAAAATATACATTTTTTTACAAGAAAAAATTTAGAAAATACTGCATATGATAATAATGCCACATAATTCTCATGAGAGACACAAGATTTGAAAAAAATCACATTAATAAATTTGCAATAGGAACTATTAACCAGTAACAGTCTACAGGTGCTTAGCTTGTACAACATTCCACTTCAAAGAATATTCCAAACCAACATATTTGTAACAAAATAAAAGGTCCTTACTGTGAAATGTTATTTTCACAACATTTTGAATGCCAGTTAAACTACTAAGCTGTTAACCAAAACATTAGTAACAATCTGGTAATCTTACTATAACTGTGTGTGATATTAAGTTTTATTACTTACAAAAATAAATCAAACACATGAAATTAAAAGTAATTATAGTTTTCTTCCAGCAACAAAAATAAGCAGTAACTACAAAACTTAACTTAGGTGGTGCAGTTTGTATTGGTGTTTAAAATCTTATGTACAGAGAAATATACACCACACTAGTTACAACCGGATGTGTTTTACTGAGGACAAGACTACAAGAACTACCATTAGAAATATGTATTACACTAGGTACAACTAGGCTGATTGTTTAAGATAAAGCTATAAAAACTAAGACTAGAACAGCAATATACACCACACTAAATAAAACTTGGTGAACTTTACTGAGGAAAAGACTGCTAGTACTGGCTAGAAATATGGATCACACTAGCTAAAACTGGATTTTACTGAGGACAAATCTACAAGAACTATGACTAGAATTTGTATTGGACTTGCTAAAAACCTGACAGATTTTATTGAGGAGAAAACTACAAGAACGATAACTAGAAATATGCAACATGCTAAGTTACATTTGAGGAAGAAACCACAAAATTTATTACTGGGATTCGTACCTCGCTATCTAAAACTAGATATATTTTATTGAGTAAATGTCCAAAAGAATTACAACTACAATTTGTATTACACTAGATAAAACTGGACGAATTTTATTAAATACAAGCACTATAAACAGAAATATGTATCACACTAGCTAAAAGGGGATGGATTTCATTGAGGACAACTCTACAAGAACGTTGGCTAGAATTCGTAACAAACTAGCTGAAACTCGACAGATTTTGTTGAGAAGAAAACTACAAGAACTACAATTAGAAACATGTATCATACTAAATAAAACTGGATGGAATTTTTCAAGGAAAGGATATCAAGAACTATGACTGGAATTTGTATCATACAAGCTAAAACTGGATGGATTTTATTCAGGAAAGACCACAAGAACTATAGCTAGAAATATGCACAATACTGACTAATACTAAGCCAAAAACACAAATATGCACTACAATAACTAAAACTGGATGAACTATACTAGGTAAAGTTCACAAGAATCGTGACTAGAAAAGGGATATGTACCAAACTAGCTACATATATGTAATTGGACGAAGTCTCTTAAAAGATAAAACAGCAAGAACTATGACAAGAACATAAATATGTATGATGTTAGCTAAAACTAGATGAATTTGTAGAAAATAAAACTACAAGAATTTTCACTAGAATTACAAAGTTTTGGTATCATCATTTGAAGAAATTAAAGTCACATGTTTTAACTACTTAATTCTGAATTTTGCAAACATTTATTTAAAGCATGTGGTTTTATATGAAGAAGAACTGATGTCCAACAAATGGCACTGTCCATAATGTCATCAATGACAACATATATAGTTAAGTATGACCAGCTTGTAATGCTTCCTCTGTAATATAAGAAAATAATGGTTTAATTCATTATTTCCAATATTACTTGGATAAGAATTTTCATAACAAATTATTAGAGATTCTTTGTCATGTAATTAATGATTATCCCATCAATTCACTTGAACCACTATAAAATAATGTATCCTTTGCAATCACAAAATACATATGAAATAAAAAGAAATGCAAATTTCAGGACAGTGACCTCGGAGATTACATTAAAACTGTAGAAGTTTATTCTAGAAATGCCCCAAATTTCTTGCATCTTTTAATAAAGTTCAACCCAAAATAGCATACAATATTGTGCAGTAATTATTTCTATAGAAATGTTGACAATTACTTCAACACTATATATTCGAATCTATAATTTCTATGTCTTGCCTGACAGCTTTGCCAGAACAACAGTTTAGGTCGTAAATTACTTCTTTTGGTATAACATATATTTTTTATTTACAATTATTATGAAGAGCATGAAACATTATTACTATAAAATAATAACAAATGAATTCCTTTGTTAACTCACCCCTCAAACATTTGTTTCTTTGCCTAAGCTAGAATATATTCTTTAATGAGCCATCAGAGATTTGAAGTATGCAAATGATTCATTTTGTGTTAATTCATAATAAATTAATGATAATATCATCAATTTCTCACACACATATATTGTTTTTAATTAATGTGTTTTAAAAAAGACACAAAGTTATTTTGTTATCAACAAACTCAGACCCTAAAGTATACATGCAGTCAACTTTCACTGTTGTTTTTTATTACTTTATCAACTAACAAACGCTAGTCATTTCTTTACAAACATGCTTATAGTTAACTTACCAGAACTGTGCCATCAAGCTGTAACTAAACAAAAAGTGGAACTTCAGGCATCTGGAAAAAAAGACCACACTCAAACCTTGCCTGAAGCTATACTTACAACCCACAATTAGGAACATGCTGTCTTACTTTCACATGTATGTATGATAAATTATTTATCAAAACTTTTTGTCCGATAACTAATGTTTTTTACTATACCAAGGACACGTGTACATTCTTATGAATTCATCTATATAATTGTACCAAAGATATAAGAGAAAAATAATAATTTTACCACTTATAATTAATACACCAACTTTAATATTTGGAAAACTTTTATTTTTGCAGATTATTCAAACCTTTTCTTTTAAAATGTTCATTTATAACTATGTTACCATACAGCCTCAGATATGCATAAAAACATTAAATGAACCCTTAATCATGCAAGTGAAGAATTTCCTAGATTCAATTAAACTAACATATATTTACATATTCCAAAATAAATAAAAATGTACCTGTTTATCATTACATGCATATTAAAAATATCAAAGAAATTCCAGTGTTCCTTTCTTAACAAGACAAAAGCTACCTTACAAAACTAAAAAATGTATAATTCTAATATCATGATCTTAACCTATAAGCATTAATAACTTCAGTATTTATTATTAATTTCACATAAATATTTAATCCAAATCAACTTAGTGTTTCACCTTCTAAAGCTTAAAAGGTACAGTATATGTATTTTTACAACTAATTAATTAAATAGGCTGAATAACATATTCTACTGACAGAATCTTAATGGGTTTATTGTTTTTAAATTTGGTGCAAAATTACATGAGGGCTATCTGTGCTAGCCATCCCTAATTTAACAGTGTAAGACTAGAAAGAAAGCAGCTAGTCATCACCACCCACTGTCAACTCTTGGGCTACTCTTTTACCAACAAATAGTGGGATTGACCATCACATTATAATGCTCCCATTGGTGAAATGTCAAGCATGTTTGGTGTGACAGGGATTCAACTCTTAATGACACTTACAAAAAAGACAATTTTGTACTGAATAGCAGATAAAGTAATTATCACCAAGCATCTTTTAATAATTTTCAAATATTTTGTACAATTTACAGCTACTGTAATGTTATTCTCAATGAATTATGACAGTTGTATGCACTTTAGAGAAAAGCAACTAATAAAAAAAATCATGAAATTCCAGTGAACTTCTCTTTAAAAGAAAACATACATACAATTAGGTCTACAGATGTTTGAAGTTTACACTCTCTTTTCTAACTTGCAATTGTTTTGACTCAATAACCAGAAACTTAAAAGTTTGCAATATACTATGATGTAATAAATAGTCATAAGTTAAAATGAAAAGCCCACAGCAAAAAAATATTCACTGAAGTTGATTTCTTCTGAAAAGGCTGAGAATTGGAGGCAAACTTTTATACTTTTCTCAAACCATTCAACATAGTTTATAAAACTAGATTAGTTTTATATTTGCTAAATTTCATGTTCTGTTGTTTTATGCATTACCAATAAATGTACTGAACCTAATATGTTTAGCTATATGCAAAGACAATTCAGGTTAAGGAGCATCTAATAGGATATCATAAGTTAATTGAATAATTAAAAATGTTGCAATGTATAATCAGTAAATATATGTAACTTGGATACATTCTTGCTAATGGCAACTAAATCCAGAATTTCAACTAAAAACAAATTCATATTTCCATATCTGTTACATTATAAAAAAGAAAATTGACTATATATATATTATTAGGGCTTGAATTGAGTAAAGTTATTGGGTGGAGCTCAGTTTTACAGTCCCTATGAGGTGGGGTGTCTGGGAAGTGCCAGACTATTTTATTTTGATTACTTGATGATGTTATGATACATGTTCACACAAAAAAGTAAAAGAATGATATGTCACAAAGTAGGTCTGCATGAAAGCTATAAACTGGGAAAATTGTGAAAACTTATCTTTAAAATTACGTGTGTTCTTGGTTATTCCACAACAGGAATATTTTCATAAAATTTCTAACTAACAGAAGCGTTTTCACAATAATTTCTTACAACAAAAAACAGTGTCCCAGTTTCCTCTCCCTCAACTCAAGCCCTGATGGTAATGGAAATTATAACTAAATAATTCACATATTCTAATAGAAAAAAATAACGTTTTGTCAACAATTCTTTTTTTTTAAATTCTGTATGAGTTAAGATAAAATGTTTTCTCTTCAGAAAGTGTGATGACATTATGAAATTTGAATCTAAAAACGAATTATTTGGAAAACTATAAACCTATGTTTCTCAAACTAGACCAACTTCTTCATAAATAAACCTGTGTAGAAAATTATGCATAGTGGTTGTTGAAAGAGAGAGATAAAAGAAAAATATTGTAGGTTAAACCACCAAGAAATTAACTACAGGGTATATAGTATATACAACAGTATATATATATATATATATAGTACATACGATAGTGTGTGTGTGTGTAGTTAACTTCTTGGTGGTTTGACCAATAACATTCTTCTTTTATATCTTCTACATAATTCCAGTTGGGCTAATCTTAAACCCAATTATAATGAAAACATTTACTCACCAATAACCTCAGCTTTCAGTCGGGCAGCCAAGGATTTACGAAATGCCAGTGTTTGAGGATCGACATTTATTTTTGCATTATCATGACTGACCACGCTACGTGCTGCTCGAGATGATTTGGGTCGTTTCTGAGTGGTTGTTTTTTCATAATTTAAGAGGCGCTTCTCCCGTTCTTGACGTTTTAATGCCAAAAGTTTATCACGCTGCTGACGCAGGTATTCCTGTCTTGCTTCAAAATCTTCAGATTTGACCTAGAATAAGTTAATAGTAGAATATTATTTGATAGAGACAGACAAAAATATTTAACAAACTCAACTGATTACTGAACATTATCACTTAGAGACAGACAAAAATATAAAATAAATCATTTTATTCATGCCTGATTACATTTATAGTTTTCAAGCCAAGATCTGTATCAAACATACACAACATATTTTTATTAAGAAAAACATTATTGTATCATTGAATAATTTTCATAAATTATTTTCATAAATTTATGAATAATTATTCATAAAATAAGCATTTAGCTTTTAAAAAAATATATATCTTTTTGATTAGAAGTTATCACAAAAAAACACTTTTCAGTTGAGGTATTTATTCAGTAATATGAAAAACTCAACTGGTGTTGAAGATGCAAAGTAAAATCAAATTAAATTTTCAAGTAGTTTATTACTAAAGTTTTCCTTCTCTTGTCCAATCAGTTTTATAAAAGATATTTCTATAAATAAGATAACAACATAATCTAGTCGCAATAAAATTATTTACAGCCCTCCTATATACAACAGAAGACTGTGCAATGTTCTTTGATATCT